>NC_059105.1:5113500-5427000 GCF_020740685.1 Jaculus jaculus
CCAATAATGCATTTACCTGCACAGAGATAGTAAAACTCCAGGGTTAGGGGCTGGAAACATGGCTTAGCAGTTAAGGCACTTGTCTGCAAAGCCTAAGGACCCATGTTAGATTCTCCAGATTCCACGTTAGCCACACACACAAAGGTGAGGCAAACTCAAGTCACATATTCCCACTTGGTGGCACAAGTTTCTGGAGTTTGACAAGGCCCTTGTGTACCAATTATCTCTCTGTGTCTCTGTCTCTCTATCTCTCTCTCTAAAATAAAATAAAAAACCTCCAGAGTTAGCATGGTACATTTTGTTAATAATACAAAAATGAATATTTCTGAATACTGCAGCCCAAAATTCACCTCAACTGCATTGTATCATTAACTGTACTTTTCTAGTCCTCAGAGTGGCTGCTTCTCTATCTTGGTAAATTCCAGAATGACCTGTTTGCCTAGTGCCTTTCTGAAGGTATTCAAAGGGGGCTGAAGTAAATGTCTTTTTTTTTTTTTTTTTGCATCTGTGCTGTGCAATAAGTAATAATTGATTTTTCACATTTTATTTTATTTTTATTTTTTATATTTTAATTTTTAAAGAGAGAGAGAGAGAGAGAAGCAGATTGAGAGAGAAAATGGGTGTGTCAAGGCTTTCATCCACTGCAAACTAACTACAGAAGCATGTTCCACCTTGGGTATCTGATTTACATGGGTCCTGGGGAATTGAATCTGGGTCCTTTAGCTTTGCAGGCTCGTGCCTTAACGGCTAAGCCATCCTTCCAGCCCGATTTTCCCCCTTTTACTGAGTTTTCATATAGGTACGTAATGTATCCCGATCATCCTCCCCTCCAATTACCTTCTGTGGTTTCCCACATCTGCCCCCACCACCGAACACTGTCTTCTAACCAGTCCCTCTCCTCTGTTGATGCTTTTCTGCAACCTTATCCCCTTATCAACCTTGTCAAGATAGCGGCGGGTCCAAGATTGTGCGGCTATGGTGCTTCTAAGTTCAAGTTCCCTGTTTTAGGTCCTGAGCAGAGCACAGAGTTGTCCCAGAATTCTCCTGGGCTCTTCCTCTTCTTCTGCAGATAAATCACCAACACCATTGGTAATGAACTGTCACCAGCAGTAAGACGGAACTCCATGTGTTTTCCATGAAAGAAGAAAGCTAAAATTGTCTTCTTTACCATGACAAACTTTAAGTTTCTGTTCTTTCCTTCTCTTTTTCTCAAATGTTTGATATGTGAAACAAATTCAGGTTGAAAGGGCCTTAGGAACTAAATAAATATCAAAATTTAATGCCAAAGATATAAAACTAATTGGAGTATTGATTAAAAAAAAAAGAGCCCTGTTTAAAAATATCTGAGGGCTGGAGAGATGGCTTAGTGGTCAAGCGCTTGCCTGTGAAGCCTAAGGATTCTGGTTCGAGGCTCAATTCCCCAGGGCCCACGTTAGCCAGATGCACAAGGGGGCCCATGCGTCTGGAGTTCATTTGCAGTGGCTGGAGGCCCTAGAATGCCCATTCTCTCTCTCTCTCTTTCTCTCTCTCTCTCCCTCCCTCCCTCCCTTCCTCCCTCTCTCTCTCTCTCTCTCTCTCTTTCCCTCTCTCTCTCTCCCTCTTTCTTTTTGTCTGTCTGTTGCTCTCAAATAAATAAAAATGAACAAAAAAATTCTGATATTTAAAATTAGGAAATATAAGTCAACTGCTAATTTTTATTACAAACTTGGGTTTCAGTTCTAGAAGATACTATACTCCCTTTGTATATATCTCCCAGCAGTGGATTTATTGAATATGACTACAGGTTTGTTAAAGAGGCTGATTTATCTTTTGGTTTCCTATTTCAAAATTCATTCATTTTATAACCACATATGTTATTTTGTAGCACTCAAGAATGCACAACCAGGCTGGAGAGATGGCTCAATGGTTAAAGGTTGTGTCTTGTAAAGCCTGATTGTCATGAGTTAAATTCCCCCCAACTCACATAAAGCCAGATGCTCAAAGTAGGTGTTGTGTACATTTGGAATTTCTTTGAAACAGCGAGAAGCCCTGTTGTGTCCATATTTTTTTCTCTTTCTCTCTCTCTTAAATAAATAAAAATAATATTTAAAATGCATTTGCAACAAAGGAGCCATGATTCTGGAATATTTCACTTGCTTTACGGATTTCAGAAACAACTTCTGATACTGATCTATATGCACATTGCGATGAGGAATTATCATTCTCCCTCATGCCAGTCTATCACATTCTCCTAAGAAACATTCAACGTTTAGATTCATCCAGGAACATTCCAATTCACAGTTGAAACGTGTCACTCATACATCCATATTTTAACTATTTTTGTTTATTTTGTTAGAAATGAATCTAGCATTTGACATAACCACACAATCTGAAGTATCTAGGCAAGACAATGATTAATTCTGCAAAAGGGTATGCAGCCAGAAATAGTTCAGTCAGCAAGCACACCAGCAAGCAGCCTGCTGGAGCTTTTCTTTACTGCCATAAACAGGAAGCTAGGGTCCTATGCCTCACTCTCATTGGTTGGCCAGTTTGGCTGGCCTCACACTCTGACAGGGTTGGCTGGCATCTGAAACGGGGCAGGTAGGTGGCTAGGGGCGGTGTAAGGACAAGGTACTGGGTGGGGGTGGGGGTTTCTTACCCAGTGCTGAACTAACACTTTGATCTCAGAGATTGTTTGTCATTTCTGTTTCTGAGACTATGGACTGTCTGGGTTTCAAGGCTTGTTTACTTTTTAGTCCCCAAGGACTTCTGACTCAGTGGGACAGAGTTCCAGGAAACTGATCTTTCAGAGCCAAACATGTCCTTAGCCTTTGGTAGACAGGACGCCCAGCACTGTTTCTCACATTCCTCACAGTTTTGTTTCATGTTCTATTCAGCTGGTCCTCTTTCTAGACAGTACTTTCTATTACTATCTCCCAGATCCTAAGGGACTGAAATTGACCTGAAGTAATTTTCAAGCTTTATACAATCAATTAGGTGCTTCTTGGCCTTTTTGTTAAGATCAAGTATAGTTCTTATCACTTTAATAAAAAAAAAATCAATTTGTTTAGGAAATAAGGTAGAATTGTAAACATTAGGTAGGGTCCTTCAGGTATCATGAACAGAATTACTCCTCTGAAGTAAATCTTCAAGTTAGCTCAAGTGAGCTGAATTCTTTTCAGTGATGCCTTATCTTCTCCCACTCTGTGGTACACTCACTAAGGTTCTTACAAAAAGAAATAAGTGCTATTAGTTAGGAGAAAAGCTTCTGAATACTTACATAAGTTATATCCAATTGAAACTACTTGTTGAAATCCAATATTCTTTTCTTCAAAGTTGCATTGTCATGTCTCAAGTTTTAAAAATTAATTAAAATTAATGTAGTTGGAAATCCTCCCAAAACCAATTTGCTACCCAATAACTACAGAATCAGCCAGCTTGTCCTCAGCATCCCATGGCAGGGCCCTCAGATACCCACTCCCTGAAACTCACTTGCTGTGTACCCGTACCCGTACCAGTACCCACACCCACACCCATACCCGTTCCCTCTGGCTGCAAGCCAGTTTCCCTCATATTTCTTCGCCATTTTACATGCTGCTCTCTGGGATAAGAATGCCCTGCCACCCATTCTGCTTCTCTGATTAATCTTCCAGGAGCCTCGATTCTTTGATGAGGACCCAAATACAATTCTACTTATATAGTCTATTCGATGTTAACAGTAAGGGTTGGGGAGATGACTTTGCGTTTAAAGGTGCTTGCTTGCAAAGCCTGCTGGCCTAGGGTTCAATACCCAAGCCACTCAAGTAAGCTTGGCACAAAAAAATTGACACAAGTATCTGATGTTTATTTGAGGTGGCAAGAGGCCCCCCACATCCACACCCACCCCCCCACACACACACACAGGAGCAAATAAGTCAGTAAGGCTATAGATATTACAATGTTCATCACAATTTCTTTCATTTGTTTTTTTCTTCACAACTTCAGCCTTTTGTGCATATCCCCCCACTTTTTTGGGGGATCCAAAGCATGGCATTAGAATGGAACTGTATTCATGGCTGTCCCTGCTCAGGCCCGAGGTTGGTTATGTGGCTGCGTTTCGGGGCTGCAGCTCTTCCCTCCTCCTGGGCTCCATACTGAGTTCATCTCCAGAGAAACCTGATCCTGTGGGAGGGGGTGTGGATCATACAAGAGAGTCTACCTACAAAACTGACTCACATGACCGCAGATGCAGGAAAAGCTCAAGCCGGAAGGCTGGGCTGCCAGTTTGGAGACACAGGGAGAACCAAGGTTTCAGGTCTAAGTCCAAGCAATTTGCCGCCACCACTCCTATTTCAGGGCACCCAGTCTTCTTCAGGCCTTTAAATGAGTGGGTGAGATGCTTGCATATTATGCGGCAATCTGCTCTATTCAAAGTGATCCCACTTAAATGCTTGGCTTAGCCGGGTATGGTGGCACCGCCTGTAATCCCAGTCCTTGAAAGGCAGAGGTAGGAGGATCGCCATGAGTTCAAGGCCACCCTTCACTACATCATGAATTCCAGGTCAGCCTGGGCTAGAGTGAGCCCCTACCTCGAAAAACCAAAAATAAATAAATAAATAAATAAATAAATAAATAAATAAATAAATAAATGCTTTACTCTCCCAAAACAAACTCACAAAGGCATTCAGGATGTCTGACTACAATATGGAGCACCATGGTCCAGCCAAGTTACCTTATAAAACGAGCTATCTCACCCACACCTGTCTCACCCGGAACTCTTCCAGGCTCTACTACATGACTTTGGCCTTTAAAACATGAATTTCTTTGGTCAGTGGAAAATTAGCAAGTGTGCTATAGGTAATGACTAGAATGATGCTTTTTTTTAACTTCCATAAGCACATAATTTATTTTGCAGTGCTGATTGCTAATGAAAAAAATATAATTCCCATCTTTTTTTATTAGTTTTCTATTCAGCAAATACAGGCAGTTTGGTACCATTATTAGGCTCATCCATGACCTGCCCCCTCCCCATTGTCCCCTCCTTGTTGAGGTATATGGGTCATGCATTGTGGAGTTAGCCCACAGTTATTGGTACAATAAATGTCTCTGCATATCCTGACCCAACATGTGGCTCTGACATTCTTTCTGCCCCCTCTTCTGCAAAGTTTCCCTGAGCCATGTTGGTTCATTTTTGGTCTGCTTCAGTGATGAGGTGTTGGGGGCCTCTGGGGCTCTGGCTCTCTGGTTTGGTAGGAGTTGATTTTTCTCTGTGTTGGTCTCCTTCCCCCTTGTGCTGGTATCTGGTTCATCAGGAAAACAGCACCCTTGCTTGTTTTGCCAATTTTTCTTAGTTTCAGCCAGGGCCCTTTTGAGGTATGATGGGGTGGCTCTCTCCTTAGGATCTGCATCTATCTGAAAAAGAGAAGCAGATTCTCCAACGGAGAGTAAGTTGGCACCAGGACAAATGAAAGAACCATACTTTTTTTTTAGAGAATTTAATAGGTGTAGGCCCTCTTGTAGTCTGGCCAAGATGGCGACTGCCTAGCTGCACTGCAAATCCCAGGGAAAGAAAGGCAAGACATTAAGGGTTTTCTGGGTCTTCTTATTAATGGGAGGGCATGGGGAGGCATGGAATTGTGGATCCCCTCCCTTCGCGGGTGGGTAGACCACCCCAACACCAAATAGCCATCGCGCCCCGCCACCATGGCAACTTCACGCCCCCGCTGCGCCTGCCTCCACGCTCCAATAGTGCGCCGATCCTACAGAAGCTTAAACTGCTCTGCACGCTTGCCCACATTACTCTACGGCGAGCGCAGTCCTACAGCAACTGCCACATAAGCCCAGACTGTGTCTGTCACTTGCGCCAGCTCAGGTGCCCTCACAGACATTAATCTACAGGTGAGTAAATCCAGCTGAAACAAGGAACTGCCTATTGAACCCCAATCTGATTCCCTGCCCTGACAAGTCATGTAACAAATAAATGTTCTTGTTTGAAGACAAGGTTTTAAACCAAGTGTTACTCACCTCCACAGAGCAGTAGGTAACTGGCACAAGGGAGGTGGTACTTTCCATCACATGTCCAGACTCAAGAATCCGACAGAGCCCAGTGAGGCCCGGGCACACGCAGGGCAGGCGTAGTCCCTGCCCTGGGAGCACTGGGGCAGAGCAGGTCATGCTGAGAGCTTTGGGGGTACTTCCCACTCTGAATAATTGATAGTCTGGGTGGTGAAGAGATGCCTAACAGTGTTAAACAGGGCATGGTGGCACATGCCTGTAATCCCAGCACTCAGGAGACAGAGGTAGGAGGATTGCCATGAGTTTTAAGCCACCCTGAGACTACATAGTAAATTCCAGGTCAGCCTGGGCCAGAGTGAGACCCTATCTCGAAAGACCAAAAGGAAAACTTTTCTCCAGAAAGTTGGCAGGGGGAATCAAAATCTCCATCTGGGGCATTTTCACCTTCTCATAACTAGATGCCCGAATCCAGCACAAGAGAGAAAGAGCAGCTTCGAAGGAGGGCAAGGCAAGTAGTGTCCTAGCCCAGAAGAGAGAGCAGAGCATAGAGGAAAAGCAAAAGAGAGAGAGTCATGCCTCGTTGGTCAAATTTTCCATTGCTGTGGTTGGAATGGTGGAATTTTCTGACTCAGTGGCCTGTTGTTTTACAGGGTGTTTATTCCTGTGCTTTGGGAAGTAACAGCCCCTGTCATTGGTGACCCATCGCTCCATGAAGATGTCTGGTCGTGGCTGGAGTTCTTGCTCACCTCCATGTTGCTGCTCTTTGTCCTCCCCTTGTTTGTGTTTAGCCAAGTTGTGAGTACCGCTTGGTTTCACGATAGAGCTGAACTGGCAATTGAGGTGTCAGGGGGCAGCCTCATCCATTCCCCAGCATCAGCAAAATAACTGCTGTCATGGCCCTCAACCTTCTGCTGCAGGATCTGCTCCTCATCCAGAGGATGTCTGTGAGTCTCTTCCCCATCCATCTCATCCGTCTGCTGGTTACTCTACTGCATACATCACTTCTCTATTCACTGAGCTGTTTTGAATAGAGTTGGTTCCAGAAAGGAATAGGAAGGAACGGGCCTTACTGCTGTGCATGGGCGTGCCCTTGGCGTTCCTCACAGCAGTACAGTCCTCCTGCACCATCAATGGCTGCCTCTTCTCTATACCGATTCCTTTATTCATCATCAGCGCCAATGAAGCAAAGACTCCTTGGAAAGCACGCCTTTTCCACCTGTGCCTGTTCTCCTTGGCGGTCTTCTTAAGAAATGGACAATTCCATAAGACAGTCTCTCTGCAGTCAGCCCCGAGCCATTCCGCCTGAGCCTCCGCAGAGAAGTTCCCCTCACAGCATCCACCTCCTGCCAAAGGGAAGGCTGCCGCAGGCCACTGAGTCCCTGCTGTCCAGAGGTGGTGGTGGGATGGGATGGAGGCTGTGGCAACTCTTTTCTCTGTCCTCCTCTCCCTGCCAGGGAGGGCTGGACCCCTGACAAGGGTCCCTGGCATATTCCCTTCTCTTTGAGGAACTGGAATCGTTGCCCCTGGTGGGTGCACAGAAGGTAGAATCTTCCTGACACCAGTATGTGGAGTTTTACTACCATCGAGAGTCTGAAAGGACCACGGGTTTTCCAGCTGTTTTCTAGCATTTGCCAGCCCCTGTACCTGGACTGATTTGAATACATGTTTTGTTTTTTATTTCTCTGTGCCTTTACCCTCCTACCTCTTCTTCTTGCCTTCCACATCCTCAGATAAATGGGTTTTTTAAATCTAACTGTTGTATTTGTGAATGTTTTACTATTTTTCTGTGCAGTATGGACACTGGATGTGGGAGGGGAAGGAGCATCTCAGTTACTGCTGCTGTGACTCCCTTTCTGGCCACCACTGCCTTGTTTCTTGTAACACAGGTTAGGTATAGGTCTGTCTTGCTGTGCTGCAAAACAAAAGGAGAAAGAGCCTGGGAGATGGGACAGAATGGACCTCACAGCCAGATCAGCTTCTGAGGAATAAGTTTATTTCCTTCCCTTTAGGGGGAAATTTTTTTTTCCCCACTGGTACATTTAACATTCCCCAGCTAGGGGAGATGCCATTCTGGATGAGTGCCACTGAATACAGGATGCTTAGAGACTCAGAACTTTTCATCTCTGGAAGATGAAAATTTGCTTCTGGCCACTGCTGGGTCTTATTGGTATTTCAGAGTGGGGCGCTGCAAATAGAACTGAAGGGGTGAACTTATTAAACCCATAACCTGTGATTGGTGATGTTTCCGTCCCATTTTAAAAGACTAACTAGAGGGTGAGGGTTCTGATGTCAAAAATTTGTACAATTTTAAAATATCAAATATCACAATTAAATGTGAGCTGGTTTCCTATTAAAAAAATTCCTGCAGAGGAATACACATAGGGTTTACCCCTAAAAAGTATAACCAATGCTAGCATAAATAGGGTTGATACATGATAGTCAAATATGTTAAAGAAAGTATTGACAGCAGGTGTGAGTCAAGCCAAGGGTGGTTAGAAAGGCAAAGGGACCAGCTGCATGGTGGTTTGAATAACAGAAATCCATGCTGTCCTGAATTTAGAGGTTGAAAATCTGGTGAAAAGGTGTCAGGTTAGTATTGTAGGTGGATTGTGAGGTCCAGGAAGATGTTTCATGCCACTGTCATTTTGCTAGACTTGAAACACAATACTGCGGGATGGGTGGGTGAAATAATAGAAATTTTTTTCTTTCCATTCCACAGGATAGGATTCTGTAAGGTCAAGGTGCCTGTATAAGTGGTCACCGTCTCTCTCCTTGGGTTATGGGTGGACATCACACGGTCGTCTTTATAGGTGCTGACATCCATGGTATCTTCCTATGCACACAGGTCTTTTCTAAAATTTGGTTAGGCTTAGTGGCCTTACCCTAAATTAAACATCAACTTAAAGTCCCTATCTCTAAATGGAATCACATCCTCTGGAATGTGGACATTTAGCATATTAAGGCTTCACTGTATGAATTTAGGGGCACATTTCAACCCATAACAATGTGTCTCTTTCAGCCCCTGGTGATGACCAGCAGTTATGCACAGGGGGATTTGTGGTTTTGTCTCTCTCTCCATTTGTACCTGGTGTTCCCCTGTGAATATCTGTCCTCATATTTTCTTCAGGAGCCATCAGTCATCAGTGGTTAAGAGCACACACAACTCAGCATGACGTCCTCATAATGTAATTAATGCACAAATAGGACTGAGTTGATCACAATTCTAAAACTAAAGTAGAGGATGGAAAGTATCTGAGCAAAGATGCCGTTAAAATTCAAGCACAGAACAACTACAAACATGGGAAAGAGTAAGAGTGAGAGGCAAGAAGAAGTCCAAACAATGTATTCAATTTCCACTGGGCTGATATGAAATTTTTATAGCAAGAATATGATTTATGCTAGCTATTTGTATAGTACTTAAGCCACCAAATCATTTTCTTTGAAGCAGAACAGTAATCATGGGTCATTCATCTTGAATGTCTTGCTTTCATTCATTGATATCAAATTCTTTGGTTCAAACTCAAATCAAGTACATCCCATAATTAAGTGCCTCAAGGTGAGGCGACCCAGCAAGCTAGTATTGGCTTTGTGGAGTTTAAAGGAAAACTAGCAAAGTGCTAGGCAAAGTAGTTTTTCTCTGCAGGAATCAGAGATTCCTATTTAAGAATGTAAAATAGGGCTGGAGAGTTGGCTTAGTAGTTAAGCGCTTGCCTGCGAAGCCTAAGGACCCCGGTTCAAGGCTCAATTCCCCAGGACCCATGTTAGCCAGATGCACAAGGGGGTGCATGTATCTAAAGTTCGTTTGCAGTGGCTGGAGGCCCTGGCACGCCCATTTTCTCTCTCTCTCTATCTGCCTCTTTCTCTCTCTGTCTGTCACTCTCAAATAACTAAATAAAAATGAACAAAAAACTTCTTAAAAAAGAATGTAAAATAGAGGTTCTGTAGAGAAGGTGAATGGACTTAAGGAATGTTTCCCTCTGGTCCTCTTTGGGAAAAAATATTATCTTTAATAACAGTTACAGAATTAGCTGCCATAGTATGTGTCAGGCATAATGGAAGGTCCTTTTCATGCTTTATCTCATTTAATCCCTACAGCACTCCTATGAATCAGTAAAAATAAATAAATAAATACACTACCAGAGGCTGAGGTGGCAATGAGAAACAATGAGACAGAAAATGAATAAACTTTTTTTATTACTAAAGTCATGTAATGATCTGATTTGAGTAAAGTGTTATGAGTACAAGATAAAAAAAAAAAAGCAAGAGTGCTCTGTTATTCACTGAACAATTCAAAGACCCATTAACAATCATAGTGACAAGTCATCTTATTAACAGGCAACTAGGAAGAAATAGTGCATGGAAGTTAATTGCCCTCTCTATTAGTCAGAAATCTCTCTTATAAAATACAGCCAGCAGGAGTCACAAATAGATGAATGGCAGATATATATTGGCAGAGACATATATCACATTACAGAAGTTTGAGTCCCCAGATTTGAACACTGAGAAGCCACAGTGCCTGGCATACTTCCTCAGTGATGGGAAGGCCTGAGGTACAATTCAAGGCAATCTCAACCTGGTTCTTCATTGTCTGAGGGCAGAAGAGAGAGACCCTTACCTTTACTTCTTTATTCCAATTGGGCTATCTATAGAAGAAATGATGTCAGGCGATGTGGGTGAGGGAAGGGTCTTTACTCTGCTGATTCAAGTGTTATGTTTATCTGGATAGACAGGCACCCAGAAATATCATTTGACTCTATGGGCACTCCTTAACCCATTAGAATTGACATGTACAATTATTTACCAGACTCCCTAAAAGACATGGAGGTATCCATTCCTAGATAGGTCAAGAATTATCAGACTATCATACTAGTCCCAAATCAACTGGAGAAACCTATTAAGTGTGAGGCTGCCCTTCTCATCCATTCCCTCCCATAGTGAAGTCTCCTTTTCACCACCTTCAGCAAAACATACCCCAAAAACATTCCTTCTTGAAACATGGCCTTCAACTGAATGTGCTCAGTTATCTACTTCTTAATCAAATGTACCCAGAAATTTGAGTACTTCTCAAGTACTTTCTTACATTAATATGTGTAGACTCTTGGGGGAAAAAATCTCCATGTTTCATTGCTTTGTGAAGAACTCCTGTGCTCTCCTCACCTGCTATCAGGAATATGTCTGTGCCTCCTCACAACTGAAGTTCTTTATTGTCCAATATTGAAATCGTGTCAGTTTCTGAAGTTTATTTATATTGTTTTGTGATCTTAATTCTTTTGGAGTTTGTAAAACATTATTATATATCTCATAGAGTTGTTAGACAATTTAGTTGTTAGTTGTTACACTAACAAATTTAGTGAATGATGTTTTAGAGTACAGAGTTAGGCCAATTTTGTAGATAAATCTCCTTCGTTTTCTCCTGGTGTGACAGTTATCTTCTCATTGCTGGCATAAAACATCTGACCAGAAGCCATGTTCAGAAGGAAAGATTTTATTTCACCTTACAGTTTCAAGGGGAAACTTCCATCACACTGGAGAAGTGACGTCAGGAGCAGGCAACCAGATTCACATGGTCACACCATTGTGGAGGCATTAGAAACACACACTAGCTCAGTTCAGCAAGTAGGCAAGGCTATAACATGCCAAGCCCTGAGCCCAATGACACACTTCCTCCACCAAGGCTGCACAAGCTTCTCAAACAGGGACAACAGCTGAGGATTAAGGATGATGCTTGATCACAGACACGTGAGGCCATGGAGGGGCATTTTACCTTCCAGCTACCATACCTAGTTTCAAAAAAAAATGTTTACTTGATTATGAGTTTTAAGTTCTGGTCTGTGTCCTAAATTGTTTCCTTTACATGCTTTTCCTAGAACTCTGCTTTCATGGATGTTGGAACATTATTCCCTGACTTCCACTTGAACTTTCTTTTCCTGACCATTTTTTATTACAAAAATTATTTATTTATTATTTTTGTGTGGTGGGGGAAAGGAGCAGAGAGAGAGAGAGGGAGGGAGAGAATTGCACACCAGGGACTCCAGCCACTGCAAACAAACTCCAGATGCATGCGCCACCTTGAGCATCTGACTTACATGGATTCTGGGGAATAGAACCTGAGTACTTAGGTTTCACAGGTAGCACCTTAACTGCTAAGCCATCTCTGTAGCCATTTCTCTGATCTTTTCAACTTTTTTTTTTTTAATTTTCATTCTCTTGGCCCCTTTTCTAACCCAGCCTCACAGCCTGCTGCATTTTCAATATAGCTTGCTTTTCTTATTCTTCATCTTTTAAATTCATTCTTCATAGTGTTTATTTATTTGAGAGAGAAAGAATGGATACACCAGGTCCTCTAGCTCTTGCAAAGGAACTCAAGACACATGTACCACCTTGTACATTGGACTTACATGGGTACTGAGGAATCAAACCTGGGTCTTTAGGCTTTGCAGACAAGTACCTAAACTGCTAACCCATATTTCCAGTGCTTTTCTTCATATTTTGAATTCTTTCTGTCTCTGACTCTTTCTCTTCCCATTTCAAAACTGATGGAGTGAAAATGATAACAGTGATAACAAAGCAATAATGGCAGATATGCTGTTTTAATTTCAGTAGTTATATCCAAACTTCGAGGCCAAGAGCACATAACCAGAACCCCTATATGAATGTGGAAATAGTTAGTTTGGAAGCGTGTGAACCTCAGGATCAATAGCATCCTAATGAGTTGCCCTGGTGACAGCTGAGGGTTTATTCGCTTTATCTCGCCTAATAAATTGCTGCAATGCTGAGAGATCAAATCCTTAGGATAAATAGCATTATGATCTTCACTTTATGATGAGGAAAATGAACCTTCTACAAAAGACAGACCTCCAGAGGAAAATTGAGTTGTATAGCATCCTCCCTGTAATAGCACATCGTCGACACTACAGTGTCCGTGAGTCTTCGGGCATTTTCTTAATGCTGACTAGCAAAATTGTGCCCGCCCTGTGCATGTCAGCCTCATTCTGTTTCTTTCAGCCCGCTTTGTCTCTAACTTTCACCTCCTTTCCATCAGCGCCTCCTTTTTAAAGATTTCTAGATTAGGCCATCGGCCTCACTGTTTGAAGACTTTGATCCAGGTTCCGATTCCGGCTTCCTCATCAACTGACATGCCTTGAAGCAGACCCACGCGGGATTCGTTGTTCACCAGAGCTGTCTTAGCATTCCTGCTCACACAGACCAGTGCTGCCGGAAAGCGATGGCAAAAGCCCAGGAACGACCCGCGGTGCGTCAGCCGTCTTCAGCTTCCTTGCTCACTGACTCGCTCTCATGTCTATTTACACACATGAATGTGATCGAGAAGATCAAGGAAGCGCGCGAGAGCTTGGTCATCACAGGAGCCACGGGTAGCTACAGTACCATGCTCTGTAGAGTTGACAGTTAGAGAAGGCATCGCTCTGTCTGGGAGTCTCCATGTCACAGCTTTCTTTCCTAAATACAAGCAATAAATGTAGGAGTAAAATCTCTCCATATCTCCCAAGTACCAGTAATGGTATTAAAATTTAATTTTGTGATTATTAGGCAAAAAAAAAAACTAAACAAGAAACAAGAGCTGATTATTTGAAATGTAGTCTTTTCTCTAGCCCACGCTGGCCTATAATTCAAGACTAGATGGCCTTGAACTTGGGATGACACTTTCAGCTCTGCCTCTCAAGGGTGGGGTTCGTGGGCATGCACCATCACACCCACCCTTACGGCTGCATTTTAAGGCCTTCAATCATCCAGGTAACCTGAAACTTGCTTCACCTGGGAATATATGGAAAGACAGTTTTAGTGTGCAGCGTTTATAATATATTTGTTTTATATAGAGACATTTGTTTGACTGTACTTTACTTTTGTGTGTTGGCTTGCCTTCCAAACTAGGACATAAGAACTTTAGAGATATAACGTAGGCCTTTTTTGTTCATAGATAAGGCCAAGTGCAACGTGTTTGCTCATATTGAATATTGATGAATTTATAGTGAATGATGTAATGAAATGACCTTAGTAATCAAATATTATAACATATTAGAAATATTTATTTTACTTGTATTATGCTCTGGTTTCTTTGAGATGTTATCAACAAGAATTTTGTTACTAAAATAACATCTACATTATAAAAGTCTATTCTGGGCAACAAAGTAAGTTACCGTTCTTTTCTATGCTAACGCACGTACAAAGGTCCATATGCTTGCATGCAAGTGCGCAGTGATGCTGTGAATTGCACATTGGCTAGTGTGATTTCGAGAACCAGGTTTCATCTGTGGCCTAAAGCTGTGTCCTAGGAGGTTCAGTTTATTATCAGAGAGAGCAGCACGAGAGCAAGTGGCGAGAGTGCTGAGGGTGACGCATCCTGTGCCCATGTGTGCGGAACCACCTCTGCACTGTCTGAGCTTGACCGCTATCACATCTGCAGCAGTGTGACCATGCGACACACTTGTGTCTAGAGACAACGCACTCAATTAATGCCACAGCTTTGGGATTCTTCCAGATAATGGACAAGCTGTATCCAAGGGCCTTATTCCCTTTTACAGAACTTCTAAAACTGCCGTTAGTATATAAAATTAAAAAAAAAAAACAAAAACTTTTAGCTCAAGTCTAGATTGCTCACTACAAGGAACTCTATGTGAATACCGTCCTATGAGGATGTCCCCAGTTTTCCTCACTTAATCCAAAGAACATGTGACTACATCACTTTTTATATGTACATATTATCAAAAGGACTCAGTATGATTCATTTAATGGTTATACTAGATTATCTGAGTAGGCTCAAAATGTGACTAAAGGATTATTTTTTTAATTTAAGTTATTAATTTATTTGACAAAGAAAGAGGGAGAGAGAGAATGGGCGCACCAGGGTCTCCAGCCACTGCAAACGAATTCCAGATGCATGTGCCCCTTGTGCTTCTGGCTAATGTGGGTCCTGAGGAATCAAACCTGGGTCCTTTGACTTTGCAGGTAAACACCTTAACTGCTAAACCATCTCTCCAGCCCAAATGATGCAGATATTATAGGGTCAAAGGAAAGAGATGTAATGTGGAAACAGAGAAAGAGACTAGAGTTGTGTGTTCACAGGAAAGAGACGTGGGCAAAAATTAGTGCCTGTAGCCTACAAAGGTATTTTCACTCTGAAGGCTCTAGAAAGAGTGAACCTGCATAAACCTCAATTTTAGCCTCAGGGATTCATATTAGACTCAGACATCAATTTTTTTAATTTATTTATTTGAGAGACCGACAGACAGAGAGAAAGAGGCAGATAGAGAGAGAGAGACACACAGAGAATGGGTGCACCAGGGCCTCCAACCACCACAAACGAACTCCAGCTGCGTGTGCCCCTTTGTGCATCTGGCTAACATGGGTCCTGGGGAATCAAGCCTTGAACCAGAGTCCTTAGGCTTCACAGGCAAGCGCTTAACCACTAAGCCATCTCTCCAGCCCTCAGACATCAAATTTTTAAAGATGTGAATTTGGGCTGATTTAAGGCAGGAAATTTGTGTTAATTACTTATAGAATCAATAAGAACTTAATATACTTCTGTTATAGATTACAAACATGTTATATAAAACCTTCTCATGAAACTTGCTTGTATTTGCTATACTAGCCTACCTCCTGGGGTATTGAACAGTTATTACAGCCTATTTAAAATCCATGAGCAGTGCAACTATCCTATGTTCTGAGCTATGAATTTATTCAACCAAAACTCTACAGCAGTGAAAGCTTTCTGCTTTCTTAGGGCTTGTTGTAGTTACCTTTTTGATGCTGGACCAGCCACTCAAGCAAAGGCAGCTGACAGGAGGCAGGGTGTATCTTCCCTTACTTTGTCAAGGGAAAGCCTCCCCATGGCAGAGAAAGGTGGCAGAGCACATGCTGGCCTTCTTACCGTGGCATCTGGCAGAAAGCAGAGGAGAGTGAGCTAGCACTGGCGAGCTGAACAAACATCTCCACCTCCCAAACTGCCGCCAGCTGTGGACAAACATTCAAAACGCAGGAGCGATTTCATTCAAATGTTCACAAGGGTCTATCACGTTTCCTCTTTCTTTGCCAGTTCCATTCCATACTCCCAATGCTAAGTAGACACATTTCCTGAGTATTTCTTTCAAGGGTACCTTTGCCTAATCAGGCTGCCTTTAATTTCTAATAGCAATTTATTTGCTTATTTTCAAGTAGATAGCAATTCGCAAGAAGAAATGGGCAATTTGCCTTATAAGCTTTCAAAGTTGAAATAACACTATCAACAAGAGCTGGGCTACATTACAAGTGATTTACTCAATCTAAGAGAATATTTGTATGAAAGTCCTAATATATTACAGACTCTATAAGCTAGCAGCATTATTGACTGTCACTGAAACTGCTTCTGTTTCTTGTCATGACAAGTGATGGCCAATACATGAATCAATCGCCTGGTACTTTATTATTATTATCAAATATAGCACCAAAGCCCAAGTAAATACCACAGTCAGTCTTAGTGAAGCTCCTCTTAGGTCCTAACATATATAAATTTAATTGCTTAATAAACAAAAGGAGGATTTAGTGGACAGCATGAGGATTTGTTTCTAAACCCTAGCACCAACATTTCTTTTAAAAATGTCAGGAGTGGCCACATACATCTATAACCCCAGAGCTGAGGGGAAAGAGACTGAAGGATGGCTGGTGCTTGCTGATTCAACATTAGGGCAGCTCCAAGTTCAGTGAGTGACCCTGAATCAAACTGGGGGGAAGAGCAATAGCGGAAGACTCCACATGTCCTTCTATGGCCTCCACATGCAGGTCCCTTTGGAGCACATGCATTCACACACACTTTTTCACGTACCACATACACACATATGTGCATGCACCACAAAAACACACATGTGCATACACCATACACACACAGAAAACAAAGTATAGCAAGATTAAATGAAAGGAAACAAAAATATAATAAATTAAACCTCTGTTAATTGGCACTTTGCAGCAAATAGGTATTTATTACTAATGACCCTACACTAAGATCTGACTAGTCGCCGGGCATGTGATGACGGGCCACAGTGCTGTGTTTTCTGCTGTCATGGTGGCACCTGCAGGGTAGCAAGGATGACGGACAAGTAAAGAACAACATTAAAATATCAGGGGTAATTGTCAGCCTTGGATGAGCTACAAATTGCTATAGGAACTTGGTATTTTACTGATATTTTTACTAAATATTAAAAGAGAATAATATAAAAATACTTTAAGAAGGAAAAAAATATTTAGAATTTAAAATAATGGGATAGACATGAATATGCAATTTTTAATATTATATTTATTTATTTTACAGAGAAATAGGGAGAGAGAATGGGCCTGCCAGGGCCTCCAGCCACTGCAAACAAACTCCAGAGGCATGGGGCCCCTTGTGCATCTGGCTAACGTGGGTCCTGGGGAATCAAACCTGGGTCCTTTGTTTTTTCAGGCAAACACCTTTACTGCTAAGCCATCCCCCTAGCCCAAACACAAATATTTAAATTCAATTGTTTGGGTGATTTGATTCTGCCAGGGATTTTTTTTCCAGTTTCTTATAGAAATTTAAATTTCTGTTAGATGATTTAAAAGGGTAGTTGAATTCTTATATTTGAACAAGCTCTCTTATGTCTGGAATATCATTTATAAAAATAATAATCATTACAAACACTTCAATATGATTTGTTTCTGAAGTTTCCCAGTCCCTACTTTTCATCCGTGCCCCATGGGGGACAGCTCATATCTACTAGTCCACGTGTTGGCTGTTGTCACTGGCATCTCCATGCAGCACCTGGGAGGTAGTGAGCTGAAAAGAGCCTCATGCCCACTTAAACCAGAGACAAAAATTTGAACAACATGAAATTAAAAATGTTCCTATTATTCAGTGCTGTCCTGATGCCTCCATTGATTGGCTGCCTAAGACTGTCCACTCATATAACAGCCAAAGTAATCTGTCAAAACACCAATCATTGGAGCTGAGAAATGGTTCAGCTATAAAAGGTATGCTTGTTTGCAACTCCTTCTGGCCTGGGTTCAATTCCCCAGCCATCCACATGCAGCTGCATGGGCCTTTGCTTGCAGTGACAAGAGACTCTGCTAAGCCCCCCAACCACCACCACCACAACACACATAATTAAATAATTTAAAATATTTTTTAAGAAACCCTCATGTGTTATTGGTGTACTCAACACCCTCCAGAGCTCCTTTCTGTATTCAGAATAAATATTCCACTTTAAAATCTCATCAAAGGCCTGAATAAATGTCCCACCCTAAAGTCTCATAAAAGACCTTTTCCAGGAATTCTTCCTACCTCCTCTCCTAAGGCTCTGACCACGGGCCTTTCTGAGAACCATGACTCTCTGTCTCCTGCGCCTGCAATAGTCTTCCCAGAAGTATGCTGCCAACCACCCCTTCCTGGACGATTCCCACCTCAGAAGGCCCAAAACAAGCTGTTCTGCACTGTGCTTGGAGCTGCTGTGTAGGCACCTTATATTCATTCCTGCAGGTTTCATGACGATTATAGGCTCTTAAGTTGGAAATACCAAAATTGTCATGCAATAGCACTTCAGACTTGTTATAGATGTCTGAAGCATACCTGGTCATTCTTCATTATATCTTGAGATCACATTGAATGAAGAGTGCCTGCCACCTGCCCTAGCTGAGGAGCTCAGCTCTGACAAGTGCCTCCCGTCTGCCGAATCCCAGCTCCCTCCTCTTGTCATAACTGGTCCACATTCACGTTTGGGATAACAGAGCCTCAGGAACCACAGTTGAGTACCAGAGCAAAGCTAAGGAAATGGAAGGCGGGGGTTGGGGATGTAGCCCAGTGGATAAGCACTGGCCCTGGGTTCAGTCCACAGCACCAACAAAAAAGAGAATAAAAGAAAAATTCACAGAAAATGGAAAGCAAATTCAGGAAAACTAGTGTTTTGAAATTTTTCATAATTCTATCTTCTCTACTCACCTTTTTTGAAAAACAAACTCCTGAGTATTTTAACATGTTGCATAAAGCCATGAAAATATCTCCAATTAATTTTCCTTTGAACTCCATTGCATAGTTGCTTTGGCAGGTGCGAGGATTGTTGCAATTACAAAACTCGAGAATGTTCTACTTTGTTCTGTAAATTAAGCCTCTAGTTCTCAGTAATCAAGTAATTTTTAGGGCTTTGAATACACATAGAAATTTTAGTAAGTACAATATCCTATGTGTGACACTTAAATTATAGATTGAACCACTTCCCACAGCACTGATTTCTTTTCTGATAATTTAACATTTTCTTTCTTTTCTTTCTCTTTCTATTTAGGTGTGGAAATGTATGTGATTTGTGTCAGATGTCTTGACACAACAATCTCTCTGTTAGTCAACAATCACTAACATCACTAGAGATCTACACAAGAGCAGCAACATATACACCAAGTGTGCAGAGGGAGAGAAGTGTGAGGAATAGCATCACACGTCTCAGATTTGTACTTAAATATTGAGTCAACTGTGATGTACCAACTTCAGCCAGACAAACCCTATAAAGGAAGAAAGGAACACAGTCATTATGGAAAAAACTGGTGTTCCAGCCTATGTTTTGGTACATCCCATGCTAAGTTCATTGTCACATTGAGTGGTTCAGGAGTGATTTCAGTAGCTATTCCTCATTGCTTGGGCTGTTAGTCAAGCCCTTGCCACTAGGTCTTTGCTCTTTATACCCCTGACCTGCTATGAGTTTAGGCAGTCCAACTTTTGACCTGTTTCCCAACCATCCAAATCGTAGTCACCCAGCTATAGGTACCTTTCACTGTGGATCACTATCTAGAAGCATTTACCTCAGTCCACTGCCTCCTTCAGGCTATAAAAGCAGGAGCACTGCCGCTCCTGTAACACCCGAGATACCCTTCATCTACCAGTGGTCCCTGAGCCTCGGGACACACTCCGCAGGAGCTATGGTCCGCAAGCCTCCATCACCTTATAATGAATGGTGAAAATATGTCACCAGTATCATAGTACTAGGAATTAGCAGCTTTTGGAGTTGATTAGGACATTCCTCAAGAAAGTGATTAGTGCATGCATAAGAAAAATAAAAGTTCCCGGGATGGGGTGAGGAGGTGTGTGCCTATAATCTCAGCATCTAGAAATCTGAGGCAGAAGAATTTCAAGTGTGAGACTGCCCTGGCCAAAAACAAGTAAATAAATAAAGATTTGCTTGCTTCATGTACCATATGAGATCACAGAGAAAGGTCCCAACCCTAAACCAGAAAATGGACACACACTGACATGGATTCTTCCAGCATCCTGAGCATGGACATCCCAGTCTCTAGGACCATGCCACCTAAATTCCTATTCTTTGGAAAACACACCCAGTCCCTCATATCCCTTGACAGCATCCCAGAAAGACTATGGCAATAGTTATTTGTGGAATGCTGATAGAATGAACAGACCAAGGAAAGGAGTGAAAGGAGGCAAGTTGATACCTTAGAATTTCCAGAACAAGTAAGTGTGGGCCAGGACAAAGCAAAGGATCATTACAGCGCTAGATCACGTCCCGCAGAGAAAGATCCCAGCATGCCACAGCAAAGGATCATTACAGCGCTAGATCACGTCCCACAGAGAAAGATCCCAGCATGCCACAGCAAAGGATCATTACAGCGCTAGATCACGTCCCACAGAGAAAGATCCCAGCATGCCACAGCAAAGGATCATTACAGCGCTAGATCACGTCCCACAGAGAAAGATCCCAGCATGCCTCACCTCTCGAGATGTGGAGCCTCACTTCCTTCCTTTGCCACCACTCAAGCCACTATTACTGACTATTCAGCACACAGAATCAAGTTCTCCCGAAAGGAATATGCTACCTTTCACGGTCAAAGGAGCTTTGCAGATGCGGTGAGAGTAAGGATTTTGAAGTGAGATCATCCTAGATTCGCCATGTGTATTGATCAATATCATGAGCCCTAAAAATTGGACTTTGGAGAGATGGCTCAGTGTGAAAAGCACTTCCTGTACAAGTGTGATGACACACGCTCAGATCCCAAGACCTGGTACAAAGATGCAGGCAGAAGTGCACGTCTACAATCCTAGCATGCCTATAGCAGGATGGAACATGCAGACCAGAGTCCTTGGAGCAATGCAGGCTAGCCAGCCTAGCATATGCCATAGTGATCATCAGGAGACCCTGCTTATAAAAGGGAGAGAGAGAAGGAGAAAGAGAGAGAGAGAGAGAGACCCTGCTTCAAACAAGATGGACAACAAGAACCAACACTGGAGAGTCTCCTTTGACCTCCACACACGCACCATAACATGCATGATCTGCAATAAAGCTCCGTCTTCTAATGATTTCACAATCTTCCCAAACAGCACCACCACATGAGCCTATGGGGGACATTTCAAATTCAAAACACAGTTGTCAACTACTCCCAAAAGGTTCACAGCCAACCTGTGATGGAAAATGAATTCAGACCAATTCCAAAAGTCCCAATAGTCTTTAGTAGTCCCAGCACTGCTTAAAATTCCAGTCTCTTCTAAGTTTGAAGACAGTATCTTAAGTGTGACTGAAGCTTCCATTCCTCTTTTCTGATTTAGTTATGAAGCACACTAGCCTCATAAAATGTTTTAGAAATCCTTCACTCGTGAGTGTTTCCTGGAGGACAGTGTGCCTTGCCAGTGTTAATATGTCTTTAAATGTTTGGAAGCATTCTCTAATGAAACCATTTTTGCCTGGAGATTTCATTTTTGATAAGATTTTCTGTAATTACAAATTCAATTTCCTTAGTAGTTTCAGAGTTGCTCAAATCAAGTGATCTCTTTTATATCAGTTTGGTTTAAGTAATATGCTAGCTTTCTACAACCTTAACGAAGTCCATGCTGAGGCATCTGAGGGTAACAGGAGTGTACAGTGCAGTTCAGAAGGCTAGATGTCCAAAATGAAAGTCAGCAAGGCCGTGCCTCTTGTGACAACCGCAGAGAAAGGCTCCTTCCTTGACTCATCCAGATGGTAACGGGAACACTCCTTGGTGAATAGCAGTGTGAGTGTCGTCTCTACCCTCCCTCATTGCATGAGCCTCTCCCCGAGTCTCTGGGGAATACTTCCACTCTACATGCCTCTGTTTACAAACCCCCCTTTGTATGTGGACACCAATCACACCAGTCAGGGCTCAACTGGATACCTCATCTTAAATTTACCTGCCAAGACCCTATTTCCAGAAAGGAAAAAGCAGTCACTTCTTTTTGGAGAACTCTGAATTTGGAACTATGGGTTTTCCATCCTACCACCCGTGTTTGCTTATTTGTTTATTCAACCCATAGCTGGTAGCTTGTGCCTTTTGATAAACGTTTCCATTTCCTTTAAGCTCTTGAGTTTTTATTCTCTGAATTGTTCATTCTATAACCTAACCTACTAACCTGGAGTCTGTAGTGATGTAGCCAATTTCACAACTGATCTGGTAACTTGTGTTGCCTGTTTACTGAGTCTTGTGCAGGGTGTGGTGGTGCACACCTTTAATCCCAACACTTGGGAGGCAGAGGTAGGAGGGTCACTGTGAGTTTGAGGCCACCCTAAGACTACATAGTGAATTTCATGTCAGCCTGGGCTGGAGCAGGACCCTATTTTGAAAGAAAGGCTGCCAATTGTATTGAATTTCTGAAATATACAACCCAGTTTCATATTTATTTTTACTGTTGTGTTTAAATTTTCATTAGTTTCATTTTTTTCTATTTTTTATTTGAGTTCATTTTGCTTTTGCTTTTTTTTCTTTTGCTACATGCTTGAGAAGGATGCTTAGAAA
Source organism: Jaculus jaculus (assembly GCF_020740685.1). Taxonomy (NCBI): domain Eukaryota; kingdom Metazoa; phylum Chordata; class Mammalia; order Rodentia; family Dipodidae; genus Jaculus; species Jaculus jaculus. The sequence goes on from NC_059105.1 coordinate 5,136,223, forward strand.
CCTGATTTGAGTATTCACTACTTTTCTAATATATAAGATATTGTATGGAATTAGAAGTATGCTTCAATTTCCCTAGAACTTCCTTTTTGACTTCTATGTTATTTGGAAGTATATTGCTTAGTTTTTAAGCATTCATGTTTTCCCTTGTTTTTCTGTTCTTTATTTTATTTTTGTTTCTACTGTGATTGAGAGTAAAAGGCTTCAAAAATTGTAAGTGCATTCATTGAGGTTTACTTGTATCCCACGATAATAGACTATTTCCGTATGTGCTCCATCTTGTATTAGTCAGGTTCTCTAAAAGAACATACCCAGTTGAATGAATATGTATAACAAAGAGATTTATTACATTAGCTTACTGCATATGAATTGGGCCATCCAACAACCATTGTCTGCAGGCTGGAGATTCTGAGAACCTCTTAGCTGTGCAATCTACAAGGCTGGATGCCTCAGTAGTCCCAACCCTGCAATAAAGGTCTGGAATATTACTGGAGAACTGCTGGTCTTCAGTTCCTTTTTATATCTGTAAAGCTGGGTTCCAATGTCTGCAAAGGATAGCAGCAGCAGAGTAAAAACGTGCCCCAGAAAGTAACACTGGCACCCAGACAAAACTCTTTGTGTTCTCTCAGATTGTCTTCACACATAGTCCAAAACAGGAAGAGTTGCCCACTCTGGAGAAAGGACTCCATTAGTGCATCCTGGAAAAGCCCTCACAGACCTGTCCAAGAGGCATGTCTTTTGCCTGTTTTCTAATCTGATTAAGTTAATCGTAGAATTTAACTATCACACAAGGTTACTTTGAAAACATACATTCTAGGGCTGGAGAGTTGGCTTAGTGGTTAAGAGCTTGCCTGTGAAGCCTAAGGTCCCTGGTTCAAGCCTCGATTCCTCAGGACCCATGTAAGCCAGATGCACAAGGTGGTGCAGCATTTGGAGTTCATTCGCAGTGGATGGAGGCCCTGGTATGTCCATTATCTCTCTATCTATCTGCCTCTTTCTCTCTCTGTCTGTCTGTTGCTTTCATATAAATTTAAAAAAATAGATTCTAAAACATATTACCCTCAATAGGAGTATAGGGGAATAGAAAGGCCCTGGAGTGGATGAGATGACTGGAGAGACCTATGAGGTCCCCAAAACAAGACAGGCTTGTTTCAAGGCACTTGATTAGCCACTTGAGGTAAAGGGTAAGACCCTATTGTTAACACAGAACATTGAGAGATCCAAGTGGAATGTGGAACTCAGTTTCAAATGTTTAGCCCACATAGTGGTGGAAAGTGCTACTTGAACTGCTGGGAGAACATGGTCCATGAGTCTGTGAGCATGCAGGGGACACTATATGAATGCAACCAGCCTGACAAGATGCGCAATAGCAGCACCCAGCCGAGGTGGGTAACCAATGGCTTTCTGGCTGACTAAGAGATGTACTCAGTGGAAGGGATCCCATAGCTGGAACTAGGAACCAAGTTAGAGTCCTATGGAGATGAAGATTATGGGCTCCAGTGAGAAGCTCCCAGTAGTCTTTTGCCAACAGAGAGGCTAAAGCCATAAAAATCTCTCTAAATGAACAAGGTGTATTACCTTTAACCTCTGCTGATATCACTCTCCATTGGATAATATGCTTTCCTTTTTACAAAGCAGCAAGACAAGAAAAGATAGGTGACTCTGTCAGTTGATGAAGAACCACCCTTTTCTCATCAGCGAGGGTCCAGGTGAAACCACAGAGGAACTGGGGAGATGAGCAACAGGGCTGCTTCCACAGCGAACCTGACAACCTGCACCAGAGTGATGGAGCCAGACACTGAGGATGCTCAAAATGCACCAAAGCAGAAATCCAGAAGCTGCTGAGATCTTCCTGCTAAAGTAGACTTGAAACACGCCCACCACGACTCAGGGAACTTTGAAGAAGAGGTGGCAGAAAGATGGGAAGACCCACAGGGTAGAAGGGAATATCCAGAGGCATTGCACCCCCTCGGCAATAACTGACCACTACTCTCACAGCTTATAACCCACAACCCTATAGTGAATGCCAGCAATCCTACTAAAGAGGGCCCTCATTTGAATAGGGGCAGGGAGGAGGGAGATGATGGTACCAACCCATGATGTGTCCATATAAAGTTTCTGCTAAAATAATATATACATACATAATATATATTTACACACACACACACACACACACATATTCTGCTATTTTTAGGTATTGTACTTTTAAATGTCAGTTAGAGCCCGTGAGTTGGTACATTTTCAATGATATCTTCAATGATTTTCTGGGTTGTTTTTTAACAAGTTTTGAGCAAGCTGGTTAACCTGTCCAGCTATACGTGCATGTTTCTTTCTCCTTCCGTGCTGTGGGTCTGTTGCTTCACACATTTTGTAGCGTTCCTGTTTGCTGCACAAGCATTGCAGGCCGCTCTGTCATCTTAGGGGATGGCCTGCTTTTCATTAAACCACCTACCTTTCTGTCCCCAGTACTTTTTCTTGCTCTGGCCTCTTCTGTGTCTGATGCCAGTATGTTTAATAATGCCTTTTTTTCTCAATAATATTTGTATAATACATCTTTTTTCATTATTACATTTATTGTAATTATTACATAAAAGCACACAGCCATCACTTTTTGCTCATTTTCTCTCTCTCTGTTTCTGTTTCCTTCTCTTCCCTTTACTGTGGGCTATTTGAAAATTAGTTTTAATCTTAGCCATACTTATCCATACTGATTCTATATCCACTAGTGTAGCTTTGTAAAGGTGCTCCACCACGTAAGAGCATAGCATGCTCTATGCTACTGAGCCATGTCTATAAGCTTTGCCTTGCTCAGATGCCCTCTCCTCTTTGTAACACAGTTGTCATAAAGGTGAACACATTTAGAAGCCCATCAGGAATATGGTATAATTTTGGCTTTTGCTTTAGAAAGCTCAAGAGGAGGAGGAAAATCAACTGTCTGACATATTATTGCATATCATATTCTGATTTTCTGATATTCTAAATTTCTCCCTTTCTGATTTGATTTCTGTCTAGATATTCTTGATTCTTTTATAAAAAGTCTTTTGGGATTTGAAATCATTTTCATCTGTACTGGTGGACACTGTTTTCACTGAAATAGGATTCTGTGATGCTAGCTCTTTTCTTAGAAATTGGCAAACATTGCATCAAGTTATTTGAATGGATTTTCACCTAGGAACAAGGTGGTTTCCCTTCCACTAGTAAAACAATTAGTGTTTTCAGCATTCCCCACTCTAATGAAGAACTCTATTTGACTTACTTTACATATTCCACTCGCTTTCTGTGATAGTTTGTATTGATTGTCAACCTGATAGAATCTAGAATCACCTGCAAAAAAAATGTATAGATTAGGTTAGCCTTTCTGCTTGTTTATGAGGGGTTATCTTGATTAGGTTAATTAAGGTTGAAAAGACCCACCTTAACTGTGGGCACCAACATTCCATGGACGGGAGTTCTGCACTGCATAAAGACAGCTGGCTGAGTAGTGGCCTTCATCATTTTCTGTTTCCTCAGTGTGCTTACTGTGAACAGCAGCCGCAATCTCCTGCCACCATTCGTTACTCCACATGATGGACTGTAACCTGGAACTATAAATAGAAATAACCTTTCCTCCCCTAGATGAGTTTTGTCCGGCATTTTGTCCCAGTAATGAGAAATTGACTAATACACTTTCCAATGATTAACAATACTAGTAATAATGCTGGTACTTCTAATAATAATCATAATTAATTCTTTGCTGGTTTTCCTACTTTTTCAAGCCAACATGTAATGCTCACTGGATTAGAATCCTTTGATACCCACAGGGCTATAATCCTGCAGACTCCTGTAGATAACAAAATTCGAGGATGCTCAAGTCCATCACAGAATAGTGTACCGTTTGTATGCACAACACATATCATAGCATATATTTAAAAGCAGCTAGATGACTTATGCAAATGCTATATAAATTGTTGTTAGGGTGTATTGTCAAAAGAATAATATCAAGGAACAAAAGTCTGTACCTGTTAAGCATGGCTATGACTTTTTTTTTTCAAATATTTGTGTTAGAATTTGTTTATATCTACAGATGTAGAAACCATGGAAATGAAGCGATTACTGCTAAGCCTAAAAATTCCTATTCAAATCCTCCAGGTCCCAAGTATAGCCAGACAACAGTGACAAAAGAGTGCAATGTCACCCCTGCCCACAAGGGGGCGGACGCATCTGGAGTTCCTTCACAGCGGCAGAAAGGCCCTGGCATCCCCATTCTGTCTCTCTCTCTCTCTCTCTCTCTCTCTCTCTCTCCCTCTTTCTCTCTCTCTCAAAAAAAAAAAAAAAAAAAGAATTTTTTTTTTAGAAGCTCATTTTACTATGTCATCTCAGTGTTAGGAGACATTGAACTGTGTTGTGTTATTTTTCATTAGGGTTGATCCATTCCTAGTCCTTATAGCCTGATGAATACTTTCCTATTAAACCTGATGGTCTGGGGCATTGTGTTTGAATACTGAGAACTGCTAGGTATCTACTACAGCTGGCTTCTCTTGAGGCCGCCCATGTAAGGCAGGCAGGCAATGCTGCCCCATTACTGCTGGTGAAACAGGGGGTCCAGGCCCCCGATGGCTTCCGGTGACCCTTGAGGGTCAGGACTATGCCAACTTCCATGCAAAGATGGGCTCCTTTGTAGCCTGGCGTCTCCGCGGCTTCGAGGAGCAGTGGTGCTGCCCAGTCTTCAGAGACAGCGCATGGCCTCGCGACTGCCAAACTGTGACTTCTGCTACGGCCCAACTATGGAGTTCTGGAAAGGGGGACTCCATTCTGTTGTGTGGGTGGGAAAAGTAACATCAAGCCTCCACTGGCGCCAAGGTGGCAGCAAGGACTGCTCCTGCCACTTTGGGTTGAAGTCCTGCCTCCCTTCTTTTCCGTGAGTGGATGGGGAGGGGAGCTCACATCATTGTGTCAGAGAAGGCTGTAAGGAAGAAAGCCATGCCAGCACTTCTTGGAGGGGAGAAACCCACCTGAGCCCACTTGGGCACCTCGGGGGCCTGGGGGTAACGTGTGTCCTTCCAGCCCTGGGTGAGGCTGTTAGACTTTCCCTTAGTCTCTGTTTCCACAACGGAGAGGGAGTCTGTGGGTCCCTTCCGTAGAGTTCAGCGTCAGCGAAGTCCCCACCCACCCCCAACCTGGACTTTTTCTGCCATTCTTGGCTATCTCGAGACCACCTCCCCTCTCCACCCCCGCAATCCTTTTGAGCGCCCAGGTCCTGGGGTTTAACAAGAGAGAGAAGGTGGCGTCCCCCCTAAGGAAAATGAGCTGCGCGAGGAACCGTGAGAAGCAAAGGCAGAACCCCGAGAGGCTCGAGCGTGAGCGCAGTGGTGGGGGCGTGGTGCTGAGCGACCCCGGCCGGCGCCTCCCTCGCCGGGCGGACCACCCCGAGCGAGCGCGTCCTCCCGGCGGCGGCGCGCGGCCAGCCGGGACCGGGGGGGAGAGGGGGAGCAACTTGGGGGCTCAGACCTGCGGCTGCGGGCGGGAGAGCGCGAGGGGCGGAGACGGCGCGGCGGGGAGGGGACAGGACAACCGGGCGAGTCTCCTCGGCGGCGAGGGGCCGGCGGTGAGCGCTCCGAGGACTCCGCGGGCAGCTGCGACTCAGACCCGCCCGGCCACGGGGCTCGAGAGGCTGGAGGCCGGCCGAGGCTCCGGCGCTCCTGCACCCCGGGGTGGCCGCTGGCCACCGCGCTTCCCGGCGTGGAGGAGCCACCCGCGCCCCAGCCTGCGCGCCCGGGTCCCCGAGCCCCGCTCCGGTCTCAGCCTCCCGCTGCGCCCTCCGTCTTCCTCTCGACTCCGGAGCGACCATGGAGGGCAACATGGTCCCGGTGCCAAGGTAGGAGTCGCCCCCCGTCACCCCCCGGCCCAATTCAAGGTCCCTCCAACTGCGTCCGGCGCCGGAGGTCGCTCGCCAACTTGCTCCGGGAGCCTTTGGTCTGCGCCGGGTCCCCGCGCACGCACGAGTGCAGGGCGGGCATCTCTCGGGCCGCCGTGGTCTTGGTCCCGCTGCCCCGCTTGGCGCGACGCTGGGTGTGGCCGGAGCGCGCGCGGGAGCCCTGGGGGAAGGACGACGCACGGTGCCCGTGCCCACATCTAGGGCTGGGAAACTGAGGTCTCCTCTGCCTAACGAGGTGCCCAGCAACCCGACTTGGCACTGAAGGACGCCGCCTGAAGAGGGGTCGCGCTACGGGCTGAAATGATTTCCAAGGTAGGGGTTGAAAACCGGAGGGAGGAAGCAGGGAAGGGCCACTGTCCGTGGAACGAGTGGGTGATGGAAGCTGGGATGGTTGGAGAAGAGAGAGAGATTGCTCCAGTCTCTCGCTGACACCTCAACTGCGCCCTGCCCAAATCCTGGACCGAGAAGACCTGCACGTCTTCCGTTCCTCACTCTCCAGGCTGCTTGCTATAAAGGAGTTCTACCTTGGGCATCTCTGACCCTCAGTGTTCCCAGCCCACACAGGCAAGGGATGCTGCCTTAAATGCGTTTTTGTTTTTTTCTTCACAGTTTGGGTCTCCTTCTGTCTTCCCTTCCATCGCCTCCGCTCTGCTCTCCTTAGAACTAGGACGTAGCCAGAGAATCCAGGAGCCTAAAATTTTGGTTTTACCTCCATAAATCTGAGGGGCTCCTTGGAGCTGGGGTGCTGGCTGTGTTGAGGCAGCTAGGCAGGCAGCTTTGCTGAATGCCCACCCTGGTGCACATAGAGTTAGTTAGGTGGTCACGGTGTCTCCTGCAGGGGTCCCCACCTCTCTCCCCGCCTCCTTGGGTTTAGGTGTTGACCTGGTCTTCTCTTTTTTTCCAACGCCATTGCACTTCCACCACCCAAACGCAAACATCTGGGTAGCTACCAACTGAGAATATTGGGCACTGGAGTAAATACCTTCAGTTTGGATTCTGGGGGCGCGCTGGAGATCAGCAAGACCCGCCCTCCACGGGCCAGGCCCCGCATGGTTTACTGTGTGTGGCCAAGCCTCCAGGATAAGTGGAAGCAGGGGCTGAGAGTGGGAGTGGGGAGGAGGCTGGAGGCTGCCTTTGGAAGCTTCCGAGTCTGTTATCCCAAGACCTCAAGACCTGGAGAATGGATATTTTGGGGCGAAATAGAGCTTTCACAGCTCCATGGTCATCGCCCCTGCTTCTACAGGGTGGTAGAGAAGAGAAGAGCTACTAACGCCCACCCCTGGTGTTTGCTCTGCATTGCCCTGAGCAGCTCTTAGGTGTAAAACCCCGTGGCCAAACGTGAGCAAATGACCACCATGACCTTCCATTCTGAACTAATGCACGAAGAGGGAAGTAAGCGCTGTGGGATGGAAGCTTTGAAGAAAAACTCGACAGGGAAAACAAAAGGAGCTGATAATGCAGCTGGTCAATTACAGAATACTTTTTTTCTGCTGACATTTCCACTTTCTTGGTACTTTACTTAAACAAAAATGTAAATGAGAATTTAATTAAGCAATATTCAATGAAGACTGACCTCAAAATGGAACTTGACTTATAGTTTAATAACTTTAAAACATAGAATGTTTTACAAAGAAAATGTTGATGACTGTGCAAGTCATTACACTATATTACTGGCATCTGTGAAAACTCCAATTCATTTTTACCGTGAATGTATTCACTTTCACGTATGCAGTAAGTTGTTGAGTTTTATTGCGGATGTCTTAAAGCCTCTGAATACCGGTGCTGGATGAGGTCTCCTGGAAAGATGTTAAGCAGTGGGGAGATTAAGGGTGTCCATGCTAGTTGCATTACAGACCCAGAATCCAGGTGTTTTCTGGCTAGTAGTGTGGTTCCAAGAAGATATTTTTAACAACAAGTTTTGGTTTTGTTTTTCCAATGACAAGAATCTTTTCAGCCATCTGTTTTATGAAAACTTTACTTAAAATTGCTAAGGTCACATAAATATTTGGAAAATCAAAATTCTATCCTCCAATGTTTTTCCGTAGCACACGTAACCCCACATGATGGCTTCCCCTGTAGACAAAAAGCCAGCTTCATTTGCATCAGATGACTAGAGTATGTATAATCAGGTTTAATTTCACCAAGTGTTAAGCTACATATTAAATTATTTCATCACTGCATCCTTGGGAGTTAGTTATGATATCGCTTCCACTTCCTATATAAAAAAAAACTATGAAGCAAACGGAAATTAAATAAAGAAAATAATCGTATTTAAAAATCTGCACAAATAGTATCTAGAAGAGCTAGGTCATCTATAGCCCCAAGTTCTGGCTTTGAGTCCAGGTTTTTTTTTTTAGACTGACTGAAAACCCACGCTTTATCTTAAGTAGGAGAAAAGAGACTGTACAGTTTGGATACACACTGATATCACTGTTAGAACACATGGGGGCAGCCTAAATGCAAGAGGAAGAGGCAGCAAGAGCTGAAAATATCTGTCTTAGTTTATTTTGTTGTTGTTGTGTTTTTGTCTTTTTTTTTTTTTTTGCTAGCAGAAATAATTTTTATCTGCACCATATTTAGGCTTCAATTTGAAGTTTCAGAACATTTGTAATTCTAATACTGAACGGGCTTATTTCTTTTGTTTTGTTTGGCTTCTTTGATTCTATTGCAATATTGTACTTTTATGTAGCAGTTGGGATAAGACAGCTAAAATTTATTTTGGAAAGGAATTCTAGTATTTTTTTAATGGAGCAATCCACCCCAAACTCTATATTAAACTGAAGCATGCAATCAACAGGTTTTTTAATTAAATGATTATCAGTTTTAAAATTCTTTCCAAAGGAGAAATTTACATTTGCCTCTACATTTCTGGACCACTGATAAGAATGTCTGAAAAAAGACTGACTTGTGAATCTGGACTCAAGCAGGGATGAGGGGGCCGTAAGTGTGAACTTGAAGAAGGTGCTTTGTCCTGGATTGTGCTGTCTAGCCAAGTCCAGCGCCAAGCTGCATACACAACCCCAATTCATAAAACCTAGGGCAACACCATTCCACAGGTAAACGTCCCTATAGAGAAAGAAACCAAATCCAGATGTTCCAGACTCTGAAAGCCCAAAGTGTTTCTAGGTAATGGGCACCTGGTGAAGAAATGGGGGTTCTCAAAACAATTTCCAGTAGGAATGACTGGTTTTGTTTAAATATATTTTATTATTTACTAATGAGGCAGAGAGAGATAGAAAGGGAGAATGAGAATGGGCACACCAGGCCCTCCAGTCACTGCAAATGAACTCCAGATGCATGTGTCCACTTGTGCATCTGGTTTACTTGGGTCCTAGAGAATGGAACTGGGATCCTCTGGCTTTGCAGGCAAACACATTAACTGCTAAGCCATCTCTCCAGCCCAGAAATGACTTTGTAGAGTCTTCAAGTTCACCAATTGACATCACACTCTACTGGCAACTTTTAATAGCACTTGACTTTCATCCATTTGGTTCCTTTAGCAATATGTGCATATCTGCTGCAAATAATCAACTTGTAAATTAACTATCAGAATACACCTTGTCGACAAGGGGTTTCCCTTGCTAACACTACTCATTTGAATACAGATTTTCTTTTTTGTGTGTCAGTTTCACCTACAAAGAATTTAAAGAAAGGGAAGAATAAAGGTGATGCCTAAAGTCCTGATGTTTAAGTCCTATAACTTTCTAACTAAGGTGCTGAACTGTGCGTGCTCATCTGTCTCCCCTTGGATATTCTTTTTTTATTTTTTATTTATTTATTTATTTATTTATTTATTTATTTTTTTACCGAGATAGGGTCTCACTCTGGTCCATGCTGACCTGGAATTAACTATGTAGATTCAGGGTGGCCTCGAACTCATGACAGTCCTCCCACCTCTGCCTCCCAAGTGCTGGGATTAAAGGCGTGTGCCGCCACGTCCGGCTCTCCGTTGCATATTCTGACATAAATCCTGGCTATCATGCTCATTTGGGTCCTTTTGTTTCTCTGTACACTGCTACATACTTTATCATAGCACTGAATATCACATGGATGAATGTCATTTTTGAATGAGACAAGAGAAATCAAGACATTCAAAAGAACTGAAACAATCCTCCTGCAAAAGATGATAGGCTGCAAGAATGACCTATTTCGCCTTAAAAAAGTCCCCAAGGTGGAGAAAAGACTTGTGTCTGCAGAAGGTGTAACTAAACCCTATCTTCTATAAAGAAACAGCCCAGTACGTTCAGATCAGGTTTACCATATGTTATTACCTGCCATTTTCCTGTGACTACTCTCATTACCTGGGATGTCGAACAAGTGCAGTCCTTCAGGGCTGGGAAGGAATAGGTGAGCATGGGCTGGAGAGAAGGCTTAGTGGTTAAGATGTTTGCCTACAAAACCAAGGGACCTTGGTTTGCTTCCCCAGGACCCACATAAGCCAGATGCACAAGGTGGCACATGTGTTGGAGTTCATTTGCAGTGGCTGTTGGCCCTGGTGCACCCATTCTCTCTCTCTTTCCACTTTTTCTCAATTGAATAAATGATTTAAAAAGTAATATGTGAGAATGAATTGAGATAGCCTGAGTGTGCAGACCAACAAACAGCCACTCCTCATGTCAGTCTAACGGTCCTGATGGTCAGACCAGCAAACTCCTCTGCAATCACTGTTTTGTAAAATATACTAAAGCTCAGTACTTGGAGATAGCTCACTTAACTCAAATATACATTCTCCTTTATCTGATATTTTTGCAAAGCTACTTTGGATTTCTTTTGGCTTATATTTTCTACTGTTTTACTTTTAATCTACCTATGCATTCATATGTAAATTTATTTACTGTAAACAGGATTTAAATCTTCTTTTCTAATCTCATCTAATAATCTCTTTGAATGTAATTAGATCACTCACATTTGTCACCATTGTACATAGAGCTGGATTAAACTCTGCCAGCCCACTAGCTGTTTTCTAGTTGTGCCATCTGTTCCTGCTCTTTTCATTTATTTTTCTCTCTGCTTTGTTTGGGGTTAATTGGATTTTTTTATCATTCCACTTTATCTTTTCCTTTACTTCTGTATTAATGTTTTGCTAAAAATGTGGACTCCCCTAGTTTTACAATGTATATCACTTATGAATCAGAATCTATCTTCAAATTATAATATATTACTTGAAATCCAATGTAAGGTTTTTCCATGCAAACATTTGAATTACCTCCTCTGCTTTTTTTGTCCTTTGGTCTGCATGTATCTTATTTTTGTAAATCAAACCAACACATCATGCCATGATACATTGGCATTAGGGCACCATGTTTTAAAACAATTAGAAATACGACAACTTAAATTGTGTTCTTTTTCCTTCTTTCATCCCATCCCTGGTTCTCTACGTCTGTGAACTCAAGCTTCCATGTGTGTTACACACCTTCTGTTTGCAGAACTTCCTCCAACGATTCCTGTAGAGAAAGTCTGCCAGCAATTTTCTCAGTCTTTGTATATCTAAGAAAGTCTATTTCCTCTTGGTTTTTTAAAATATACTTTTTATGGGAATAGAGGTCAAGGATGACAGCTATTAGTTGATCACTTTTTTTTAAATGCCAATACAAAGTAATGAATTTCATGATGGCATCTTTATATATGCTTTCTTATTGATTTTCCTTCCCTACTCCCAACTCCCACCTTGCATTTCACCTGTGTTCCACTGCTATCCTTTCTGCCTCCCTTAAAATTGCCCCTTCCCATTTTTAGGAATGACACCTACTGCAATACACACACACACACACACACACACACACACACACACTGACAGAAACTGTATATGAGCAACTCTTTGATGTTTAAATTGGAAGACCTATATGAAAATATTGTTTCTTTGTCTTTTGACATTTGTGATCCCTTCCAAGATGTTTTCTTTTCTTCCCACATTTCCTATCCTTACAAAAACTCCTTTGCCACATAGGACTTCATTTGTTTTGGACAGATTTTAACCTTTGTTCCACGAAAGTAGTTATGCATACATACTGATTATTAGGGAGTGGCCCCTGACCTTCATTTACCTTGCAGATATCGTCATCATGACTTTCATATGAATGCCTTTTCATTCAGTCATTCTCCAGAGATGGCCTCTGAACCACAAGCAACTGTGAAGACAAGTGGACACCATGATATATTTTAACACAACTGCAGGAAAGCTGTAGAAACACAGAGACTGCTAATGAGTGAAGGTTAGCACATGCACTAAAACATGCACATATTTTCCCAATGCATGGGTCCACACATTAAAATGTTTCCCTGAGCAACAAACTTTATTTTTTCTTGAGTTTTCAGTGTTGACATATTCTGCAATAGAGCTAGAGAGTCTCTTCCTAAAAAGTGACTTGGTGCTTGAGAGATGGGTTAGTGGTTAAGTTGTTTGTCTGTGAAGCCTAAAGACCAATGTTTGATCTCTCTCTAGATCCCACGTAAACCAGTCATACAAAGGTGATGCAAGGGCAAGGGTCACATATGTGCACTAGGTGGCACAAACATCTGGAGTTCAATTGCAGTGGCAGGGCCCTTGGTGTTCCAATTCTGTCCGATCTCTCTCTCATATATTTTAAATGAACGGTTACAGTCCATCACGGCAGAGAACGTGGTGGCAGGTGTGTGAAGTGTCTGGTCACACTGAGTTAGCAGTCAGGAAAGAGGACAGGAAGTTGGCTCAGTTATAAAACCATGAAGCAGGCTTGCCTTCACCGATCCACTTCCTCCATCAAGTCTCCATTTCTCAAAGGTTCCACAACCTTCCAAAATAGTGTTCCCAACTAGGAACCAAGTGTTTAAGGTCAAGACTCTATGGTGGACATTTCACATTCAGACCACAAGAACTTCATTTTATTACAAATACATGTGACATAGCTGAATGATTGAAATAGTTATCTGGGCTTCTTAGACTAGTCTTGGTTTCAGACATTCAAGTTAAGGAAAAAAAAAACTAAGTTGCATTACTTTTCTATTGCTGATTTAAGAAATCACCATATGCTGGGGCTCAGAAGATGACTCAAAGGTCAAAGGCATTTGCTTGCACAGTCTACAGGCACAGATTCAATCCCCAAGTCACCTACATAAACTGGATTCAAAAATTGGCACAAGCATTTGGTGTTTGTTTGTACTGGCAAGAGGCCCAGATGTGTTCAAGTACACACACACACACACACACACACACACACACACGAATAAAAATCTTAATTTAAAAAGTGTTACACAATATGTGACTTAAAACAATGCATAAATTATCTCAAAGGTCTGCGGGCTAGAATCCTATCCCAGATGAACTGGAATGAAATCAACGTTTTAGCAGAGTACATTTGTCTCTGGAAGTTTGCCTGGAGAAACTATTTCCTTTATTAAACTTCCATGGGCTGCTACCTCCTTTGCCTAATTACTATTTTCTTCCACCTGCAAAGCTAGGTTGGTGGTGGGTCTGGGAGGTGGTGGTTCGTCTAACATCGCATTCCTCTGACTTCTGACCTCTTGTGCCTTCCTCTTCTATTCAGTAATCCTGAGGTACATCAGCCCCCTAATCCAGCATAATCTTTCTATATTAAGGTCAAGTGATTCATTCTATTTTGAACCTTGATCCTGCTTAGCCATAATGTAACTTAGTCACAGCGTCTGAGGATTAGACAGTAAGTATCTTTGAGAGGATCACCATTGTGTCCGCCACAGGCACTAATTAAATTATAAATTGACCATACTGACTGTCAAATCATACTTGACATTCTACCCTAAGTTATTTTTTTTCTCCATCCTTTTTCCTCCCTTCTTTATTACTTTAAAGGGAAGAGTGACAAGACTGCTCCTCCTGTGTTATGCATCAGTCACTCAGTGTAGCTGAGATGAAACAGCCACCTAGTTCTCCAAAGTTCTTCAAATACACAGAGTATATCAGGGCGCAGAATTCACTCATGGGCAGGAGGTCAATGTGGTGATCTTCGCAGCTGCACAGCAAGTCTCTGGTGAGGAGTACCATTTGTATTCTAAGCACAGAGCAGGTTTGCACTTCCTCTCCTTACTACTATAGGGCAGAGCCATGGAATGTGATTTGGCCAATGCCAAGCATCCACTTTTTTTCAAGAAACATATGACACAAATGCCACCTTAGCTGCATCTTGGCTGCACAATACTTGATAGTGGCATGAGGGGCTTTGAAAGCTGATCACCATGCAGACTTATTGAGCAGACACTCCTGATCCCTTTAGGACTTTGGGTCTTGATCAATCACCACTTGATCAGTCACCACTTGATCCATCATCTTTAAAAGTAATGGTAAAAATACTGCCCCTGTATATTAGAAAAATTGCCATGCTTTTAAATTCAACTTCAATTAGATAGTGGTCCATTCATGACCAATGATACTTTTTCCAACAAGAGACTCTATTGAAAAAATTATAGTTTCTTTAATATAGTTTGTATGTTAAAGTAAAACCTGTTTTAGATTCAATATTAAGTTTTATGAAATATATTTAATTATTCTTAAACATGAAGAGACATATATTTCAAATATATGCATAAATATAATGGATATAAATTTATACCAAGAATATTAATGTATAAAATGAGTTTTACAGTTTATGCACATTATGCTTTAGTATATTATTCTCAGATACTAAAATGCCTTAAATAAAATAAGAGCTTAAAAATATTTATTGAGCCGAGCTTGGTGGTGCATACCTTTAATCCCAACACTCAGGAGGCAGAGATTGGAGGATCACCATGAGTTCGAGGCCTCACTGAGACTACATAGTGAATTCCAGGTCAGCCTGAGCTAGAGCGCGACCCTACCTTGAAAATCACCATATATATATATGTGTATATATATATATATATACATGATTTAAAAGTTATATAGAAAATTATGCATTTTATCTTTATACTTCTATATTAACATAAGTTAAGCAATTCAATGCATTTTTGCCTACAAATCTATAATTTTGAACTAAGATCATAAAAAGAATACAGGAAATGATTTCAAGAGCCTAATTTTGTACAAACAGGTAGATTAAACTACTTATTTGTGTAATTAAATCCAAAAATCAAAGAGAAAACAAGTAAAGAACTACTTAGAGCTATTTTTTTTATCCAAGTGAGATTTTGATACCCAGTGATTTATGCACCTTATATAACCTGAATATTTTTAATTTTTGCTTTAATTCATGTTGTAACTGAATCAACAGTGCTTCATGGTAGAGATTAAAAAGGTACACTTACTCTACTAGTGTGATGCTCAGCAGATCAGTGACCTGACCTGGCAACTTATGAAAATGCATTAGTCCCCACTCCTGAAAAGATGGAGACAAATTTTGTGACCTCAAAGGTGTCATATCATTTAGAAAATGAGCTCCAGCACTGGAGAGATGGCTTAGAGGTGAAGGCACTTGCCTGTGAAACTTGCCACGTGTGACTCTCCAGCTCCCAAGTAAGCCAGACGCGGTGACACAAGCGTGCAAGGCCGCACATGTGCACAAGGGGGCGCACCTGTCTGGAGTTTGATTGCAGTGGCTGGAGGCTCTGGGTCTCCAATCCTCTCATTCTTATACTTGCTCTCGCACTCTCTAGCATTAAAAAAAAAAAAAAGACCCGTCTGTTGGACTTGCCTTAAAAAGAAAGGAAAAAAATGAGCTCCGCTTTCACCACATGAATTGCCATAAGGCTGTAGGAGAGAGATTCGATATCTGCATGATGTGTTGCACAGGAAGCCTGTATAACATTAACAACCTTCAGCCCTCACAAGTAGTAGCAGTCCTTCATTCACGGGGACAAATGTGCATTAATAATAACACTTCCCAGATGTTTCTCCATAGTCCAAGATATCTTTCACTGGATGGATAGGAGCATACATTAAAAACAGGGAGAAAAGGCAAAGATTTTATCCAGTTTTTCTCTGGGAAGATCATATTGGACCTTTGTGGAAGCAGGCAGATGTATAAATGAAGGGCTTCTTCTGCATTTAAAAGGTGAAATCTAGTGACTGAAATGTGTTTTTCATCATTGCTGATAAATTGAATCTGGAAAGGGCATGAGAATTGAATCCACTACAGAGAAATCTGAGTGTCAGATTAGTGATCAAAGTTAGTATATTTGAGTAGGAATCTGCTCTTCAACCTAACAAAATGAAAACTAGCTCACTTTATCTGTATTTTAAAAACTACTTATAAATTACAAATGAAGAAACAATAAATTTCATTGATTAACATATCATAATTTCCTCTCCATATTGTATATTAATATGGTGTGTTGTATTACAAGATGAGAAGCAGTGTGAATCCTGTAACTGTATTCAACAGACCCGTCCATTTGATTCTCAAAATTGTTCCACCTTACAGTCCCCATTGATTTTGTCTTTTGATATTATCTGGTCTCACTCTACCATATAATTTATTTGTGATAGGTTGGCATGTGATTAGTTTTTCAAAACCATAAATTCTCCTTCTTTAGTGCTCCGTAAGATCTACCATTTAAATCAGTTAGCCTTTTATTTAAATCAAAAACACAATCTCTCCAAACATCACTAAGCAACAACCACCAGAGGGATTGATTTGACGGACGGAGGTAGTCACTGAAGGTGAACTACAAACAGGAGCAATCCTCACTACACACTAATTGTCAAGCAGTCCATCCATTAGTTAATGAAGTTTCTGACTTCTTATCCAGTCTTATGGCTGTAGGTACTGGTTCATGAGTAACAAGGACACATGAGGGTGTAATTTTCTGTGACCAAGTCTATCATATTTTTCTTCAGGAAAAGGCATCTATGAAAAAGTTTTCCATGAGCACAAACACTGTCTGCAAATGAATACATTATCTAACTGAGAAATATAGGTGTTATCAGATATTTGAAATTTAATTATTTTCATCCCTGAAAGAGAATTTTTCATTCTCTGTTTCATTTAAGATTACAGAGGAGGTGGTGTTTTGATTTAGGTGTCCCCCATAAACTTATATGTTTTAAATGCTAGGTCCCCAATTTGAAAACCTCCTGGAGACAGTGTATTGTTGGGGATGGGCTTATGGGTGCTATAGCCAGCTTCCTCTTGCTAGTGTTTGGCACACTCTCCTGCTGATGTTGTCTGTCTGATTTGGCCAAGAGGTAATGTCCATCCTCTTTTCATGCCATCATTTTCCCCTGCTATCATTGAGCTTCCCACCGAGTCTGTAAAACAAAATAAACCTTTTCTCCAACAAGCTGCTCTTGGTTGGGTGATTTCTGCCAGCAATGCGAAACTGACTGTAACAAGGATACTGATACCAGAGAACCGAGAGGTTGGGTTTGTTTCAGAATGATAGAGAAGGCAATCCAGTAGTATTCTCTCTCTTTAGTGATGTTTAGAGACACTATCTCCTCCTCACTGCATGTGTAAGGAAGGAGGCAGTGCTACCCAGACCTGCAAACACCTGTGTTGATCTCCTGTGGCCTCTAAACATAGACATGGCAGTCTATGCAGCAGCCCTTCAATAATAGGGGAGAAACAGGAGACGGGAGAGGAAGAGGAGAAGGAAAGAAGGCAAGAAGGATGAGAGGGAAAAATTTGCGAATGTACAAGTGTAGGTATAAGGAGGGCATAGATGACTTCACCTCCTTAGGCTTCATCATATACGACAAGGGTTTTCCCTTAATATTTCCTGAAAGTTCAGCAAATAACGTCTTCTCAGTGATAAATGAACACCATGCAATGCACCTTGCCTCTTCTTTGCTGTCACGTTCTGCCCCTCTGTCCCCTTCCTCTCTATGGTGACACATGAATCTGAACCCGACTGTAAAACAGCGTCTGCGCTCTACCTCCCCCAGCTTATCATTTCTGTCGCTGGTATCCAGATGCTCATTGGCATGCAGTCACTCTGTGCCCACTTGAGAAGTAGGGCAGCAAGATTCTGCTCCATCTGGCAACCCAGTGCTTAAGGATTCCTGTGGGTACAAAACTGTCATCTCTTCCTAGATTTTGCCACTTCTTCGTGGGATTTTCTTCAAGAAGGGTTGTCTTCATCTCCTATACACCATTGTGGTCTTCCAATCTCTTTACCTTTTAAAGCCAAACTAATATAATATATAGTACACATGTGCTATACATTTTCTATATTGTCAGCATTAACAGTAAATAACTAACTAAATCAAGTTCTGACCAGATATTAGCAACTTTTAATGGATATACAAATAAAACTTAATAAAAGTTGCCAATAATAAGGGGCCTTGGTCTTGTTCAAATGAAATAAATATAAAAAATAAAGATAAATACCACTGAATAATCAGAAATAAGGATGTAATTGATTTGGTCAACAAGTCAAATATAATATATTTATGCAAAATATCACCTATGTCATAATCAATACCTGAAATTCATCAACATTTTCCAACTTACTTCTTTTTTGTTATTTATTTTGAGAGAGTGAGAGATGCAGAGAGAGGGAGAGAGAATGGGCATACCAGGACCTTCAGCCCCTGTGAACGAGTCCAGATGCAAGCACCCCCTTGTGCACATGTGTGACACTGCACACTTGCATCACTGTACATCATGTGTGACACTGCACACTTGCATCACTGTGCATCATGTGTGACACTGCACACTTGCATCACTGTGCATCATGTGTGACACTGCACACTTGCATCACTGTGCATCATGTGTGACACTGCACACTTGCATCACTGTGCATCATGTGTGACACTGCACACTTGCATCACTGTGCATCATGTGTGACACTGCACACTTGCATCACTGTGCATCATGTGTGACACTGCACACTTGCATCACTGTGCATCATGTGTGACACTGCACACTTGCATCACTGTACATCATGTGCGACACTGCACACTTGCATCACTGTGCATCTGGCTATGTGGGACCTGGAGATTTCAACATGAGTTCTTAGGCTTCACAGGCAAGCACTTTAAGTTCTAAGCCATCTCTTCAGGCCTTCTTTTGTTTTCTAATGCAGCTATAAAAGCATGCAAGGCATTTCTTGTTCTGTGGTCTGTTCATTTCTCTGACCTTATCTGTTTGAAAGTAGCCAATCCCATTATGGTAGTCTGAAGCAGGTCTCAGCCATTAACTCGTGTATTTTGAATGCTCAGGTGGCAATTTGGGAGATTATAGCCTTGCTGGAGGACGGTTGTTGGGAAGTAGGTCTAGGAGTGTTATAGCTAGCTCCCACTTGCCAAGAGTTCTGCTCACTATCCTGTTGTTGTTTTTGACCTACTGTGGGAAAGAGGTGATGTCCAGCCTCTGCTCATGCCATGTTTTCCCCTGGCATTGAGCTTCCTCTTTAGGCTATAAGCCAAAATAAAAACTTTCCTCATCCATCAGATGCTTTTGGCAAGGTGCTTTATCCTAGCAGTGAGAAGATACCTACAGCACCCAGCCTCAGATGAGGACTGACTCTTGACTACTCAGGACTCAAGGGTTATTTTGAAGAGGAGGAATGTAAATAGATTACAACCAACATCAGTCAAAACTGAGAGACAAGTAGATTCCTAATCATCTTTCCACACTTACTATTTTCTACCAACTTTTCCCAAACTGTTGGCCACTATTTTTGCCCATGAGTTATATTTCTGGGGGAATATGAATTACAAAATTCTGTCAACATTTCTGTATTCAATGCTACTAATACCGTTACCAAGACATTATAAGGGATTATAGTGTACCTAATATAAAGACACAAAAGTTTGAAATCCAGCCTGGCAAAACCAATCAATCAAATACTTTATTTTATTTTTACTTTACTTTTTGAAGGGCTGCTTTATTAGGCAAGCAGCACTTTTATAAGTAAAATATTCCCTAGGTATTATTGTAACAAGCTCTATGGCAGTTATACATTTAGAGGTATTTGCTTAGTTGCACACTGCTTTGCTTGTGTGAGCTTGTTGCAGGCAGGATTCTGCCTATAGTCAATCGTTATCACATCTGCAGCACCTAGTATAGCATTCCACATAAGACATGTCTGACAAGGACTTGTTAGAGGAATAACTGAACATAAACCTTAGCTGGTAAGCTTTAGTCCAGGACTACCTGTGAGCACAAAGAATGTAGATAGCAAAACGTTATTTGGAGGACCAGGATTGTCAGTATAGATAGAGAACTTACCCCAGAATAGTATAATGTATGCTAAAACTATGTCAGCTTGTAATATCTTGAAATAATAAACTCTAAAACCATTCGTTGTCCATCAGCGTATCTAACTGGTATGTACACATTTGCCCTTAATCAGATATATGTATATTTTTTTATGTGATATAGATAGAGAAATGGAGAGAGAGAGAAACAGAAAGAGAGATTTTTAAAAAGGGTGTTCCAGGGCCTTCAGCCACTGCCAATGAACTCACACCTGGTTTATGTGTGTCATAGGGACTCTAACCTGGATCCTTGGGCTTCACAGGCAAGCACTGTAACTGATAAGTCATCTCTTCAGCACCAGAAACATATATTAAATTTTTCCTTCCTCCCTTCATCCCCTCTTCCTTCCATCTATTCTTCCTCCCTCCGTCCCATCTATCTATCTCTTCTCTCTTCCTTTCTCCTTCCATCCCTTCTTCCCTCCCTCCTTTACTTCCTTCTTTCTTTTCCCAGTATGGAGTGACTGTAGCCAGAGTTTTTTCACATGCTAAGCAAGTGCTCTAGAGCCCAACAATGTTAAAATTATTTATTCATGGGGCTGGGGAAATGGATCAGCAGTTAAAGACACTTGTTTGCAAGCCTGTCAATGCAAGTTGGAACTTCCGTAAATCCCACCTCTGATACAGTGAGAAACAAAGTGGTACATGCGTCTCTACTCCCAGTACCTATGGAAATGGGAAGCAATGCCCGGAGTTCCAGAAACTCCAAGCAGCAGTGGCAAGAGATACCCTGTCTCACTGAGAGAAGTGGGAGGAGAAACAGCTGAAGGGTGTCCTCTCTACTTCACATGTGTACTGTAGCAAGCATGCACCCGCACAAGCACACACACAGACACACACACACACACACACACACACACGCACGCACGCACGCACGCACGCATACAAAAATACAGACACACATGTACATACGCATAAATGATTAAAAAAAAACAGAGCCGGGCGTGGTGGCGCACGCCTTTAATCCCAGCACTCAGGAGGCATTGGTAGGAGGATCGCCATGAGTTCAAGGCCACCCTGAGACTACGGAGTTAATTCCAGGTCAGCCTGGACCAGAGTGAGACCCTACCTCGAAAAACAAAAAAATTAAAAAATTAAAAAAATTAAAAAAAAAAAACAGAAAAACTAGTTTGTTCAGAAGATTCACATTAATCTACCTAAAGAACATTTTATTTGCCTTGTCATGGGGAAGACGAGTATAACTGATAGAATCTTCCAGTTTTCCTGCTTCTAAGCCCATGAGCACCGCTGAGAAGCATTAACTCATTTGCTTGTTCAAGACACCAAAGTAAAAAAAAAAAAGACACCTAAGTAAGCTGAATTCCTCCTCTATGAAGTATAATTTGGCCCTGAAGTGTGAAAGTTCTGATATTAACGACCTTGCTTGCCTGCTAAGGCTAAGATCATTTGGGCTGCCTCAACTATCATAAGGAGCAAGTGACTGTGGGTCCTGCTTCCCAGCACCAGACCACATCCTACACATTGCTCCAGAGGAGATTTTAGAGACCTTTCAGAGAAAGCATTTATGCTAACATAGTGACAGACAATCACGTGGCAGTGCAGTCCCTGCTCCCCTGCCTTGAGCAATGGGATAGGGAGGAAGGGACTGGATGATGGAAGATCCTGAGGTCCACTGACCAAAACAACTTGCACTTGTCCCTCGGGGAGGCTAACCTTGATCTATGCTTCTTTCTGATGGCAGGCCCAGAACTCCATTTTCCTAGGGAAATCTCTTTAGGAAACTTGTCTTTGCCATTTATTTCTCTCACATTTTAACCCCTCTTCCCAGTTTTACAAACTAGGAATTCTTTTTTTAAGGAATAGGAGGCCATGTCTTTGAAATGTAAATAGAGAGAAAAACTGGGGGTGGGGGGGAGAGAGAAAGAGTGTGTATGAGAGAGAGAACCTTTGTCTCCTTATTTTTGTGGAAAAGTGAGACCCTAACTTCTCTGGGTGCATTTTACTAAGTTGTAAAACTACCGTGGCTATGAATATATGAGAAAGCTTTTTTTCCTTACACAAGGCTAGTTATCAAGGAGATGAGCCATAATCTCTGTCCCCGCTATTAAAACACACACACACACACATGCGCACACACTCATATGCACCACTCTGTCCTGATCTTTACTCAGAGTTGAGTCTTCCTTTTGGTCTCCTTCTGGATTTCACAGACCATACATAAATTCTTACTGGTTTGTTTCTTCACTCAGACTTCCCTTCCTTCTTCACTCTTGTTTTCCTCACCTCTAACATGGGTATATCAATTGAATCCTTTCATTGTAAGAGTAAGGGATAGAAAGCAAGTCATATTCAGAAAACACATTTGATGTCTGGGAAAATGGCTCAGTAGTTCAAGGTGTTTGCTTGCAAAATTGGCTAGCTAGGTTTCAATTTTCTGGTACCCACATAAAGTCTGATGTACAAAGTGGTACATACGTCTGTGTAGCAGACAGCTTCAGGTTCGCTGAGATGAACTTCCAGACCAGACACAGTTATGGAGGAAGGGATATTTATTGAAGCTTACAGATCCAGGGGAAGTTCCATAAATGGCAGAAGAAGCTGGCCTGCCTTCACAGGTCCAAGCAGAGAGAGAGAAGTATAAGCCAAAAGCCAAAAAGCCACACAGCACAGCACACTTCAGGAACTCCTGCTAGGCACACTTTGCATATCTTTAGATTGAAATCTGAAGCCCACCACCACACCTAAAGATCCACCCAGTGACACTGCCTCTAGCCAGGTAGCTGCAGAATGCAAACTACAAACAAATAAACAACTGAATATTTTGGGGGCCATCTATTCTATTCAAACCACCACAGTCTGAAATGCATTTGCAACAGCAAAAGGCCCTGGTGTGCCCATTCTCTCATTTCTCTCCGTCTGTCTCTAGCTCTCTTTCTCTAACAAACAAACAAAAATATTTTTAAAAAGAAAATAACTTTGGAAGGTTGTCAGAGTTGAGTAAATATGGTCAGAAAATGGATTCCAGGATGAATCCTATTTCCCTTATGTTCAGTTCATTTGGATCATCTTAATGACAAAAACGTGACCCAAAAACTCCAAGAGAAATGCAGATCTTGGGGAGATAAGTGGATTTCAGATAGATGCAGAACACAGGTGTATAGACACCAGTGGCCAGGGCAATAAGTTCTGAGGTAAGGAAAGTCTGAAGTGTGAATATTTAATCCAGACAAAGTACCAGAGAGATCTCTCAGGAGTAATTGAACAAATAAGAATAGCTCTTACATTTTCCTACTTCTAAATGGATTCTCACTGAATTTTGGATCATTTTGGCTCTTTTTGTATTGTTCATGTTTTCCATGGGCCTCCCACCCTGCCCGCCCCATTCTTAATGGTCAGTTGGCAATAAGATCCAACCACTCAGATTTTAACCTTTCTTCTTCTCCACGGTCTGCCTTAAGATATGTTTCTGTTTCTTCCAATTTCTGGCTGCTTTAACCTCGTGCATGCTGGAGCCAAAGTGATGGGTGTGATTTGTCTCGTGGCTCTGCCATATGGGTTAAAATCAACAGATAATGCTGGGAAAGAAAGTAGTGACTTGAAATCATGACTAGTTTGCACATGCACAGTTTACTTCACCGTATTCCCCCAAGGTCAGAAACAAGGGGAAGGTTGAGGGGAAAATAGGTGGCTTATTTTCAGGTACTAGTTAGGAAAGGGCCCAAGGAGGGAACTGAAAGTGATGTCATGGTCTTCTTCAGCAGAGCTAGAGGTCAGCGTCTGATCCAGTCTCATCCAATCAGCTCTCCTACCTCCTACCCAGGTTGGTGGTGTCTTCCCGAGCCAGGCCCCCAGGCCAGACAAAATAGCACTCTCTCAGCCTTCTGTGAACCTGAGGGTAAGGCCCTCACCAATAAGATGAACATTGTAAGTAGATTCTTACCAGATGGGCACAGCTTTTGGGGAGAGGGCTGTTCATCTCTCCTGCACATCCAGGTTCCATCACTGGAAAGCTGTCACCTGATCTCAGCCTGACCCTTACTCCCACGTGGGCTCCCTGCCCCCTCCTCCCTTTTACATGACAGGATAGCTCCTCATTTCTTCTCTTTCCTTCTCTTTTAATCTAATAAAGTCTCTGTAAGTGTTACCATCTGTTTAATGGATTTTAATTGGTTAAATTCATAAGGCAAGAGCATGGAGTACCCTAAATGTGTTGTTGTATGAATGAGGAACCCCAAAGCCCCTGTTTCAAGGTTGTCGGCCAACACTTTGGACAATGCATGAAAGTTGTTTGAGTGTGTGGTCAACACCGGCAGTGCAGATTCAGTTTGCTAGATGATTGCTCCTCCTTGCAGCCTTGCTTAGGATACAGGCAAGGAACAAATGAGTCTGTGAGTATGTTGACCATTACACTGCAGACTCCCTGACCTTTTGCAAGCATATCAATCACAATTAGCTACTCTAAGTTTGACAGGCTGGTGTGCACCTGGAATTTCCTTATTGGTCTTGTGCCTCCTACAGCAGGCCACATAACTATGCTTAATACAGAAAACAAGTCTATTTAAAACCTCACACTTTGTGCCTGGTGTGGTGGCACATGCCTTTAATTCCAGCACTCGGGAGGCAGAGGTAGGAGGATCGCCATGAGTTCGAGGCCACCCTGAGACTCCATAATGAATTCCAGGTCAGCCTGGGCTAGAGTGAGACCCTACTTCAAAAAGCCAAGAAAATTAAAAAAAAATTCACACTTTGTGTTCTTGTGGACTCAATTCTTTTTAACAATCACAATTGCTCAGCTTAGACGACATCACTGCTGCCCTTCTATGGCCATGTAAATAAACTGTGAGAGCATGCCGGGCTTGGTTCCCTGGTGTTTATTTCTAAGATCTGCCAATGATGGCTTCCATAGCAACTGTAAAACAACCCGACTTAGGCTGCCGTCTGGACTCTTTATCGGAGCTTCCCCCTGAAGACAACATCACCCTTACCCAGCACTAATAGTAATGAAAGCACCTGCATCGGAACAAATGAACTCAGAACTCTCCTAAAAGCACCTTCATATGCGTCTTTTAGGGTTTATCTTATCTTATATCACGTCAACTCAATAAGGCTGAGGTTTGGGACCTTTTTGTTGCTGTAGCTTAAGTACCTTGCACAATGCATGCTGCTTGTTGCCATTTGTTGAAAGAATTAGGAAATGGATATGCACACAGATTTTACACATTTTAGTGACTGTGTTGAAGGATTCTGTTCTTTCTGCTTCCTGTACTTAGATATTGGCTAATGGAGCTGGGAATGGTGTAGCATGTCATTAGTCCCAGCACTCGGGAAGCTGAGGTAAGAGGATCTCTGTGAGTCTGAGGCCAGGCTAGTGCTACACAGTTTGTTCCAGGTCAGCCTGGGTAGAGTGAGACCCTGCCGTGAAAACAGCAAACACCAGCAACAAAAACAAAGTACGGGCTGGGGATGTGGCCCAGCGGTTAAGATTCTCTAGTAACCATGTAAAGTCCGATGCACCAAGTGGGGCATGCATGTGAAGTTCATGACCATTACCCCATGCTCGTCACAAATAAACAAGTAAAAATTATTTTAAAAGATAAAATAAGTTGGCTAATGGACCTAGTAATATATTGCTAGAAAGAAATCTCACTTTGATTGGATGATTCAGGAAAAAAAAGTGCTTATGTAACTTCCACAAGATTTTACCTTAGGAAATGAGGCACTCTGGAGCGTGAATTGGTGACATGAGGGCCTGGGATATTCAGTCACGATTGTTTATTATTGTTATCCTTTGAATTTGTCATTGCGGTTCCGGAAGTAAGTGCACAGCAGAGACAAAATGAGCCATTCGAGCTCTCAAATCAGAAACTCTAAAATACAAAGTTTCCTCCTAGGAATCTTGATCTCTTAGTTACCACACCTTAGGATAAACAATCCTTCTTCACAGGGGAAGGAATATCTCACCACATTAGGACATATTCAGCTGCACTCTGCCTAGAAACTGGCCAATAAACAGAAGACCCACTAGGCTTCCTCCTTGGGTCGTACTGAAGGGGTACTCCTAAGTTTCAAGGCTTTCTTTACCCCTTTGCCTGAAGCCCATAAAAGCTTGCCTACCTGTCTGCAACTCTGATCCCCAATAAATAATAAGATGTCAGAAATTTCTCACAGCTATGTGGTAGCGCTCTTGCACATTTAACAGATGCAAGGACAGTTGTTTTACAGCACTGAGCAACCAGGAAGTCTCTTTACATAAGCTCTCTGGCTGTCTTTGCTCCCTTTCTGCTCTCAGTTCACTCTTCACAGAAGCATCTAATGAGACAGCAATGTGGCAATGGCTATATTGTCCTAATAATGGAGAGAGCTTATCAGCTCAGCCCAGTAAAATTCTGTGCTCTGCTTCCCAGCCTCTAAAAGAAGCTCAAAGTCTCTTGAACCTTGGCTATTTGAAAATATCAAGTTTGTAAAATTTAAAATAGGTATTTTTAATCCTAAAAATTTTAAGGGACCTTTAGAGGTCCTTTCTCCCATTGTTATGATTAATACAGTCCATAATACTTGAGGTTTTGTTAATAGTGGTTGTAGGCATGTTATACTTACTTAGGAACCTTTGCTCTAATTATTTGTTCTCATTTTCCAAGTTTGGAAAGAAAAACATTCTAAATCTACCAGTTTTCATCTTCAAAATGGCTACTCCTGAATGAATGACAAGGGCATTCATTTCTAGCCACCAGAGAGAAGTGCTGACTCTATCTCATGGCCTTGACTCGATCTTCTGAAAGAAAATAGAGTGGCTTCTGGAGACAATAAGAAAACAGCGTCAGTGAATCAGCAGTGATTGACAGCAGCTGGTGTGCAAAAATGCAACTAAACTCTGATAATGCCTACAGGACCTGGGAAATTCACTTAGCATTGTGAATGCACTCATACATAAAGGAGGAATGATGTTATACTGTTTTTACTCATTGTCTTAGATAGGCTAAATAATGAAATTTGGAAGTGCACAATTGGCTTTAAAGTAGCTTGTTCATGATTGTGTAAAAACATAATTTAGCCAGTAACACTATTCAATTTCTGAAGTGAAGCTTCAATGGAAGCTTTATTATTACATATAAGGGAAAAGTTTGCTTCCACTATAGATACAGGAACACCAAAATCTACCAAATCTTCTCTAAAAGTTGAGATGTTTTAACATTTTTTAAAATCTATTTTTAGAACTTTTTTTTTTATCAGAGAGAGAGAGAGAGTGAGAAAAAGAAACAGAAAAAGAGAGAGAGAGAGAGAGAATTGGTGCACCAGGGCCTCCAGCCACTATAACTGAACTCCAGATGCCTACACTACCTTGAGAGCATGTGCAACCTCACACACTTGCATCACATTGTGCATCTGGCTTACGTGGGACTTAGATAGTAGAACATGGGTCCTTAAGCTTCATAGGCAAACACCTTAACTGCCATCTCTCCAGCCCCCTTTTAACTTCTGAAAAATATCTATTTAATTATTTATGAGAAAAATGAAAGAGTAAGAGAGAATTGGGCACACCGGGGCTTCCTGCATGCAAACTGATTCTAAGTGCATCTGCTACTCTGTGCATCCTTACATGGATACTTGGGAATTGAACCCAGGCCATCAGATTTTCCAAGCAGGTACCTTTAGCCACTGTGCCATCTCTCCAGTCCCTGTCTTAACTTTTGATTTAGCTCATATACATTTTTAATGAAGAAGAAAATGAAAAAAATGTTTTCTCTTTGTAAGCTCAATACATTTAGACATTAAACCAGAGGAATTAAATGGTGGGTTACATTTTGTGTTTTAATTAATAATTTAGTTAAATGTTTCGTGTTTAGTAAGTTATATCATTCTTTCCTCCATTTGTATCACAAACTAGACTTGGTTGTTTTAAGTCCCCTTTGTAATCAAACTTAAGTGCAGGGTGATAGAAAGATTAATCGCGCTACTTTCTTCTCTGCCATTGAGTTGTGCTACTAGACTTCTACCAGGGAGTAATGCTTTGTGGTACAAGCGGCGTAGACTTCGCTTTCTGCATTCTGCATTTAACTGAGACACTGAACTGAGCTCCTTCTGCAAAATTGAATCTACAGACTCAGTGACAGAGTGTGGTCATACTGAATTTTTAACACAAAGATTAAGATTTAATACAATTATCAACAAATTCACATACAGCATTTTGTATGTATGAACATTTTGATATATTGTGAAATCAGCTTAATCTAAAGTCTGTTTGCCTTCTGAGAGTTAACTTGTGTGTCACCAAAGTAAGCACAGTTCAGGATACCAACTCTGTTAATCATTCACTTTTGGATTACAATTCACAAAATGATCTGAAATTGTGTCAACATTTAAAAGTGTAAGCTGTGGGGTTATTTTAGCTATAATAGTCAGTTAAAAATAAAGATGGTTTTACAGAACTTTTACGAATGGCATATAAGTTTCACATCCCCAAATTAAAAAACTAAAATGCAAAATTCTTCAGAATCCGAAAATTTGATCCCTGACAGTTCACCATAAGGGCAGTACTCCTCATCTGACATATTATGACAGTTGGAGCCAAAACACAGTCACATTAATATACTGTATAAAATTAACTTCAAGGTGCATATATGTTACACATGAAGAAATGAATCTTGTGTTTCCAGCCTCAAAATGTCATTATGTATATGCTTGTATTCAAACTCCAAAAACAGATTAAGGCCAAACGTTTTTGGATATAGTATTTCTGAGAAAGGAAACTGAAGTTACATAATAAAGATTATTGCTTTCGCCACTATTGTTTTTGCTTCAGCTTGTTGCTATGGGGTGAACTGTCTGAGTAATTATTTATCTTCAGGCCAGAAACTTATCTATTTTTTTCTCTATCTAACTACTAACTATTTCTGAAAAGCTTTTCAGTCAACAGCTATTTCCTCTTACGTCAGTCTTTTCTGTTCACAAATGTGATTTTGTCTGCTAATCCTATCTATAGTTTCCTTAGCACTAAAGCTCCATAGCACTACCTTCTGAGCTGTCTGCTTCCTGCAGCACCATAAGGCAACTGTTACATGCCTAGACTCTGTAGTCTCAGTAACATAACAAAGTATCTATCAACCCTCAAAATGACTAAAATTGGTAACAAAAAAAAAAAATGTTAAACTTCCACAAAAGAACAGGAGAGAAGATGTAATAATAAGGAATTACAAGGTAAGCCTCATCAGACTAACAAAGATATTTAAAAGATCTCTAAAAAGCAGTCAGAGGAAAAGGATGCCTCTCCTCCGCAAGGAGCCCAGGTGGTAGCTAACTCCTCAAAAACAGCCCTGGGATTCCAAAGGACACTGAGGTGGTATCTTGAGTGTGTCAGAGGAAAAGCAATTGCCAGTTTAGATTTCTGTGCTTTGTGAAAATATCTTGCAAGAATAAATGAAGATATTTCCATGCAGACAAAACCTGAGAGCATTATTTCTCACAAAAAGAAAGCAAAAATATTTGCCAAAAAGAGAGAACTTCAGAGGTAAAATCTGAAACATGAAAAGGAAGTAAAGAGCAAAAATAAGTTTTAAATATTTAGTAAACTTAGGCAAATACGGACTGTACAAACAATATTAATCATAATCTGTGTTGACAAAATAATTAAATATAAAGCAAGCATAAAAATTGTATTCTTCCAATGACATGGCCCTAAATTAAAAATGACAATAATGGACAGAACTGCTGGAGGTAGTTATGCCGAGAAACCATTGTGGGTGTAAGAGATCTGACACTCACAACCAATTCATGAATGGTCTCTTGAATGGAACATCATAATCCAAAACTACAGAAGACACATAATATTTATAGAAAGTGACTATTGTACCAGATAATAAGAAAATTTCACACAAGGAACAAAGGTTCCTGTTATCTGGAACATTGTATATGATTTCAATGTTATCCAACTGGAAGTCCATAATGAAAAGATAAATTAAATTTTGTCCCTTAAATAAAAAAATTAAATGCATATAAATCTACAAAATCAGAACAAAAGTTTAAAATTGGGTAATAAAAATACTAGTTTTAAAATTTCATAGCCACTTGAGAAAAATTCATGGTATTAGAAGAATGCATTAAAAATAAGCTAAAACAATATAGTAAAAGTAGTAAACATTTAAAATAACAGAAAAGGAAGTGACAAAAAGGAAATAATAAAGCCAGGAAATTAATGCAATAAGAAAGAAATACACTATGAAGTTAAAATACTGAAAGATGCTTCTTAGAAATTATTGGTAGATATTACTGATAAATAACAATAAATAAATTGGTAGAAACACCAAAATTCTGGGAATGAAAGTCAGTATACACCACTACTATACAATTACTATAGATATTATAACATTATAAAAGAATTACATCAACATACGCACATAAGATTTTGATGACATGGCTAAATTTGAGTAAAAACATTTTCCAAATAGCTCAAGAGGAAATAAAAATCACTAACAGGCTACAAAAACATTAAAGATTCTATCCTATGATCAAAACCCTTCTAAAAGAAAGCTCTGCTCCCAGCTAATTTTACTGGATAGTTCTGC
Source organism: Jaculus jaculus (assembly GCF_020740685.1). Lineage (NCBI taxonomy): Eukaryota > Metazoa > Chordata > Mammalia > Rodentia > Dipodidae > Jaculus > Jaculus jaculus. The sequence goes on from NC_059105.1 coordinate 5,166,788, forward strand.
AAAATATTTGATAAGTGCATATCTCCACTAGACCTCAAATTTTCTAGAAAAATAGGAACAGAGAAATAATCTTGACTAATCTGAAAGTTGTTATAATCAAAGTTTAAAAATTTTGTAAACTTTATAATTCTAAAAAAAGGCATTTGTCTGGTCCATATATAATCCCAGAACTAGGGATACAGAGATAGGCAAATCCCTGGGGTTTATGGCCAGCCAGTCTACCCCAATTCATAAACTTCAGGTCAATAAGAGGTCTTGTCTCAAATAAAATAAAATAAGATGGAGAACATCCTGTAATGGGGAAACTGGGGCTCTAGGGTGCTTCCTGGAACCCCAAGCCCCGAGTCTATACCTGCAAACAAACCAAAGAATTGGAAATTCAAGATTCAATAGAATGATTTTTTTTTAAAGATTATTTAATTTAATTTATTTATTTGAGAGCGACAGACACAGAGAGAAAGACAGATAGAAGGAGAGAGAGAGAATGGGCGCACCAGGGCTTCCAGCCTCTGCAAACGAACTCCAGACACGTTCGCCCCCTTGTGTATCTGGCTAACGTGGGACCTGGGGAACCGAGCCTCGAACCGGGGTCCTTAGGCTTCACAGGCAAGCACTTAACCGCTAAGCCATCTCTCCAGCCCTCAATAGAATGATTTTTAAAAGACCACATTTTATTCAAGTTTTACAAAGTATGGAAAGGGGCTGGCTAGGAGGTAAGGGGAGATAAAGTTGGGAGGAAAGAAGTATACCATACAGAGCCCAAAAGCCCATGTTGGCCAGTGTAGCTCAGGCATCCATGTGACCAGGTATGGATCTGGGGAAAAGCCTTGGGGAAAAACAGAGAGAGATAGAGAGAGAAAAGAAAGTTTAAGGAGCTCCTGCCATGTGGGGAGCTCAGGTGAATAAAGAACCCATGCAGAGAGTAAGGGCTGGAGGGTCTTCCAGGACGGGCCTGGGCTGGGTGGGCTGAGGGGAAAAACTTACCCACAGCTGGAAGTTCCCATGTGGTCAAAGAGCCTGCCCTCCCCTTGCAAAGGTATTGATAACGTTAGGGTGGTGGGCTGTCTTTTGGTCCAGGTGAACCAGAGGATCAGCTGGTTGGTTATGACTAGGGGTTATTTCAGGAAGAGATTAGCTATGGCACCATGTTCCAGGGGCTGAACTTGACCAACCACAACGCTTAAGTCCTATGAAAGACCTCCCTCCCAAGAGGGGTCCTGACTGTGGAAAATCAGTTCTTTGGAACTAGGCAAGAGATAAAAACTTTCCTGCCCTTCTTACCTTCAAGTGTCCAGTCACCCTAACTGTGCCTCTCCCCCTAATTCCAACCAATAACACAGGAAGTTGTCATATGGAACTCCGTGCACACACATGTGCACACACTCACACAGACAAAGAAGTATTCTAAGTGCTGGTGAGTGCTTAGATCAAAACTCTTATGTGACCACAGATGGTTGCTTATCCCTGCTAGACCTTCGCCCACACCAGGCTTTGCAGCTCTGTTGTCTCAAATCTTTCTTCTGTAGTTTCATTCACGGAGGAAAATGTCATTATATTCTAGTGATTTAACCACAACCACTAGGCAATAAGATGCAAAGTTACCTTTCCAGTTATGGTTTTATTTACAGTCATGGTTTTATTGTTTTTGTAGTTATAGTGAAATAACTTTATAACCTTTCAGATTTGAAGTAAGATAGTATGGATTTGCATCCCAAGGGGACAAATGCATGCTTCATGTATATATTATATGGAAACCTGAGTTCCAAAGCTAGAATGAATGCCCAAATAAATTTGGTACATCACAATGGGTTTCTTGCATGTATAAAATGGGTTAAAAGACCCTGAAATACTCTTTTACAAAGTGAACATTGCTTTTTGATGTATGAAAAGTGGGAAGTTCAATCACAAACCAGCAAACCCAAGACAGATGGCACCTTGAGCAAACACCTCTGCAACCCACTTCTGAATTTTGACAGTTACAGCCAGACCAATTAGCTACTTTTGTTCAAAAAAAAATTCAGTATGTTTTGAATCTGTCTTTCCTGTTAAATGATAGTAAAAAATCTATTTATTTGTTGTTTTCCCCACCCTCTCCTCCCTTTCTTCCTCTCCAAATCTGCCGGTGTTTGTTTCTCCTTTGTGGGGGGTGTGGTCGTCTCCATCAGCCACGTGGGTAGTTGAACCAAACTCTCCTACTTGTCTCTCTGCTGCACTGCCTGCCAGGAGGCGCTCCCCAGGTTGGTCGTGGGGCCCGGGGTCCAGGGGTTTACCATGCCAGGTCATGACACCAGTGCCTCATTTCATTCAGTAACCCATGAGCTTCCCATGATGCTAACTACAGGGTTTTGACCCTGAACTTCCAGTATTCCTGTTGGGGACACTTTTGCTAAAATAGAAACCATGCAGTGCACCTTACCTCTTCTTCACTGTCACATTCTGCCCCTCAGTGTCCCTCCCATCAATGTCCTCCTACCCTTCTCAAGGCATGAGTAGGGAGTTTAATACAGTGATTAAACAAGTGGCAAAAATAGTACTTGATGTTTACCTTGTTCCCCTGAAGGAAAGCAGGATGGTCTTCTGTTGCATGTTCACAGATGCTTGCCAGTGAATTTGGTGACACCCTTGTTTCAGGTCAGGTTTGCATTGCTGGCAGAAATCACCCAACCAAGAGCAGCTTATGGGAAAAGAGGTTCATTTTGGCCTACAGACTGGAGGGGAAGCTCCATGATGCCAGGGGTAAAGGATGGAATGAGCAGAGGGTGAACATCAAATCATCACCAACATGAGGTGGACAATAGCAACAGGAGAATGTGCCAAAGGGAAAACTGGCTGCAATATCCATAAGCCCACCCCCCAAATTGCACAGCTTCCAAGAGGTGTGAATTCCCTAACTTCAAGCAGCTGGAAATATAGCATTCAGAACACCTAAGTTTATGGGGGGACACCTGAATCAAACCACCCCACCCCTCAATGGCAATAATCACCTAACTGGCACAACTCTCAACAGGGCTTCGGGGGTCAGCCTTCACCCCTGGTCTGCACTGCTCTTCATTAAACCCAAGAATACAACAAAGCAGGAAGACCGTGAGGAAAACATTTCATACATAACAGAGTAAAAGCAGGTCATAGCGGGGGAGGACGGCAGAGATGCCGGGGAGAGTCCAGGCTTGATACGAGTTCTTCTAGGCTTAACCCCAAAGGAAGCTTCCACTTAACAGCCTCAGCAAACCTTGAGCTGGACGCTCATCTTGTTAGGAACATCATAGGCTTGTAGCACCCGCCCTGCTGACTTGTCCAGAGGGCTAAGTGACAAAAAAACTAAAGGTCTGTCACACTGACTTCAATACAACTGGTGCTTGGTGAGATGAAATGTGTTTAGTACCATTCATTGAAATTATTTTCTCAGTAGCATTGTAAGCATTAACAATCTTATAAGTGATTAGCTTTAGTCCCATTTAACAGAGGAGAGCACAAAGGATTAAGTCATATTGTCATCATGAAAGCACTGAAACCAACTTGGTTGCAAGCTGTGGTGGTATGGATATAAATATATGTCCAATAGCCCTGGGGTTTTTGGTTTAAGCTTCCTACTTAAATCTCCTGCAGACCGAAGAGAGGCATATCACTTGAGTAGACAGCAAGTGCAGCTGTAAGGTGTGTAGAGTCAGCCTGAAGTCTGGCTGCTTGCTTTTGTCTCTCTGCCATGGATATATGAAGAAATCATCCAGCTTCATCCACCTTGATGAAGCTGTCCCTGGAATCTGTAGGCCTGACATAAAACTTTCCCCTCATAAGCTGCTAAGTAATAATAAGTGTTTGGCCCTAGCGATGGGAAGGTAACTACAACAGAAGCCCAATTCGAGGTGTCTAACGTCAAGTGCTCTGTAATGCTTTTACTACACTAATGATGTAAGATATGTTTAAATTTGACATATTTGACTCAAGTGCTAATATTTTCACATGGTAATTAAAATGAGTGAATATTATTATATTTTGATTCATAAACCCTACTAGCATCAAATATCACAATTAGAATTTACATAAATTTCATATTGACTTAAAATGAACAAATACTGATGCTATACTCATGGTTATTATTCTTTCTGATAGGCTGATTAACACTAGTATTTTAGGATTATAGACTGTCACAGAGAAAATAAATTGGAATTAAGACTTCATTATTATCTGACTTACTTAAATATTCATCACAAGATTTTTAAATTGATGGCCTTGTTGACCCTACCACACCATGGAGGGCTGACTAACTTGGGACACTGAGTTGTCTTTTGAGAGTAATGTTTAGTCAGATATCCTTTTCCTCTCAAGAAGTAAATAAATTGAAAAGTTAAAAATGGGAAAATTGTAACTCAATACTGCTGAAATTTCAAAACCCTTCTTTCAGTATGAGATTCAGACATGCCTTAAAGTAGAGGCGACACATATTATTAACATGGATAGGTAGAGATAGATTTTGAATTTTGCATATATTTTATCCCAGAGAAGAAAAACTACAATCATTTCCTAGCTACTTTTGAAGATTTCTGGATAGGTTCTGACATTCTTTGCTTTGATTGCAAAAAGAGTTCCTCCAAAGCCCAACAAAGTCACATTTCAAAGTGCTTTATTTAAAAATGCAGCGAAAATTAAAAGCCAGTCAGAACACAGTGCATGACCTTGTTACACAACACCTCCAGGCTGTTCATGTAGAGTTGAACAGAACCGGCCCAGGGGAATCTTAGTGCAGGAAAAAGCCCTGTGCAACACTATAGTGATGGACACATGTTGTTAGGCATTCATCCAAACCCATAGGAAGAATGAAAACAAAGTGTTTGATGCAGACTGGATTTGGAAGATGGTGAGGTGCTCATGTAGGCTTGCCAGTTGGAACAAATGTACCAGGCTGATGGAGCATACTGACTATGGGAAAGCTGTGTGAGGGGGCGGTGGGTGTATGGGAACTTTGTGTACCTTACTCTTAAATATAATGTAAGTCTAAAGCTCTCTAAAGAAATAGACTTTTAAAAAGAGAAAACCAAAAGATTGCCAATGCAAAAAAAAAAAATGAAAAAAAAAAGAGGGCTGGAGAGATGGCTTAGTGGTTAAGCGCTTGCCTGTGAAACCTGAGGATCCCGGTTCGAGGCTGTATACTCCAGGACCCACGTTAGCCAGATGCACAAGGAGGCGCACACATCTGGAGTTCGTTTGCAGTGGCTGGAGGCCCTGGCGTGTCCATTCTCTCTCTCTGTCTCTTCCTGTCTCTGTCTGTCACTGTCAAATAAAAAAATAAACAACAAAAAGAACTTTAAAAAAAAAACATGAACAAAAATGAAAATACCTGAGAGAAGAAAATGAAAGATGAAAAATTTGCCTGGGATATTTGTTATCTTGGGTCAAATAGTCAAATATTTTCCAAGGCAATACTTGTAATAAAAATGAGCAAAACAGATTCATGAGGAATGTGTTGTAAGAGTCCCAGTCACTGCCTGGTGTGTCCTGAGCTGCTGTTCTCCAGTATTTATGTGGGTGCATTCCTCCAGCATTCAAGTGCTGGCAGGTAATTCACAGCGTTCTAATACTGTGCAGGCCAGCGTGGCTCCTCGTGTGTGAGTGCTGTTTCTTCTCTTGCTGCTGTTTTTCATATAAAACTACCTCTATTTTAGGTTTGCTGTTTATTTTACTTGTCCTATTTTGATATTTAACAAGCTGTGATTTCTAAAGTCATAAGATGAAAATGCATTTGTAAGTAGCGAACTGAGTTCCTTGAACTCAATTGAAGTAACCCATAACTGTAATAACAGTGACTCCAGGAACATATGTCAAAGAAAACTATTAAATACTAATGTGTGTGCCAAATATCTGAGAGCAGGAAGCCCCTTCCAACACTATCTAGTTAGCCTTTTCATAAGGACTGCTCTTTATTTCATTCCAACATGTCAAGTGTCATTCCAGTGCTTCTGGAAAATCTTCCAACAGGGTTTGGGCATCTTTACAAAATACTCACATGAATCCAGTAAAGAGCTCAATAAAAGCCCTGATCCCATTGCCATAGTAAAAGAAAAATGAAGTCACTAGTTTTAGAGTTCTTACATCTCATGATGTATGCTTAAAAAAAAAAAAACACTTGTATTTGTGACATGACATTATTTTATACTATACCAGAAACTATCCACCAGCCCCCAAGAGCTCCCATTGTATGGAATGTGTCATTGTTCTGAATCAGTGAGACACTCACAGACTTCTGTAAATTGCAGAGCTCATGAAAGTTTTTAAAAAACAGACATTCTTAAATTTGAAAAGATCTTAACATAGTAATTGTCACAATGTAGTATTTTATCTTTGTGCTTTTTCAATATGGGAGTCTTCTCTCATGATTTTGGGGGATGAAAGGGAAACATAATGACAATTTTCAGTTTTTAATTAATAATAATATCTTGAAAATCTCAATACATAAATATTTTATTATCTAAATTATGACATGTACTCCTTAAAAAGGCACTGGTAAGAACAGGCGTGCATGGGTAAACTTTGTGAAAAGTCTGGTCAGATGGTCTTCCAGAAAAATCATGGACTTTTATCCCAGAATTAACATATAAAATATTCATAAAACAAAACAGACTGAATAAAGAGTATGATAGTTTTCCTGATTTGAGATAACAACAACACTCACGCCTTCATTTGCTTATCAATAAACTCTTCTTAAAATTTGTACTCTACAGAAGTACTATTAGGCACAGCAAGAATAGACCATACCTATATTGTTTACCAAAGCATTTTCTGTCACCACTTTCACTCTGTGCCTGCTTCATCCCAGGCTCCCAGTATAGTTTCTTCAATTCAGTTGTAAAGCGTCATGGCTGGGAGTAGTGAAGCAAAGACACAGAATCCTCACTCAATCCTGGGATCCCTGGGAGAAAGGTTTTGCCAAGAAAATTGAAAAGGCAAGCACGGAAACATGGGAGGAAAAGAATATGATGCCATATAAAAAGAAATCTTAGATATTCATTGAATGGATTTTTTTGCCAAATTAACATGCCATTTTAGTACTGTAACTACCTTCCTCTAGAAACATTTTCTTTTTTAGAAATATTCATGTTTATTTATTTAGAAGGAGAAAGAGAGAATGGATGAACCACGGCTTCCATTCACTGTAAACAAACTCCAGATACATGTGCCACTTTGTGCATCCAGCTTCATGCAGGTACTGGAGAATCAAAATTGTGTCGTTAGGCTTTACAGTCAGGTGTCTTAGCCTCTGAGCCATCTCTCCAGCCCTAGGAACACTTTCAACTTAGGATTTCACAAATATCAAGTGAAACTTCAGTGACTTTGCTTTAATTATCCCAACATTTCCCCATATTGATAGATTTAAAAACTGGACTATAAAGGCCACCTTTTTGCACAATCTTAGACTCACTGAATTATTATGTTCTCCTGATTTCCCACACACTTTTCTGTTCTTCTATCATTACCTCATGTTAATACTTGAGTCACCTTAGGTGTGGACATCTGTATTCTATATATTGTGAAAATCCAGGTAGGAGAAAAGAAAACTAAGTATTTTTGCATTCATGTAAATATTCTGTGTATACTACGTTTGTCCAAATGTGCTTGAATCAAACAATCTAAGAAGTCCCCAAGAACCAAAGAAGACTATCAGGCATGGCTCACAAGGCTTAGTGTAGCATTAGTTCTCATTGAATATGGGTGCTGACCTGTGCCAGGTACTGGGCTTCTGCTATGCAGGAAGCAATGTTACATAGCCAACAAAACAGTTTGTGACATCAGCATTTTCTTAGGTGGAAAAAGCTAAAGTTTCCAGAAGTTAGGATTATACTTGAAGTTAGATATCTAGAATGTCAGCACTGGGAACTGGCTATACTTGCATGGCTTGATTATAGAGACAAAGAAGCAGGAGGAGCAATAGAATCATGGTGAAGAATACCGGCACAATATTCAAAGCAGCAGATCAAATCTCAAGCCTGTTATTTGTGAGAAATGTAACTAGATTAAATACTAACCTCATTAATACTCAACTTCGTGGCTGGTGGTGGAGCAGGGGCAGGTAGAAAGATCAGTGGTCAAAAGAACTTGCTGAGCAAGCCTGAAAACTGGAGCTTGGGTCCCTTGTACCTACTCCATGACCACCACAAGTAAAACGTTCCTCCATCTGTAATCCTGATGAAGCTACAGCGATATGAGGCAGAACCAGGAGATCCTGAAGCACTCAGGCCAGCTGGTATGGCATTTATAGGAACAAACAATTTACCATCTCCCAAATGAGACAGAAGGCAAGGACTAGCTCTCCAGGGTTGTCCGTCCTCTGACCTCCACACCACATGCAAACACGTGTGTGTGCGCACAAACACAGACGCTGAAATAAGATTCAGTTGCTCATACATAGAATGTATAAACTAAACACATGCAAGGCACCACCGAGTTTAACACCTGATGTGTTACATGATAATTACGTTGGATGTGCGTGATATAAAGAGTTGTTTAACAGAGTATGACAGTTGATTAGGTGGTTTGTGGGTCAAACAGAAGCAGGAGGAAGATAAGGAAGTGATGATAGCCTGCATTCCAGGCACATCTGAACTAACTTCTGATGTAGTGGAATGCAGTGACAGGTAATATATGTTCAAATCAACCATCCAGAGCCTTTTTTTAAAGGAAAAATGAAGAAATTTAGTGTTAAATATTTCTCTGGTAAACACCCAATGATATTCATGGGTAAATACATATCCACAAATAATCAACAGCAACAGTGATATGTACTGTCTGTTGTAACATTTCCAGATGATGTTTTTGCACACAATTGGGTATGACACATATTTTGAATGAATTTCCCAAAACATTTTCTCTGGGTGGATCCTTTTCTGGAAGAAAGTGTGATAGTTTGATTCAGGTGTCCCCCATAAACTTAGGTGTTCTGGATTCTAGGTTCCCAGCTGATGGAAATTTGGAAGTTAACACCTCCTAGAGGGAGTGTATTGTTGGGGGTGGGCTTATGGGTGTTATAGTCAGTTTGCCCTTGCCAGTATTTAGCACAGTCTCCTGTTGCTATTGTGCATCTTATATTGGCCAAGGGGTGATGCCTACTTTCTGTTCATGCCATCATTTTCCCCTGCTATTGTGTAGCCTCCACCCCTCCCCCTGAGCCTACAAGCCAAAATAAACCTCTTCTTCCCACAAGCTGCTCTTGGTTGGGTGATTTCTACCAGCAATGAGAACCTGACTGCAACAGTAAAGTTGGTACCAGAGGAGTGGGATTGCTGCTCAACACCTGACTGTGTGGCTCTGGCCTTTTGGAGCTGATTTTCAAGAGGAATGTGGAAAGATTTGAAACCTTGGCCTAAAAGACACCTTGCAGTGCTGTAAGTACAGCTTGATGGACTATTCTGGTCAGAATTCAAAGACGTGAATTCAGTAAGAACCATGGACTGTGAGGTTTGGCTTATTAGGGTGAGAACGAGCTTTGTTTGGACTGGGCTAGCAGTCTGTATGAGAAGCTTGCTGTTATTTCCATGTCCTGAGAAGTTGTGCAGGGTTGCTTTGTATAGAAATGGATTGGTTTGGCAGAGGGATATGGCACAGAAAAAATAATGAAGTCTTTGGGCCTAAACTGCTGCCTGTCCACCTGCAAACTGACAACCTTTGAGACTAGGCCACCTGACCTGCAATGGGGCAACAGGATGAATGTAAACTCTTTTGAAGGGGCCTGAGTGCTCAAGGAGTGTCCTATTCTTCAAATCTGATTTATTCCCTGCTAGATTAACAAATTGGCACCCTGTCTGTTATTATGGAGTATAAGAAATGCAGGAAAGAGAGGGTCATTGAGTTTGCAACATAGTCTTGTGTTCTGGAAATGGCTATGGGCAATGTGAAGCAGGTTTGCTGGATGCCTGCCTGGAGACCTGATGGAGCTGTGAGGATGGACCGTGGTTGCAGTGGAGACCCAGTAGAGATGCTGGGACCATGAGTTGGCTGCCAAGGAGAGCTACCCACCCTGGATGAACTTTTCCAGACTGTGAGTAGGCTAGCTAGAGAGGCAGAATTGGACCTACAGAGACTTGTTGCTGGTTAGAATTACCAAATTTAGAGATTTGTCATTGACTAGAGTTGTTGGACTTGAGTTTGATGTTTGCCCTGGTTGTTTTAAATGTTGTATTGGCTGATTTTTTTTTTTTTTTTTTTTGCTATGCCCAATGCCATCTTTTGTAGTGTGAATATTTATTCTGTGCCATTATTGGTTTTTTGGTGTTATGATTCAGTTAAAAGATCTTAAACCATGGGGATATATGAAGATTATTGGAATTGATAAAAATTATGATAACTTTTGATAAAAACCTTTAAAGTTGGGTGAATGCATTATATTTTACATTATGGATGGTTATCAGTTTATGGTGGCTAGGGGTGGAATGTGTTGGTTTGATTAAGGTGTCCCACATAAACTTAGGTGTTCTGAATGCTAGGCTCCCAGCTGATGGAGATTTGGGAATTCATGCCTTCTGGAGGCATTGTGTTGTTGGGGATGGGCTTATGGGTCCAGGAATCAAGGGGTGGAAATGGGAATGGTCCCACTTACCATCACCCCAAGTGACCCATTAGCTAAATTTTACTTCCTGTTCCTGCAACTTTATGTTCTGCTGGCCTAGAAGTCTTGGTGCCAGAGGGAGGAGAGCTTTTGCCAAGAAAAATAAAGAGCATTCCATTAAACTGGAAGCTAAGGCTTCTCCCTGGCCAGTTTGGGGTCCTGATGCCCTTGGGCAAACAGGCTAAGAAAGAAGTTACAGTGATAGCAGGAGTGATTGATTCAGACTATGAGGATGACAATTGGAAATTAAAACCTCGTGGAGACAGTGTGTTGTTGGGGGTAGGCTTATGGGTGTTGTAGCCAGTTTCCTCATGCCAGTATTTGGCACACTCGCATGTTGCTATTGTCCACCTATGTTGGCCAGGAGGTGATGTCCACGTTCTTCTCATGCCATCATTTTTCCTGCCATCATGGAGCTTCCCCCTTCAGCCTGTAAGCCAAAATAAACCTCTTTTTATTTCCCACAAGCTGCTTTTGGTTGGGTGATTTCTACCAACAATGCTAACCTGACTGCAACATAAAGTGATACACTTTCAGAATTACTTCTTAGGATCTCAGTGATGCCCAAGATTGTAAAACAACATTTTGAGTAAAATACATAACTTGTACACACTTATCCATCATAGATATGTTATTACCTTCTAAATAAGTACAGTATGACTTTGCAAAGCAAAATATTAGACGCACAGAAGGTTGTTAAGTAAATGTTGCATTACACTATTCACCACCAGTGACACCCTGTTTGTGATGTTAGCAATCACTACTTAGTGATCACTGGCATCGCAATCCAGTCATTGTTATAGTATCTTATTAAGATGCAGTTTCACATGATTTATTAGATACAGCTGCCACGTTTAGAGCTCCATGAATAAAGAGCTTGAAACAACTGAATATATATTTATATCATAAAAGAATTCAGCCCAACTAATGCAGAAAATAGAGAAATTACTAGCTTCTGGTTTTACCAATTGTATTTCCAAAGAAGTAGAAAGATTGTAATCATGCCTTTGTTCTTTATCTTCTCTTTTAATTGTCAAGATTGAATTAGTGCATAGCTTATTTGGGGCCATTATTTCTGCTGTGAATCCACTTACTTTATGATTAATAATGAATGACCTATTCATAGTTTATTGCAACTTATAAGTCCCCCAACAGATTATACACAAATTTAGGTCTACAAGAGCATAATCTAAACATAGTCTAAACACAAAAATGGCAGAAGAACATGCCTTTTTCCTTACAAAGGAGACAAAGTCATAACAATTTTATTATTTTGTTGCAAAATCTTTTCTTTGAAGAGGGATGGTAAGAGCAGATATAAGGTATTTCTTATTGCTTACTTTATTATTTTTTTATTATTAAAAGCATATTTTGTAGAGACACATCATATGTTGGTAATTAACCTCAGGCTCTGAGGTGCACATGTCAGGGAAATTCCTTTGGGTAAGGAAAACCTTGGAGCATTCTCTAGAGCAAGCTGTCATTTTGAACTGTGCAAATGTATGATTGAAAAATCCCTTAAGTTTTTGATTGTTTTATGTGATTGAATAAGTTTTAATAGCATCTCAATTGGCTCAAGATCCCTTCTGATAGACCAAAGTAATGTTTTTCCAGTGTTAATATTAAAGGATTTAGTATACAGTGCAGGAGTGTATACCCTAGTCAGGCCTGAGACAGAAAAATGATGATCACAACATTTTCCCAAAAGTATCCTTAAAGTGAACAGAAGGTAAGAGCAAATCTTACCTTTTTTGAATATGTTAAAATTATTTAATTTTACATTGTTTACATGACATACTAGTGACAGTAACAGCAGGATCTGTTTTCATTAGAGCTGTTCTGAGAAATACTTTAAATTATCATCTCAGATGTGGCTTATCCCACCATCTGTCAACATTGCAGAAAATTAACTAGTGAATTCAAACTCTTGTTTATTCCTGATCTTTGAAGTTAGCTGGGTGCTCAAAAAGATAAGAGCTACTTGTTGACCACTGGCTGTGCCCTAGGCCTCAACTGATTGCTGCCCTTGTAGGATTTACAATCTGAAAGGAAAGAGAGAAAAGAAAAAAGAACTATATGATATCACCTCCTCGACAAGTTCTGTGACAGGATGAGGCTCAGGGTCTGTCTGGGACTCATGCTACCTGAGTACTCACTCCCTGAGGGGGCGGGGGCAGGTAGGAGTGTGTGTGTGTGTGTGTGTGTGTGTGTGTGTGTGTGTGTGTGTGTGTGGCTTTGGAGAGATGTTGGAGAAGAATCATGTGAAAGGGGAGGAAAGAGGAACCTGAAGTAATTTACAGGCTGAGACCCAGAGGATAGCCTATAATTTATTAAGAAAGAAAGGGAAGGAAGAGGAAGAATATATTGCTCCTGAAAGAGGAAATGCTGTGCACCAAGAAACATCACAAATGAAAATGTGTATTCCATCTAACAGGTCAGGTGAGTGCTGCTGAAACCTTCATGGTCATAGAAGCCACCTGACTTGAGTCAAAATGTAGATTCTGACTTGATCGTTCTAGGAAGAACCTTGGGTTCCCAGGAACGAACACGTTTCCTTCAATGTGGTTGGTGCTGGCCCATGAACGGAGTCTTGAGTAGATACGTAGGCAACTCAGTTTCCAGTAACTGACCGGCTCTCTCCGGGGAAGTCCCTGCCAGGCCCCATTTTCACTCTTGATGTTGACCTACTTTCCCGTCCTGCGTGAATCATAGGTGTCAGCGATGCAGCAGCAGCTTAGCACCTCACTGGCTCAGATATGACAGTTTTCCTTTTAAAAAAATACTGCTTGATACAAGATTAGCTCTAAAATCACTGCTTCAAATTACGCTTTTGTTTCTCCTTTCCTGCTTTATCCACTTTCTCACTGCAATACATTTAACATTCTAAAAGGATATATTTAATAAATGGTGTCAACACTTGTCAAAATCAAAGGAAAATATCCCAGGGAAGAATTTAGCAGTCTTATCTATTAGGAGTAAGTTGTAATGCTGCACTGCATCTTGACAGTAATTTTTTCAGTGTCAACTTGAGCTCATTTTAATAAATGCATGAGTTTCATGTCACCTTTGTCACTGCCTTGCCCTGTGCCAGCAAGTATCCTGCTTCTCTGGAGTCTGAGACTGGCATGTTTATAGGAACTCAAGCTTTCCACCTCTATCCCAAAGGCCATGAGACTGAGTGAGCCAATTGTAAATTCACCTACTGGATGCTCACACCCGCTTTGCATGATTTGAAGGGACAGGCCTCCTGTAAACATTTGCTGTGGATATTAGATATCATTAAAGTGATAGCCAATGTGTTTCTGGAGATGAGATGTCACTCTGTTCAGTGTGGGTATAATGGAAGTACATAGTGCATGTCATTAAGTAATGGGCTGATTTTTGTACTGACCATGTGATTCAACTTTATCATTTACCTCTCACAACAGCAATCAAATAGATGTGTGTATATACATAGTTCAACAATTAGTTACAGGTTTACAGGCTCTGCAACATACACAGAGGGAGCCCCGCAGCCATATAAGGAAGTTCAAGTTCTTTTTTCCACCTTTATATCCAAATAGTATTTGGCAGTCATAAAAACAGAACTTTTGCTGAGAAATCTGTGGGTAAAATTTTTAGTTCTTCTTTCTAATGGATGAGGTAAGCAGTTCCTATACTTTTGGCTGCATGTAAAATATTACATAAGGCTGTCTTTCTAAAGCCAGATATGTGTTTGGTGGGAAGTTGAGTGACTTTCAAGGTTGATATTTCACCTGTCTCTGTTTCATGCCTGCTGACTTGGGCCCTAACCACCTCTGTCTGCCTCAATCAAACACTGTTCTCCTCCTGAGCAGTTAGCGCTCCTTGACGCGCTGTCACTGCTGATTTACGTCAGGAAGGAACAAGCAGCCTGACATCATGATCCGCTATGCTCCTCAGGCATCCTGCTTCCTATTCCTGGAGTTGCTCACCATAGGAAAAGGTGCCAGTATTTCCTTGACTCTGGACCAAAATGTTAAAGTGATCTGGATGCAAGTGGTCCCTATCTTAGCAGAGCTGCCTGGGGCCAAGACGGCGGAGGAAGAAGTGAGGCCCTCCTGCCCTCTTGCACGGAAGCTTGGCTGACTCCTGCAAGAAACACGACACAGTATTTCCTTAATGCACAGACCAGGATTTTATGGACCGCAGCTAGCTTGGTCTATAATCTAACATTTTATGGGTTAATAATTAAGAATTTGTCATTCTTTCTTTGTGTCTTTCCTCCCTCCTTCCAGTCCATGTCTCCCTTCTTTCTTCCTCTCCCATTTCCACTCCTTTTGCCCCTTCCCTAGTAAAGATAACATGGGTATCATCTTTTCAGTTATGTTGGATGGATGCCAGTGCCCAAGGTGTCAACTACTCAAAGCAATATATGAAATTTCTGAACAAAATACATATTACTTCAATTTCTCTGCACAGTCTTTGTCTGACTCCAAGATTTATTATGTGATGGATAATGGAAATGCCAACAGACTACCCTTGTGCACACATATAATAAGAACCAAGTAGTTCAGAACCTCTAACAATAGTATAGAATGCTGGTTACAAACACACAGTTTATTTAATTTATTGACTTGGTACTTCTTTTATAAGAAAAAAAATTCAACATTTCAGGTTGAAATTTTCATACAACACTATCAGATTATATCTTAAAGATGTATTTGAATGAATTGTGCTATGTTGTCACTAATGATAAAATAAAGTGTATGATGAGATATCAGCATGTCTCCAAATTTAAAAATTGTCATATTTTAGAAAAAATGATACTTAGAAATACTTAAATGATCACAGATCATTTTATTATTTAAAGGAAGGTTGATTTTAAATTACCTGCTATATAAGGAAAAGTGGGTTTGATATTATCTTTAATTTTTATAATTTCTTATAATTGAAGACATTTGTAAATCTTTAAAAACATTTATGCATAAAAAAAACATTTATGCAGTCCTTTACATATGCAAATGCACAGAGGTTTGAGGGATGCAGAGAAGGTACACATTGATCATCTTGGAGAAGATGTCTGGTGACTCTCTGTAGCCGGAAGGATGCCTCTGCTGAAGCCCACATTCTTTTTCTAGTACCCTGATGTTTGCCTGGTTAAAATTATACCTTACCCTTATTTTGAAAAATAAGATGAGCATTTTATGATGTGTTGGTATCAGCAGAGCTGAACTAATCTAACAAGCAAAGAAAAAAAAAAAAAGCTTTATTTGAGTTTTAAAACTGCTTGCTTAAGAAAAGCAAAGCTGCTAACACTGCCAGCAGTCATACAGATGCGATTGTGTCCATCTAAGCACTGTGGAAGTCACTGGGTTGCAGCTTTGTATTCACAACAGGACAGTTCATCATGTTTCCAGTTCCAAAAGTGAGCCCAACCAAAAAAAAAAAAAAAAAAGCCAGCTTCAGCAGGAAGGCCGGCAGTGTTGAAGGCAATCAGGAAAGATGATTTTTTGATAAGTCATGTCATGTTTCATTCACTCTGCATTTCTAAATAGAGAGATGACTCACTGGAGTGTTTTTATTTCTTTTGTGTTTGGGGTGCATACAGCAACTTGGAGTCGCCACTGATGCCAGATGCTTCAGACCCACAGCAGGCCATCAGCAGTGGGGGCTTGGGAAGCAGCCTGGGAGGCTCCATCACGGCCTGTAAAAAGGTAACCCTGCCTCATGCCCTCTCCTCCCTCTAGCTGGTCTTGAACACTACCTTAGCTTGACCTTTAAACACCTTTTCTGAAATATAAGCAAGCAAAGTAAAAGACCTACATGTCCTTTCTCATGTATATCCTTACGGCTGTAAAAAATTCAAAGCCATAACTCATGAAACTGATAAAAAATATAAATAAGTTTCACAATTGTAACTTGAAAATTGGAAGCTTCCATTGCCAGACCATCTTAACCCTGTCTCTTCTCTCAGACCTCTACCCAAACTTACCATGAAAATTGGCCTCTTGGAGGCTGCCAATCTCCATAGGTTTTTAATGACTTGATTTATTATATTGAACTGTTTCCATATTAAGAATAAAAAGAAAATCTCATAGCTCTTGTCCTTTAGATATTTTCCTGAAGAGTAGGGAATGCTTGGTTTATCTTGTTAAGAGAAGTAGAATTACATGTCCTAGAATACAGACTGCGTAGCTAACAGTCTTACTTAAGACGCTCACAGAAAGTGATTGTCTGTACAACATGACAGCACATGACTTAACTGCCTCAGTTTTGCAACCCATCCAGCCAAGGCTCAAAAACTTAGAGCAAAATGCACAAGATTCTGGCTCCCCCAACCAATGCTTTTGTTACTATTCTATGCTGATGGGCAGAGGAGACTGCTGCTTCGCCTTAGATGGTCTCGTGCTGGATTATTTGATTCATTGAAAAGCATATTTAATTGTACAAAAATGTTAATATGACTGGACATAATGGTGCACACCTTTAATCCCAGCATTTGGGAGGCAGAGACGGGAGAGTGGCTGTGAGTTCAAGGCTGCCCTGAGACGGCATAGTGAATTCCAGGTCAACCTGGGCTAGAGTGAGACCCTACATTGAAAATCAAATAAAAAAGCTAATATGTATCATATGAAGGCATTATTTTACTAAACATATATGTGTATATGTAATGTAAATTATGTATATGCAAACATATATATACAAACATTATAAATATGCCAATTTGTTAACTACTGTACCCATTTAATCACCCTCATTTTCTGCCTATGTGACTTTGGTATAAAGTCTTAGTTTTCAAGCATAAAATATTAAAAATATCTGCACTAAAAAACAATCATTGTAGAAAAGTAGCATTGAACAAAATTCTGTACAAGTATTTGCATGCTGTGCTAGACAACTTTCCATAGCTGTGACAAAAAATATCTGAGACAAACGATTTTACCTGCAAAAATTTACTTTGGTTCATAGGATCAGAAGTTCAAATCCATTGTCTCTTAGGCCTACTATGAGCAATTAGTAGGAATGCGTGGCTAAGAAAAAGAGAAAGAGGGGGAGGGAGAGCTGCCTCAGCCCCTTCAAGGGAGTGTCTTAAGACCTGTCATTCCTCTATGCACTCTGCCTAAGCTCATGCCCACTCTGCACCCCAACAGCCCTGTAGCACCATGTGCCTGAAACCAAGTATTCAACAGCTAATCTTTAGGGGAAACATTAGAGATTAAATCTACAACACATATTCATTCATAGCTAAATACAAAGTAAACATGTTTAATTAACTAAGGACTCTAAACAGGTGTTATATGATCTACTGCTCTTTTTCCTCTTATTAATTGCCTATAGAAAAATTGGTGCTATAAATCTTGGTTATTAATGCTGGAAACTGAGGGGGTTTTTGTTTGTTTGTTTGTTTGTGTTTTGTTTTTTTTTTAATAAGAGAGCTAAGTTGCTGGTCTCCAAGTGTTAGGAACATTTTCAGCTCTATAAGTTCAAATGGTCAAGCATCCTCCAGACGCTGTGCAGTCGCACAAAGCAAAAGGACTTTTAGTGCATTCTTATTGTCAAGACACAGACATTCCTACTGGTGAGTGTGTGGTGTGGGCAAACATGTGAGGTTTCAGTGGCTGGATTTGACAGCCAGTTCCTTGTTATGAGTTGTGTGATTTTCAGCAAGTGACTTTATTTCTGGATGGCTCAATTTCCTCATCTGAAAAAGGAAGATAATAATATGACCTACCTCACAGGATTAAAGCAAGGATACATACAGAACAATGCCTGGCATATCGTAAATACCCAAGAGAAAGAGTATCTTATACTAATATAATTACATAGGATAATTTCATCATCAAGTGTGCCATCTTAGAAATATAACTTATTTTAGGTATTACCATAATGAGAGATTTATGAGCTGTTATCTCAGTTACGCTCATTTCCATGGAAAATAGGTGGTTATATTAATTTCTTTTAAATGATAAAACATATGTATAGACTGCTGAACTGAGATAATTTGGCCTGAGTCTCAAACAGTGAAAACAAATCAGAATGCTAAGGAAAGTCTGGATTACAGAGGAAGCTCAGGCCAGCCTGTGATGTAGCAAGTTACTCTCTCAAAAAAAAAAAAAGAAAAGAAAAGAAAAGAAAAGAGGGCTGGAGAGGTGGCTTGGCCATTAAGTGCTTGCCTGTAAAGCCTAAGGACCCCAGTTCGAGGCTTAATTCCCCAGGACCCACATTAGCCAGATTCACAAGGGGGCGCATGCATCTGGAGTTCATTTGCAGTGGCTGGTGGCCCTGGCGTGCCCATTCTCTCTCTTTCTCTCTCTGCCTCTTTCTTTCTATCTGTCACTATCAAATAAAGAAATAAAAATAAACAAAAAGAAAGAAAAAGAAAAGAAAACCTAAAGTACAATCACCAATTTTAAATTATTTCTCAGTATATATCATGCATATATTTCCATGCACAGAAACCTATATGTATATATCTTTATCTACAAATAAGTACTTAAAATTTAGAATGTAATCTCAGTTAATTCTGCAATTGCTTCTGGATCAATTATGAATAGCTTAAACCATATAAAATTATTTTCTTCACAGATGATATAATTTAGGCAATTTCATGTGCTCAATCTAAATATATTCTGAACCCCATTAAATATTGAAATACAAGGATAGGTCATCAATTACCCCCAACTCACACATACCCATGTGCACACACACACATATACGCACAAATAAAAACGCACATATTGAGCCAGGCGTGATGGCACACACCTTTAATCCCAGCACTCAGGAGGCAGTGGTAGGAGGATCACTGTAAGTTCGAGGCCACCCTGAGACTACATAGTGAATTCCAGGTCAGCCTGAGCTAGAGTGAGACCATACCCCAAAAAGGCAAATAGAAAAAAAAAAAAATATGCATAGGAATGTTCTGCACAAAAAAAGGCCAAAAGAACAAGGGGAGTTATATCTTAGACATGACAGGACCCACTTTCTGCCTGAATCACCCTTCACACTTTCAGCCTTTAGTTATAGGGACATGGAGAATTGAAATCTTCTGGTAATTCCCCAGACTTAGCTAATACAGTAGCTTCAACTTCTTCCTCATCAAGCCTTTTATCAGAACTGACATGTCGTTAGGTTAACTGGTGTGAGAAATAAAACAAGAGGCTAAAGGATAGTGTGGTACTGACCTAACCACCCTCTGAGAAGGTGTATATTGGCTTAACTTCTTTCCTGTATTTCATCATGGATCTCGGAGTGCTTGGCCTTCTTATGCAAGTATAACTAGGCCAGCTCCCCTTGCTGTGGGGGAATTTAGTCTCTGGAAGCCACAGCTCTGAAAACACATTGGCATCAGGAAATAGATTCTGGTGGACTTATTTGACTGAGAAACTATTCAAGATTTATTATTGACACTGAGAAACTACCTTTCCAAAGAGCTAAAATATTTTGCAGTGATGGTTTACATACATTGTCCTGGAATTTTGCTAAGTCTTCTGGCCTTGGAAGTGCTCTGCTATGAAAGTAAGTTATGTGACCACTGTAGTTTCTTCAGATTATCCCTTCTCTTTCTCTCCTCTTTAGAACCAGTAAAACTAGCAGACAAACCCCCGCTGAGGTACTAGTGATTGTAGGCCCCTCCTTCTATCAGCCCTTCCCCAGCTGACATTGTTACGGAGCCTGGATATGACTTCAGACTTCCACTTGTCATGAATCTCTAAGCAGACCCTGTCAATCCATTAAAGTTTTAGAATGCAATGTAGCTAACATTTATGTCACTTAATTAATGATCATGAAGACAAGTGTAAGTTTTTAATATGTGCATTGTGATTCTCAAAATAATGAATGTTAAATGATAGAATTACACAATATTGCAGAAAATGTGGAAAGGGCTCTAGCATTCTCCCTTAGCATCCCTTGAATTATATCTCACAAGGACATTGCCTAATGTACTCTTCCATATGCTGGCTTCTTACAAGACAGTAGAACCAGCTGATTCATGGGCTATACCATGGCATAAGATAAATAATTGTATGTTATTACTTTATATTCATTACACTTTAAGGGAATGATCTTTTTAGTCTATAAAAAAGCAAAATCTGGCCTGGAGAGATAGCTTACCAGTAAAGGCATTTGACTATGAAGCCTAAAGACCCAGGTTCAATTTCCCCAGTACCCATGTAAGGTAGATGCACAAGGTGGCGCATTCATCTGGAGTTTGTAGCAGTTGAAGGCTGTGGCATGTCTGTTCTCCTCTCTCTTTATCTCCATCCCTCTCCTTGCAAATAAATAAATAAAATATTTAAAAATATTAAAATCTGTTATCTGGAAGCAGTGAGATCTCAAGTGACACAGCTTAACTTGAAATTTACCCAAATATTTGAGCTAGATCTTGGATTTTTCTTTACACTGTGTTGCTTAAGCCAGTCGGCACAGTGTGCAAAAATCTTCATGATACTTACTGAATACTGTTCGGTTTTCTTTTCCTTTGAAAGCATTCAGTTCCATGTCACATTTTCACAATAACTAAACACTTTCAATTCTTGTTTTACCTCAAGGACCTAAGGTTTGCTATTTTAGATACAGCGGAGCCAAGTCTCTAAATAGGATTGGTGTGAAGAAAGAACTGGAGAAAATGCAACACCCCAGATATCCTTCCCTTTGCATGCCATGCTAATTAAATTCACTTTCAATTTGAATTTGTAAAGGCAGCAGACTGAGAACTCTTCAGGTTCCCAGAGGCATGGTTTGATTCCCACATGACAGCAGACCAGGCTATGGAAGATTCAGAAGCATTCTTTGTTGTGACTGACCCTTAAACTGACTTAACGGTGCTTCAGATACATCTGAGGAAGGACAGATCGGATGTCTCTTGCTGATCCATGTCATTCTGTAAAACACCTTTTCATATAAGCCCAGATCTTAATCAACGCAATTCCAGTGATATGTGTAGGCAAGGGCATTCATGTGAGGTGTTTTCAGAATCTAATCCTTACCTCGAAAGACATTCTTGTAAATGGTCAGAACTATTAGTGACCAAAAGCTCAAATAATACTTGTAAGAAGTGAAGAAACACTTCCACTGTGTTTACCAATTAATCATGTGATAGAAAACAGCTAGAATTTCTATACTTGCAGTAATTCTTTCCTTTAGGGAAAGAAAGGCTTAAAGAATAAATGAACGAAGTAAGAAGCAAGGTCAGCATGACTGCGCTATATTACACAGAAAGGATACATTCGGCCTCCTGCAACTCCCTGCAAAGCACTCTGAGGTCCCAGAACCCCTTCTGTGATCATGTAGCCAGCTAGTGTAGCGTTCAGGCCCACCTTCAGGTGCAAAACAACGGTCTGTCCACTTTTTTAATCAAATACCTAGATATGCTGTTTATATTCATTCTATAATATTTTGAAGAAAAGAATTAGCAATTTGTTGTGTGAGGGTTCTATAAAGGAACTGAATTGATCAAATGAATACGTATCACAAAAAGGGATTTCATGGGTGGCTTACATGACATGAGCTGGGGCGTCCACACATGCGTGCAGGAAAGGCTGAAACCCTGCAGCTGCTGTGCACTCCTAGTCTGGCTTTGAAGGCCTGGAGGTTTCTTGGGGAGTTGATGATCTTCGGTCTACACTGAAAGGCCAAAGAAGCCAGGTTCTGAGGGCAGTGAAGGAGGGCAGCAGCCCGCCACCAACGGAACAGACACAGCAGGAAGGCCAGGCCAGTGAGCAAGGAGCCCAGCCTTCTCTTTGGACCGCTTTCTATCCGGCGGCCCGCTGTGGGGAGGGTCTTCCTCCACCAGTTAATTCTCCTGGAAATACCCTCAATGAGCCTCCCAGACACAGGCCTCTTACTTGATTCCTGAATTTATCCAGATGAAAATCAAGGTTGAGCATCACATTTGACATATAAAAGTGATGTTTAAAGAGAGGTTATTTGGAAAGTTGAAAAGGAATTCCTTAAGGTCAAAGGTGTCTGGACTCTGGGATGCCAGCAAGCGCTCTCTTCCTGTTGGTGGAAAAAGTGAAGTGAGGAGAGGTGAAACATGCATGGGGGCAGTGGAAACAGATAAAAGGAGAGCCTCTGAGGTGAGGCAAAGAAGTCAAGGCCAGCAGAACTCCATGACAGGGGAGGCTAAACAGAAAAATGAACTGTTTAGGCCAAGACATCCAGAGTAGTTACACTATGAACCCCCAATGCAATGAAGGGCCTGGAAGCTAGGAGTTAGGAAACAAAGACCATGGGTCCAGAATCTGCCCTCTTGCACGTAAGGAACATGCCACAAAATTCCTTCTGGGTATAATTTCACTGACCACCTACGGAAGTACATCCTGAGCCACATCCATGTCTAGGAAGCTTCAGGGTTGTACTGAGGACAAAATGCAAATGAGAAAGGCTTCCAGCAGGGACTCACTTCCTCTGCTGTCAGCAAAAACAGGCTGAGATGTTAAATGTCCTCTGTCGTCTTAGGGCAGCTGAGTCCATCCTGGACCAAAGAGACAAGGGTGCTTGGGCTTCACGGCCAGGTTTTTCTTTAGAAAATATTGACATTGTGAGCCTTTGCAGGACACCTCCCAAAACTCTACTGTGCTTTACTTTTCAATATAAAGACAATTTACCTTTGTATTGTAAACGTTGGCGTGCTTGAGAACCTCTATTCTGGACCCTATCTCACCCCTCTTTGCCAGCCAGAATTTTGTTCTCTGGTGTTTGAGTTCCACTATGCTTGGTTTATTCTGATTTCTGCAATTGTGCTTCTTGAGTATGTTTTCTGCTGTGTGTGGATAACTCCTGAGGGTCTTGGCATGTCTTTCCTTTTCTTCTCTCCTCTTCGCTTCCTTCCTTGTTCTCTTCTTTCTTACCAAAAAGTGTGACTCTGAAATCCCAAAGTAGCTTAGAACCTTTGTGTAAATTGAGGGTGGTGTTGACCAAAACAAATGACCTTTACTTCTAAACACTTGAACTTGTTAAAAACATTCTTTATCTGGGTGTGGTGGTGCACACCTTTAATCCCAGGACTCGGGAGGCAGAGGTAAGTGGATTGCCGTGAGTTTGAGGCCACCCTGAAACTACAGGGTGAATTCCAGGTCAGCCTGGGCTAGAGTGAGACCCTACCTCGAAAAACCAACACACACACACACACACACACACACACACACACACACACACACATGTATGTATTACATATTAAACATCTCTACCCAGGCACGGAGGTGTTCTTGAGTTTTGAAAATGCAATCTGGTATTTGAAGTTTTCTTTTCTGTCTTTGGGGTTTCTAGTATGACCAACCATTCTGTTCTTCATCCTCAGCTTTGGGCCCCTTCTCTTTCCTCTTTCCCATGCTATATGTAGGAAGTCCTTCAGCTTTGTCATCTGTAGGGGTCCCTTCTCTCCCCTACCAGTCACGACAGACAGTATCCATCTTGCCTGTATCCTGGTGGGCTCAACCTTCTTAGCCAAGTGCTTACTTTTTAGTTCTGCCAGTGGCAGTATGAGACAGCAAGGCCTGACAGATAATCTGAGTGCATCTCCACCCAGGAATCCCTCAGAGGGACGCAGTGCTCACACATAACTAGGCTCATTTGAAACACTTCCTATCAGCCTGTACTCCTCAGATGGGAAGCATCCAAGAAGTGGGTGTAGACCTTATACTATTTGTCCACCTGCAATGTTCCTTCAAAGGTAGCTGCTTCTTCCAAAGAAGAAATGAATCCATGAAAATAAAACTGCAACTCTCTTTTAACTGCCAATGGCCCAAAGCATGTATTAACATTCAAGTTAACACAGAACCAATAAACCCTTTTCCCTTTGTCCAGTGGCAAATCCTGTACTACCCATACTGTACCCATCTAAGCAGCATAATCCAAACATGATCATAGGCTTTGATGCATATCATAGTATTTCTCCCTGTATTTTAGTTTATTTTGCACATCCCAAAGTTAAAATCACTGGTTTTCTAAATATACAGCAGTATACTCATTCTAAATAGCAATTACACAGAAATTAATCAGCTGCCTTCTAACTCTATTGTGTTTAAGCCAGTGATGGCCACTCATAAATTATACTTTATTTGCATTTCCTGAGTACATCTGCTTTTGTAATTCCCTCATTATATACTCTACTCAGACGTGGTTGTCATATTCATATGGAAAAAACATTAAACAACTTTGAAAGCATTTTTCAGCCAACTGTGGGATGTGGCAGAAGTAGATAAGTGCATCCTGGTACTTCCTTAGCAGCTCAATCATTTCCCAAGCTCTGAATTTTCCTCTGTGATCTTATCTAGTTCTTGTGGCTATGGTGTAGCTCTCAGGATACACATCATTTTGCTGCACAACAAAGGCAAGAAGACACCTGGCAGTATTTGGAAGCTGTGTTGTTCATTGTTCACACATTAGGATAGACTGTGGCCCAGGGTAGCATACAACTTCTCTAAATTATGTACATGGGATCATTAATTACAAAGAAGGGAGTCCTCTTTATCATGAACCATCTCTATCTTATATTCAAATAGTGATATCCTTATGTAGTATTTATCACAGATACATGGCCCATGAATCAATGCATCCTATAGTCATTTACCAGAAGCAAGCTTAGTGAGACCAAGTATTTATCACTAAATTTATTCCATAAAGAACCTACTGAAGGGCCTGGGAAATTACTTAGACCATCATTTGCTTTGTAAGCATGAGAACCAGAATGCAGATCCTCAGCACCCATGTAAGTGCTGGGTGAGTGTGTAGTCACCTATAATCCCAGAAGTTGAGATGCAGAGACAGGAGATCCCAACAAAAAGCTGTCTATCCAGGCTTGCTGAATTGATGAGCACTGGACTAAATGGAGAGACCCTGCCTCAGTTTAAAAAAAAAAAAACGTGGGAAATAATTAAGGAAGACACTGGACATCAACCTTGACCTATACACACACATGCAAACATGCATACATATATACACATATTACACACATATACATGGATAAGGGCTTTTCTGCTAGTATTAAAAAAAAAAAATTGGGCACACCCTTCTGTTGCTGTGGTTCACCTTATGTTGGCCAGGGGGTGATGTCCACCCTCTGCTCATGCCATCATTTTCCCCTGCCTTCGTGGAGCTTCCCCTCGAGCCTGTAAGCCAAAATAAATCTCTTTTTCCCAGAAGCTACTCTTGGTTGGGTGATTTCTACCAGCAATGTGAACCAGACTGCAACAGTAAAGTGGTACCGAGGAGTGGGGTTGCTGCTAGACACCTGACTGTGTGGCTTTGGCCCGTTTGAGCTGATTTTCAAGAGGAAAGTGGAAGGAGTTGAAACCTTGGCCTAAGAGATGCCTTGCAGTGCTGTAAGCACAGCTTGATGGACTATTCTGGTCTGAGCTGCATGACCTGAATGCAATAAGAACTATGAAGTGTGAGGTTTGGCTTATGAGGGTGTGAAAGAGCTTTGCTTGGACTGGGCTAGCAGTCTGTGTGAGAAGCTTGCTCTTATGCCCATGTCCTGAGGAGTTGTTCAGGGTTGCTTTGCGTAGAAATGAACTGGTGTGAGAAGAGGGTTATGGAACAGAAAGAAAAATCTTTGGGAGAACTCTTGCCCGTTCAGCTGCAACTGAGAGATTACAATTTTTGAGACTGGGCTAGCTGACCTGTGCTGGGGCAATAAGAAGAATGTAGACTTTTTAGAAGGGGCTTGAGTGCTCAAGGAGTGTCCTGTTCTTCAAAGTCAGTTTTATTCCCCCTTGGAATAACAAATTGGCACCCTACCTGGTACCGTGGAGTATAAGAAATGCTGGAAAGAGGGTCATTGAGTTTGCAACATGCTCTTGTGTTTTGGAAATGGCCATGGGCAATATGAAGCAGGTTTGCTGGTTGCCTGCATAGAGACCCCATGGAGCCATGAGAATAAACTGTGGATTGCAGTGGAGACCCAGTGGAGATTCCGGGACCATGAGATGGCTGCCATGGAGAGCAGCCAGCCCTGATGAAGTTTTCCAGGACTGTGAGTAGCCTAACTGGAGGGGTGGAATTGGGATGCCAGAGGCTTGTTGCTTGTTGGAATTATCGGACTTGGAGATTTGTCACTAGCTAGAGTTGTTGGACTTGAAGCTACAGAGTTTGATGTTTGCCCTGGTTGTTTTAAATGTTGTATTGGTTGAATGTTTATTTGCTATGCCCAATGCCATATTTTGTAGTGTGAACATTTATTCTGTGCCATTATGGGTTTTTTGAGGGTTTTTTATTTTTATTTTTGGTATTATGGCTCAGTTATAAGATCTTGAACTACGGGGATGTATGAACTTCATTGCAATTGATAAAAACTATGGGGACTTTTAAAGTCAGACTGAATGCATTGTATTTTACATCATGTATGGATATCAGTTTATGGGGGCCAGGGGCGGAATGTGGTGGTTTGATTCAGGTGTCCCCAATAAACTTAGGTGTTATGAATGCTAGGTTCCCAGCTGGTGGAGATTTGGGAATTAATGCCTCCTGGAGGGAGTGTATTGTTGGGGGCCGGCTTATGGGTATTAAAGCCAGTTTCCCCTTGCCAGTGTTTGGCACACCCTCCTATTGCTGTGGTCCACCTTATGTTGGCCAGGGGGTGATGTCCACCCTCTGCTCATGCCATCGTTTTCCCCTGCCTTTGTGGAGCTTCCCCTCGAGCCTGTAAGCCAAAATAACTCTTTTTCCCAGAAAAAAAAAAAAATCATGGCCTTCCAAGGCTCAGGGTCTAATGTGGAAGAGGTGGCGGAAAGAATGTAAGAGCCAAAGGAAGGGCAGGACTCCATACAACATGCTCCCTCCAGACACAAAATGACCTGGATATGCCTGACCTCACAGTGCCTGACACTACCTGCATAAGACCATCATAAGAGGAGGAAAAAATCAAGACATCAAAAGTAAATGAGAGACTGATTGAGATGGGGAGGGGGTATGATAGAGAGTGGAGTTTCAAAGGGGTAAGTGGGGGGAGGAAGGGTATCACCATGGGGTATTTTTTATAATCATGGAAGTTGTTAATAAAAAAAAATCATGACTGGAGAGGTGGCTTAGCAGTTAAGCACTTGCCTGTGAAGCCTAAGGACCCCGGTTCGAAGCTCCATTCCCCAGGACCCACATTAGCCAGATGCACAAGGGGGCACATGCGTCTGGAGTTTGTTTGCAGTGGCTGGGGCCCTGGCATGCCCAATCTCTCTCCCTATCTCTATCTGCCTCTTTCTCTGTCTGTCACTCTCAAATAAATAAATAAAATAAAATAAAATTAAATTAAATTAAATTAAAAATAAAATCAGTTAGCTTATCTGTAGGCCAGTCGTCAGTCTGCTAATGGTGACATGTGATTATCTGTAGGTGATCATTCTCATCTTCCTCTACAGTAAGAGTCAGAATGAATTGTAAACACACCACCAACCTTTTCCATCCCAAACCTCCACATCAGTGGTGCCTTTCAGCTTATTATTTTTAGGCTTTATTTTTCCTTACTAAAAGAACTTCATTGTTTCCCAGTACTTTCTATTAATCAATTAAAAGACAACCAAGTTTTAATATGTAACCACACTATAAATGAAGAATCTTTCACATCCAACTGATCAGAATTGCACAGCACACCCTATTTATAATCATTAATCATATTTTGGAATATGTTTCCCTTTCTTCAGTCCAGGGAGTTAAAACACAAGTACTCAGTCATCCAGTGAAATTACCATTGGAAGGAAAATGTTACCTTAATGTTTAATTAAACCTTCTGAGAAAAGGAAATAAAAAGCACTATTTCTAATGCCTCCTTCCCTTCCACACCATAATTTTATTTCTGTTTTGCACATTGTTTCTTCTTAGTAGTTGGGTGTGCTTTAAATAGACATTTTATAATTTCTCTTTGAAGTAATGAAAGGTGTTTTATCCTAGAGTAGAAACAAAAGAGTACAAAAGAAAAGTTGGCTAAGGCATAGGTTAAATTAACATGAAATTACATATGTAAACTGTGAAAAAGCCTCTCAATTCTAGGTGTGTGTATGAGGCTTTTAAGCTATTATAAAAGCTTATTTCACCAATCAAACACTAGTTAAGCCAACAATTAAACATTCCAAGATTATAATAAAATAGTTTTTTAAAACACTCAGCATGCTTCAAGACATTAAAAACTATCTGGCCAGGTTAACTATAGATTTATTTTTATGAAAAGATAAAAGGAGTTTGGTAAGATGGCTCAGTAGCTAAGGTGCTTGCCTGTAAAACCTAAGGTCCCAAATTCAACTCCCCAGCAATACATAAAGCCAGATTATGCATCTGGTCGCACATGCATCTGGACTTCATTTGTAGTGGCTGGATGCCCTGACACACCCATTCCCTCTGTCTGTTTCTCTTCTCTCTGTCTCTCTCTGCATGCAAATAAATAAGTAAATAAAATATATTTTAAGAAAAGATAAAAGGTTCTTTTTATACTTCTGAAGATTTTCATTCCATCATTCTCCCTGCCCTAGCCATTATGGGATCTTTGTTGTCCTTCAAACATATGCCCCTGCTTGGAGCATTTGCCTCAGCTGATGACCTCTGCCTGAGTTATTGCTCAATGTTAAAGTCTCCAAAATTATTTTATTATAATTTTACAGAAGTGTGCCAAGATGTGCTTTCCAAAATAGCATCCCTTACTTCTTTATTCTTTGATATATCTTCTGTCTTCCCCTTAGGTTCCATTATCTGCCATGTATGCTTATCGATTATTTATTTTATTTTGGCCCTACCACATCAGAACCAAAATAAGACTCTAGAATGTTTTTTCTTGCTTTGCCCACTCATTGCCCAGTAAAATAAGCAATGCAAAATGTCTAGTGAAACACAGCAAGTGAACTGTGGAGGTAGCTCAGTGGGGAAAATGCTCATTGCACAAGCATGAGTTTAATGAGCAGAACCCATGTAAAAAAAAGTTGGTTGTGGTATATACTTATAATTCCAGTCCTAGGGAGGTAGACAATGGTGCCAGATGGATCCCTGGGGCTTGTTCATCAATCAATCTATGCTGTTTGGCAAATTCCACACAAATAACAGATCCTGCCTCAAACAAAGGTAGGAGGCAGCTCAGGAATCACACCGGAACTTTCACTCTAGTCTCCATATGCACTTATACATATGTGTGTGCATAACTGCACACACGAACATAAACATGTACCATAATATGTGTGTGCATAACTACACACACGCACATAAACAGACAAGAATGCATACGCATGTACCATACATACAAGAACACACACAAATATACATGTACCACGTGTACATGAACAGAGAGAGAGAATAATTACTCTATATTTAGCTGAGTAAATGCACATGAGTATAAAACTATTAATGATGGCATCATCCTTCTCTTATAAAGGCATTCCAAAGTTTATCTCAAATATATAGTCTAACTAATGCTCTTGAATATGATTTGAATGAATATGAAGTGTCTAAGTTAAAATTTTAAATTTAAAAGTATTTTTATGGCTGAAGAGATGACTTCGTGGTTAAGGTGCTTAACTGGGAAGCCTAAGGAACCAGGTTTGGTTCCCAAATATCCACATGGATAAGGGGTTGCATGTGTTTGGAGTTTGTTTGCATTGGCTAGAGGCCATGACATGACAATTCTCTCCGTGTGCCTCTCTCTCTTTTCTCTCTCTCTCTCTCTCTATCTCTCTCATAACTAAATCAATAAAATAAAATATTAAAAGTAAAATAAAAGTATAATCTCTATGATGTGAGGATACATCACAATATATTATTTTCCCCCATCAAATGGAACATTTTTCATCTGTCTGCCACACTTACAATTCTTTCTCACTGTAGACCTGGATTATTTCAGTGAGCTGTGGTAATGACACAGCCTTTATGCTAACCTGCCTTGGATGTTCCTCTGGCAAACAAATTAGACCATTATTATTATTATTATTTTAAAGGTTGGGTGAAATATTTGGAAAGATGCCTTTTAAATTTTTATTTATTTATTTGAGAGCAACAGACACAGATAGAAAGACAGATAGAGGGAGAGAGAGAGAATGGGCACACCAGGGCTTCCAGCCTCTGCAAACGAACTCCAGGCGCGTGCGCCCCCTTGTGCATCTGGCTAACGTGGGACCTGTGGAACTGAGCCTCGAACCGGGGTCCTTAGGCTTCACAGGCAAGCGCTTAACTGCTAAACCATCTCTCCAGCCCTAGACCATTATTTTTGATTCGGTCCTACTTAATGTATTAGTTACTTTCTAATTGCTTGGAAAAACTACATTTAAAAAAAACAACAACAATAGTTTAAGGGAGGAAGCATTTATTTCAGTTTATATATCCAAGTTGCAGTTCATCATGCCAGGGAAGACCAGGGAGCAGGACAGGTCAAATTTAGTTCAACAGTGAGGAAGGCTAACAAAGCAATGAACACCAATGTTCAGCCAGGTCTCTCCTTTTTTATATAGTCCAGGACCACACCCACATTTGAAAGGGAGTTTCTCATCTCAATTAACACACTCAAAATAATTCCTCACAGGCGATTTGAGGTCCTACCAAGTTGAGAATTTAAGTCAACATATTCAAGTTCTCAGGAAGTAGGCAGAATTCAGATTGCTAGCCAGAATATAGCATGAAATGCTTGAATCCCAGTTCCCGGTCGAGCCAGTGTTTCCTTCTGAAACCTCATTAACTAGGCCTCTATGCTCCACATTCTCCCTCTGCACTGTGGTCTAAATTTCTACCAAAATTGTCCAATAATATATGCTTTATATAATTCTAAGACTTTTATTGTCCATAGCTCCAAATTCTTCTACATTATTTCCACAAACCAGTACCAAAAGCCTACCAACTGCATACATTTTACAACCCCACTCCTGGTTTCAGCTTTCTAAATTGATCACATTTCCAATTGTAGTAACAAAATATCTTAAAAAAATCATCTTAAGGAAGGAAGGGTTTATTTTGACTCACAATTTGAGGGTACTGTCCACCAATGTGTTATAGGAATTTCTACATAAAATGTATCATAATTTATAGTTAAATATGTATTTCAGTGCTTTTTCCATAAGGTATTTGTCTTCCATGCCAGTTTGTAGGTTACAGAAAAGAAGTATAAGGACCAGTTCTACATCACTTGCCATTGTATGGCCTAGATAACAGCCCACAGTATCACTTTAGAAATTTTGTTAATGATAAATGAGTGAATGAAAATCATTACACTTTGAACAGCAGGCTGTAGAAATATAAATAGGAAAAGTGGTGTTCCAGCTACCACAGAACTTTTAAGCCAAGGTACCTGGAAAAATCATTCTGCCATCAACTCTGGAAACTGAGAGTCAGGTGTCCTTTTTAGTTTCAACCTGGGATGGAAGGAATGTGCATTTAGACATGGAATCCAAAATGACAATAGGAAACCCCAGAATAATAACTATCAAATTAGAAAGGTATGAAGCCATTCTCCTGAGCAAGGCCAATCTGGAACTATAGGAGGGTAAGTCATTCCTCTGGGTAGTAAGTAATTACCTGTGAGTCTCTGGGTTATCCAAGGAACATGCTTGAGGAAAGAAGAAAGAACAAGTCTATGAAGACAAAGCTTGAGGGAATACTTACAACACAGGAGGAAAAACTAGTCAATAAAAGATACATGTTCTCTCCAGCTTTCCCAATCACTCTAGGCACTTAAAATTTACCTTTCAACAACCGTTGTCAAGGGTAAAGTCTTTGACTGTTCCTTGACCTCCTTGTCCAGGAAGGGCCATTCCATGGGAATATGCCCTGGATGGCTAGAATACTATCACAGCACCTAGTTTTCTTCATCACACTCCTGACAAGGATTGTCCTTACTTTAGTTTCCAAAGGGATGGAAGAATAATTTTGTCGTGTATTAAATTTTACTTATTTCACTTTGTTAAAGATGGGGTTTCATATAACCCTGGCCTGCCTTGCATTTCTGATCCTCCTACCTCCAAAATGCTGGAATTCCAATGTGCATCACAATCCCTGGATTATTTATCTTAATATTCCCAGTATCTCACACCACAGAAGCTCAATGAACATTTGCTGAGTGAATAATGACTGGCAGGGGGTAGAGAAAGAAAAGAAAAAAACAAAAATATCCAGTTATAAATGATAAAGGAAGAAAACTTGTCAGACATTGTGGAAATATGAAAAAACTATTAAGATGGAACATGTATCATCCATTATTTGTCTTCTGATACCATTAGGAACCATGTATCAATTGTCTGTACTTTTAAAAGGTTAGGTATTTGCAAGCATTGTGCTTAGGGCTTAGAATAACTTTCTGAAGTGGCTTTGATCGTCATCATATAATAGATGTGAAAACTAAGTGCAGAAAAGGCTAATTGACCCATCCAAGCTCACTAAAGTCAGTGATATGCTGGGGTGAATTTTCGTTCTGCCTCCAAATCATGTCTTCTCCAATATAATAATTTAAGTGTGCCTAATTGATCAGGGCCATTTCCCCCCTTTCTATGTAAAATCAGTACTGAATGCCTGCCTCTGGTTTCTCGTCATCACAGTGAAAGTGTCTGTAACACTGTGCAGAAGCCCCTTTCTTCCTTATCCAGGACACTTTAGCAGAAATTATGCCATTATCATTTCAAACTTGTGAATGCACAGCATGTTCCTTATTAGCTCTTCATCTGAAATAAGCAAGCCAGGGACTAAAAATAGCCGATAAATAAATGAGCCATGAAGAACCTGGTGAGTGTCTTTTTTCCCTCTCATAAATGACTCTCTCAGCAGGAAAACTATCTTAATAAAGCTTCGAAATCATCAAATACTCAAGCACCTACCTTTCCTTCAAGTCCTCCTCTTCTAATACTTTGTCCAAACCATTAAGCTAAAAGCATTTCACAGGTTAAAACTGCTCAACATAGGAAGATAAGTGGTTTATTGAAGGCTGCATTTGTAGTCTCTTTCCTTATTTGTTTCTCAAGGTCTATAGAATAAGGAGACTCAATGAAAGGAGGGAATTACATGTTGCTTGGGGCAAAAGTGGTGTTCAGCTCAGGTAACCCAGTTTGATGGTTCTATAGCAAAGTGAGGCTGGGACCTAGGAAGCTTCTTAAACACAGAGATAGCTGATTATATATCTGGAATGGAATACAAACTTCTTGACTACCCAAACCAGCATCCTGAAGGAAAGACAGATGATCCAAGCATGAGTAACTATGAAATATCACCAACATGCAACAGAGCACTATATAAGAGAAGGCTCTGATGTCTGTGCTGCTTTTCCACCAATGACAAATTACTGTCCCTTTTCAGCCTAATCTGGGGCATAGGAAATTACAATTTTTATTATATCTAATGTATGTTGACCACTTTACTGTGTGTGAGGATCCGTTTTATTCTGTGTGTGTGCACACGTGTGTGTGTGTATACGTGTAATGTACATAATATATATATATAATAGATTGGTTGATAGATTAGCTATCAGATTCTACCCAACAAGTTTAGAGGTTTTATTCAGATAATATAGAATATATATATATATATATATATATATACACACATACATACATAAACATACATACACACACATATATATATGTATATATATATATACATATATATATATGTGTGTGTGTGTGTGTATAATATAGAATAATACAGAATGTCATATTACAACAGACAGCCCCTTCCTCAGATGTGGGAACATCAAGGTGACAGGTTGACTTTTCTGTCTTTCCTGTCTCTGTATCATCCGATCATGGTGGTGACCTAGCCCACTATTTTCTCAAAGACACACATGAATTGTGATGGCACTTCTCCCCACACCTCAGGCATACCTCAACAAACATGATGTGATAGATGCTTTCTCCTGCTAGCACATTTTATTGTAACCACAGCATTATGTGTCCTTAGTCTCAGAATGAAGATGAGGCCCACAACCTAATCTTAGAAGACTGAGCTTTTGAGAAGATGAATAAGTGATTCCAGTTAGGTTTATTGAGTTGTATTATAATGTAGGACCACCCTGTCTGTTCATCAGGTGCCTGTGGTGTAAACCTCTGATATTCCTCAGTTGTAGACTTAATGAATAGACTTAATGAGTGTTTGTTTTTGCATGGACACTCCAAACCTCAAGGATCAAGACAAGACAAGGTACAGAACCACATGGCACTAGTTTGTTTAATGATAACACAAATAGATATAAAGTCATGCCTTCCTGTGAGAAATTACAATGCTTTGTTACTTGCTAAGTATATTAATTCAATTATATCACATCTTCCCCTTAAAGAAAAAAGAAAATTTAATTTCAAAAGGAAATCTGTAAAAGTGCATTTTTATTTACAAAAATTACACAGATAACTTTTCAAAACCACACAGTACTTGGAGGATATGAGAAGCAGTGGCATAAGAGACTTCACATGTAATGCCTGCTGTCTTCAAGATCAAGTCCAAGGTCAAGCTGTGAACAGAATGTAGCAGAATCCCCTAACCATCTAAGCCTCAAAGTGTTTATCCTAAAAATAGTAATTTGTGCAGAGACCCTTTAAAATTAATAGCACTTCATTAATGAGCAAATGAATTTTAAAAAAATCAACTCAATTCCCAGTATATTCTAACCCTACAAAAAATGTTAACTGTGACAATATTACAAAGTAAACAACTAAAATTACCTCTCATACCAGAATATCTGTGAAAGAAAATTTGCTTTCACAAGTCTGAATAATTTCAGGCCTAAGGCATCCAAGTGTCTATCATTGTTTGTGAATTCTACATATTAGAACAGAGACATGTTTTGAGTGGATTATCTGCCATTAGCATGGCTGTTTTTCACACAGAGCACCTCAGGTGATCACATGAATAATCCCACCCACTAGTAATATGATCCCTACTTACAGATGTGGAACCTGACACTCATAGTTAAAGGCAGCTGCCTGCGCTCACCCTGGTACTTATGACCAAGTCAGCTTTGCACTCTTGCTGGTATACAAACATCAAGGTTGAGAAACTTGATTCTATGCTGTGAATAAAAGTCAGTGGCAGCAACGGGGTAGGGAGTTAAGGGACTATTTCTACTTTAAATTGAATCAATCTAGGTCCATGGCTCTTAATTTCATGAACTCACTTTTTTTTTCTAGTGTTCAGGAGCAAAATTATATATGTATATATTCAAAATTCTCTTACAATATAAAAATTACTAGAGTCTTCCAATATCTTCTTTACTTGTTATGGACATACATTTAAAATGTAAACATGTTAACAACAGTACTTATTCAAGACAACTACATTTTCCAAAACAAAACCTTTCAGTGAGAAGAAGAGGTAGATTCATATGTTTGCAAATCTTATCAACATCTGACTTAACTTTCTCCTCTGCCTGTGTGTTTGTTCCACTGAGCCACACAGGCCACGTGGCTGTTGCTGTTGCCCCTGGATACTCAGGAGACAGAAGAATGTCTGAAATGTCCTAGGTGAGATTTCCAAAATGACTGAGAAGTCTCACAGCCAGCTTTAGATCACAGCAATAGCCCCCAAGTTCATCACCTAATTGCTGTGCACCCACAATTCATCTCTTTATACTATTCTGAGCAACAGAGATGAACATTTGTTATCTCTCAATAATGATAAACATTAAATGAGAAAATGTTTACAGTTGATATTAAGCATATAAATAAAAATGTTGTAGAAGAAAATTTATCAGAATTATATGTGTTAACTATTCAGAAACAAAACTTAACAGGGGGCTGGCAAGAGGGCTTAGTGATTGCGGCACTTGCCTGCAAAGTCAAAAGCCCAGATTCGATCCCCCAAGACCCACATAAGCCAGACACACAAGGTGGCACATGCATCTCGAGTTACTTTGCTGTGGCTATAAGCCCCCCATTCTCTCTCTCTCTCTCTTTCCACTCCTTCTTTCCCTCCCTCTCTCCCTTCCTCCCTTTCTCCCACCATCCCTTTCTGCCTATTTCTCTCTCTTAAATACTAAAAAATGTTTTTTAAAAGTAACATATTCCTTTTCCTACGTAGTAAAAGAGATAATCCTTTCTTGTATGAATAAGGTGTAATTGAAGTATCTTTCTATTTTAGAAGCACTAAACCAAACTTAATGAATCTGGTATGTTGCCGACGACATGAAGGGAGTAGCATATATTAGCAGACACATGCTTTTGAGTACCAAGATGGTATTGCAAGTCTTAAATACAATGTAAAGAACTCAATATTGGGTAAGACATAAGACATACTCAAAGCTGAATCATTTGGTTATTTGTGAAGTCACAGCTTCAAAATATTTAGCTGAAATATGCTTTTGCCCTTGCTTTAATTTCCAAGCCCCCAAATAGCACATTTGTCAGTTATGGTTTGCTTTGTTAATTTATGTGTTCAAAGTTATTTTTTATTTTCTATGCAATTTCTAAGTGAAAAATGGTTGTTTTAATGTCACTGAGTTACTCTGGATAATTTTTAAAAACATAGTATAAAAAGAACAACAAAAAAATGGTACCTTAGGGGTTCAAGAAGAATTGTACCCTCTCTCACACCAGTTAAAAAATTGTGGCCTTCTTACACAAGTTAAAAAACTAAAGAATCCTTATTGCACCATAAAGAAAAGAGCATGCATTTGTAAAACATCAAAAGTTCATAAATTGTAAAATAACATAATTCTAAATGAAATTTTATTGCCAACTGGGCCAAACCCCAAAACAATCATTTGATTACACATTATGCAAAGGTCACACACACACACACGTCCACATTTACTGGTGTTGAACTTGACGAGAAAAGGAAGACCAGTGGTAACATCAATGCATTCCTCTCCAGGCAATTTCTGGTGGATAATTTATACCTTCTACTGGTGTTATGATCCTTTGAGGTATTTTTTCCTTATTGTTCAGTTGCTCAGAGGAAAAGTGAAAACACGCACAGGCTTGTCAGAAGAGAGCTGTCTGCTTAGGTAGAAAGCCGCCGATGGGCACTGAGGAGGTTGTCTGGGTTCCCCCAGGTTCTTCGCAACAACAGCCTGCTGGAATCCACAGACTACTGGCTGCAGAGTCAGAGGACGCCCTGCCAGATTGGCTTTGTGGAAGACAAGTCTGAAAACTGTGCCTCTGTGAGTATGCTGAAACCTCGGGGAGATTGTCTAGTAAAGGAGAGAAACTGGAGCATGGTAGCATGCTCAAAGGAAAATCTGATGCTTTACAATAACTCATTTCAATGCATGGTTGTGAACGTATGCTTTTGAAAATATATAAATAGCTCACATGCTGTTAACAAAGAGCAGACAGGGAAGGTTTCTGCTTTGCTCATTTGGACAGATGACTTTTTTGATCAATTCTATGTAGAGCAACAGATGTATATTTTGAAAAATGATGAAGAATAGCATTCTGAAAGAGAATTGTAGCATAGGATGAATTCTTTTTTTTTTTTAAACCAACAGTCCCCTTGGATCCTTTCCTACATGTTTTATACTCTGTGCTAGAAGGTATTTTCTAGTATGAAAATCAGACACAGATTCTCCAGCCTTTTTAGGAGTTGTTGCTATGATTTGAAAACTCAACCTCAGAAATAAACAGGCATGAATTTTAATATACTGGGGCTGTTACTTTACATACAGAAACCTGGTGAGGGAAGAGATGGTCTTAGAAATAAACAAGGAAACTCTTAAAGCTCAGAGTGTGAGGACGTAGTATGGGTGTTTAAAATGATTGTTGCTAGGTTCTCTATAATGCTGTGTGCTTCGTTGTGATTGAAATCATCGAGCTCTTGTGGCATCTTCATTATAACGATTGGCCAGAGTGTTTCCAGAGAGGAAAAAATGTAATGTATTTCTCCTGACTAAATTGAGAGCATCAGCTCTGAGCTATTCCTGGAGGTAAGTTGTATGCCAGCCTTTATATTTAAAACAAAAAAAGAAAAAAATAAATAAAACTGAAATGAGATAAGGAGGCTTTTTATACAGCAAGGCAAGCAGACCTGGAGGAGAGAAGATGGAATCCATTCCACAGGGCAGAGTCTCACAGCAGAAGAAAGACAGAGTCAGCAACATTCTCAGGAAAATCTCTTTCTTTGCAAAAATACCGGACTTTTAGTGTTTTTTTTAAATCTCTTGTCCAGAAATACTAGTTGCTGGCTAGAAGTCTTTGAGGAAAGCAAGCTGGATTCAGTGGCGAGAGATTAAATAGCAATTAATACCTTCTTTGTAAATTCAATTCTGAATGGAGTGAGAAAACCCAGCCGTCTAGGAAGCGGATAGTCAATTACACAGCCAGACACTATAAAGGAGGGAGCAATGGAAAGTAAAAGTTATAAGTGGCCAAACTTTGGCCAGAGTTATCACCAGGAAACTTGAGAAAGCACTGACATCTTTCCTCCAGAGACCTTCTATAGCACCTAGTTCCTAAATTTAACTTTCCATTGGTACAAAAAACTTTATCCTCAATTCTCCCTCTGACACCTCACATTCTGTAATTCCTGTGGGGGTGGCTGAGTCAGTTCAGTATCTAACTCAAGACGAGTGCTCTTATTTGTAATTGAACTGGATATCAAATCCAAAGGGGCTGATTCACCACCATCATCCTAATTTTGAAAGCACCATACAAAATGGCAGGGTAATAAAAACAACAACAACAAAAAAGCATTCTGTCACTGGCACACTTTGACACTGGAAACACACAGTATTCATTTCCCACAGTCTAGTGGGATCATCATTCTCACTTACTCTCTCCCCTTCTCTCTGTCTCAAATAAGTAAATAAAAAAAATAGATCAAAAAAATTTAGAGATACCCTGCTGGATGTATTTACACCATATGTACACACATTCTTTTACTCTGACAACCTGAATGACTAAAGCTTCCTTTCGTGAAATGGCAGAACTTGAGAGATGAATTTAGCCAAGATCATAGATGGTCTGTGCCATTTGTTTTTCAGCTGAGGAACACAATGACCATAAAGAGATGTCTTCCAGTTACCAGGAACATGAAGCCAAACTCGTGTAAAACCAGACTCACCAGTTCTTACCACAGTGAGGGAAGCACTTGCTCAACTTGCTTTATGAAAATTTCAATAAAAGATATAATTTCTCTATACAAAATTCTCATATTAATTTGACTCATAAAGATAGCATTATTAATCTATCTTCAAGACCTGAAAGCAATATTGCATATATCTTAGATAATTACACTTTAGGTTGTTTTCTATAAAATCAAGACTGTCATGTTTATATAGAAATTCTTCCTACATGGGGCTGGGGATGTTGCTCAGTTGGTAGAGGGCTGGCCTAGCATGCTTGAAGCTCTAGGTTAGACCTTCTGTTCCTTATAAACCAGGCATATCCCTGTAGCCCTAGAACGTGGGGGAGGAGTGGAAGCAGGAAGACCAAAAGCCCAAGATCTTCGGTTTGCGAGGTGCCTTTGTGGATGAAGCATTTACCATGAGGACCAGCATTCTGATCCCCAGCCACTGCCAGGAACCCTAGGTGGCTGTGATGCAGTCCCAGCACTGAGTGGGCTGAGATAGTTGAATCCCTGGCACAAGCTTGCTGGCTAGATAACCAAAGTAGTGAGCTGTGATTCACCTGAAAGACCCTGACTCAGTAAATAAGTGGAGCACCATCAAAGAGGTAACCCAACATCAACCTCTGGACCCCACATGCATATGCACACGTGTGCTACACATACACATGCATGTGCATACATGAATACAAACATATATACATATACCACACACATAAGCACATGAAAAATGTTCTTATCGGTATAACAAGTTCAAGGCTAGCCTGGGATACGAGAGACCAATTTGTTCTGAAACTTCTCCTGAGAAAAACTGTACCCCTATCCAAAATTATTGAATATATGTATAAAAGTTACCCAAAAAATGAAATATTCTTTCTGAGAGGCATTAAATGTCTCACCTTTTAATACATGGTGTTCAGCTTCAGAACATGTTTATATAAATATTATTCTGAAAGCACTTAGCAAGAGTCACTCAGTGTCCAAATCAACCACTAAAAGTAATCGCATGACACCGACTGCTTAACTTTAAAAGACAGAATTTCAAAATACGCCACAAAATGACTTATAAAATGTTCCCTTTGGTACTGTTTGCATTCACTTGCAATATAATTATTGGATTGAAAATCCTTAGATGTTAAAGGATTGGTAAAGGAAGAAACACGTTGAGTACCTCAAGCTGAGTCATCCTCTTGTCTTACTCATTGGTACCAGGCCACATTGTCTGTAGAAACTTCTCACTTGTCCCAATGTAAGCATGTTGTCAGCCTACAAGAGAGCTGTGTGTTTTTTAAACCATCAGGATTTTTGTGTATGTTGAACCAAAAAATAAAGGGTTGATACATATCTTTACTAAAGAAATATTGCTGCAGGTTTGGCTAATGATACTGATCAATGGCATAGCAGGCTGACACACGGACATTAAAATTAACACTCATATTTCATTTATCACCACAAATTCCCAAGTGGCTTTAGATAATGTGGCTCAAAATCTCCTTCCAATTGCAACTCTTTTCAAAAGCTGATTCATTGTTCTTGGCAGTGCAATACTGGAAGACAGTGAAGGTTTTGCTTAATTAGTGAGAACAGCATATTTTTGCTGCACATATACATATATTTATTTTTTATACTGACCTTCAAAGTGGTGTTCTGTTAACTCAGCAGACTGCCACAGTTTCAAAACTTTGTGGAAATACATTTTGTTGAATGACCTAAGAGCCAGTAAGTGGGTAATTGTGGTTTGCCTCAGTAATGTCAAGGAGAATCCATCAGTCAGAGTCTGAGGTTCCAAACTGCTCTCAAAACAACTGAGCTTTACTCACTGCATTTCTGCCTTCAACTCATCTCCTGAGATGTCTTTTTCCTGTGTCTAGTACGACCCTCTCTTCCTCCTCCTATAGCAAAAATCTCCTTGACTTAAAGAAGAGTCGAAACTGAGGCCTGTTCATGTGCCTGAAAACTGACATGGGAATTAGTTTCCTACATAAAGTTCACTTGGGCTTTTAGACTACTAAAGCACGTCTCAAAAATAAGCAGTGGAAAGCATTTCAGAAATTCTAAAACCAAGCTTCACAGGACAAGGCAGAATAATACATTCCTGTGGTGCGTGAAAATTTATATCGCATCTTCTATTTCAAAACGAAACGTTAGTACCAACTTTTAGGTAATATTACAAAATGTTTTCAATATTTTTATTTATTTATTTATCAGAGAAAGAGGGAGAGAGAGAGAGAATGGGCATGTCAGGGCTTCCAGCCACTGCAAATGCACTCCAGATGCTTGCGCCCCCTTGTGCATCTAGGTAACATGGGTCCTGGGAAATTGATCCTGGGTCTTTTGGTTTTGCAGGCAAATGCCTTAAGTACTAAACCATCCCTCCAGCCCATAATAAACAATGTTAATATACAAGTACTTAGAAATATGATGTGAGTGAATCTGACATTTTCTTAGAGAAAAATTTAATATATATATATATATATATATATATATATATATATATATATATATATATATATATAATAGAGGTTTTCAACTTACATGAAACAAGTTGTGTAAGGATTTCTGTTTGGGATTTTTGGTTGGTTGGTTGGCTGTTTTTTTCTTTTTTCTTTCTTTTTTTTTTTTTTTTTGGCTTGTTTTGTTTTGTTTTTGGCTTTGAGACAGTCTCATTATGCAGATCAAGCTGACCTTAAACTGACAATCTTCCTGCCTCAGCCTCTCCAGTGCTTGGATTACAGAAGTGACCAGCACACATAGTCTATACTCTCCTATTTGTAAAGCAAATGCACCTTAGTAGCATAACCAGTGGTAACCACACTCATGCTTAGAAACACTGAGAAATGATTGAGGCCAGGAAGGGATTAACGGTACTCACCAACTATGGAAAATGAACAGACAAGTACTTTCCCATCATACCTTGGAGAAGCGGCTTCCTAGCCACTGCTGCTGCATTCTACAGCTCCATCCAGTAGACACGAATTACTCAATTCACAGACGTGGTCCATTGTTTCATTTCTCTGGAGGAACCTGAGAGAGGGTTGACTGGAGACAGTAAAGTGCAACTACTGGTCTGTTTTATTTTTCAATGAAAAAAATAGTTTTCCTAATTATGTGTGATTCCTGTAACAAGAGAAGTGCTGAAATTATTACGTGATTACTGAGGAAATTTTTGCACCATTTTGATTTCCCTGAAAAAGACTACCGTAATGTAACAGGCCACAGCATCACAGGGACGCACACCTCTAGAGGAAGGTGGCAAACAGATAACCCTGTGAGGGCTTGTCTACTCCAAGTGTACATGATCTTGTGTATAATTTCATTAAAAGAAGAGTTGATATCCATTGAATCTCACCAGAATTTCTGCTAAAGACCTTAAGTGGTTCATTGATTTTAAAATAATATATCCCTGGGCTGTAAAAATTGCTTAGCGGTTAAGGTCCTTGCCGGCAAAGCCAAAGGACCTTGGTTCAATTCCCCAGTACACACGTAAGCCAGATGCCCAAGAGAGAGGAAATGAAATGAAATGAAAGGATAGGAGAGAAAAGGAGAGGGGGCGAGAGAGAGAGAGAGAGAGAGAGAGAGAGAGAGAGAGAGAGGTAAGTAAATATAACAAAACTCAATGACCTGCAGACCTCAAACTCTTGGTATATGGCCCTTCACAGAAAAAAAAAGAAAATCTGCCATCCTCTGTTCTAGAGCAAAAAGCACAGACTTGGAAGGATAAGCAATGCTTCTCTGGATTAACAGTTTAGTGTGAACAAAACATAGGGATGCATTTGCAGAATTACACTGGGTGTTTGTTTGTTTGTTTGTTTGTTTGTTTGTTTGTTTGTTTGTTTTTCAAGGTAGGGTCTCAGTCTATCCCAGGCTGACTTGGAATTCACTATGGAGTCTTAGGGTGGCCTTGAACTCACAGCGATCCTCCTACCTCTGCCTCCCAAGTGCTGGGATTAAAGGTGTGTGCCACCACACTCAGCTATTATATTGGATTTTTAAGTCAAGTGTCTGAAGGACTTTTTATTCCCCACCATCAAATCTTCAACTGAGAGTGTTCTCCTTTATGTGATAACTTTTCTGTCCAATAATGGATTTACTTACATGTATGGCTTATATTGAAATATTTATCACAGTTATTTTCTCATAATAATTTTCCATGTATTCTCCTATT
Organism: Jaculus jaculus; assembly: GCF_020740685.1. NCBI lineage: Eukaryota > Metazoa > Chordata > Mammalia > Rodentia > Dipodidae > Jaculus > Jaculus jaculus. The sequence continues at coordinate 5,210,446 of NC_059105.1, forward strand.
GCGCATTCATCTTAACCAAAGAATTCCTTTCCCCTCACTGCTGGCACCTCATAATTGAACTTGCTGCTCCACAAGTCCTGCTAAATTACCTGCTTCCCAGCCTTCCCCTGACTTACATTTGAGAACTAGGTGGATGCATTGCTTTCCCTACGAAGAATAATCTGGCATCTTTGGAAGAGTGATGTTGGTTCCTGCATGAAGTTAATTCGTTTTTATTTTCTCAAAGTTGTAATTACTAACAGTATTTTTAGTTCTGTAAACTGTAACGTGCCCTCCCACTGACTATGGCCTGTGAGTTGCAGCCTACTACAAGTCACAAAAGCCACTGTGATGAAGATCTCACATGCGGTTTGCATGCAGGGAGTGGTTCAAACAGTTGTTAATGTGCTAGAGAAAGAAATCAAGACCTTGGAAACTTAAAGATATGTGATAGAGGATACATATCCCTGTTAGTGGGATTTGAACTTGAAGAAATCCTTTATGAGGGGCATATATTGGAGCTATAAGTTCTTACTAATTTAAAATAAGACAGGTCTGTATATAAGAAAAAATTTAATAAAAGATTACTGCATATAATAGCAGAATAGGTTAATGTGGTTATTATAATAACCTGCATGTCTTTGAAACCAAGTTTTGTGCTGGTTTTCTGTCATGTATGTTTCCTTTCAGATGTCGTGGCTTCATCCTGCTTATCCAGACATTGAGTTACTTCTCGTAGCTTCATCATAACTGTGACAGTCATAGCCTCTGGGAATCAAAATGTTTTCTTGGCTTTGGAATAAAATGATCTCATTTTTCTTTGACAACGTTGGTTATCTCATGCAGAACATAAACCTGATCAGTAGGAATGCATGTTAATTAATGAAAAAGAATGAGGGAGAAAGGGCAAAATGAATAGCAGAGTAAGTTGAGAGAGAGAGAAGAGAAGGACAAAATAAAGCAGGACCACATCAAATAGAAGTGAGTTCACATGCTATCAATGGTGCACTGCTAAAGGCTTCCCAGAATTCAAGATTAAGTTTTTTATCATATAGGATATGAACTCTGGCCTATAATAAGAACAAATTATACAAATTATCATAAGATTTGTGTACTTAATGTATTATCAATCATAATTTATAGTTGTAGGAATTTTTGTATTGGTACTATTTATTACCAAATGGTCTTACCACAGTTACTTGGCTTGAGGTGACAGGAGCTCATTAATGATGATTGGAGCTTGAGGTTAAGCTTGACCTTGAGGTAACTGCAGCAGGTCACCCTTGTTCACTGACATGGTGACTTTTGCAAAGTAAGCATGAAGCCCTCCTGTGTTACTGTTGCTGCTTTCCTCTTTGCGTGCACAACCTCACAGTGGCTCCATCCTACATTACCCAGAGGTCACTAGACCAGAGCTTCAGTATCAGTTGGCTTTTGATCCAAGTTCTTCATCTTATAAAGTTAAAGATTGTAAGTGATGATAGGGTAAATACTAACATAGCTTCGCTGCGGTCATCCGCAGATGGACTGGTGTGTGTAAACTCTCAGTCCCCATGGTTCTGAGCACAGCACGTTTGTGTCTTAGCATATGAAAATGAGTGGCTGTGGGTCAGTGGTGGAAGGGTACACTCAAACAGCCTGCTTTGAAATTATGTGCTTATTGATTCTTTGAATAAATTTGGGTAGGCTTGTGGCTCACCATAAAATATGAGCTACCCATTGATCCATTAAGATTCCTGGGGATCAGGCATTTATTTATGTCACCATGTCTTAGCTGCTCATGAATATAAAGCAGTACATTAATGATTTCTTTTCAAGACTAATACTTCTGGCTTAGTGAGAAGGAGAAAACGTGTGTGCGCGTGCGCACACACACACACACACGCACACACACACAAACCTCTTCACACATGTACATGCAATTAGCCCACTAAACACAAATAAACTAAAAAAAGAGGCAGGAGATCCATATGTTGCTTCCGGAAGCCTTCCCCAATGTGTGCCGCTCTCTGATGACAGCAAACCTTACAGGAGCTGTATACCTGTGGAGGCAAGTAGAAAGGTCTTCACATATTGCTAATGGATTTTAAATTGTTCTGTTCTGTTAAATTGGAAATCCAAGCAATTGTTAAATTTAAGTTACTGAAGCATTCTTCAAACCATAAATCTTACTTTTGGGATTGAATTCATGAAAACAGCTGAAAATGACAATCAGTATGGAGCAAGCTTCAGAATCACAATGACAGAAATAAACAGTCTGATAAGTCCGGAGACACAATGAGTCCTGTGTAAGTCAGTGTTACCTCAGCCCAAAGGATGGGAGGCTCTGCTGATAACACAGGAGCACTGGGACTGCGTTACATTACAGGGAAGGTGTGTGGGAGGGGCAAGGAGAAGAGCAGTCACAACCAAGCAAAAAGACAATCAAGGCAGCACTTCCTTCCTGCTTCCTGTCCCCTCACTATTGCAGTTACCTTCTCATTGCTGGGACTAAGCACTCGATCCAAAGAAGCTGAGATAATGTGAGAAAAGTCATTCACTTTGGCTTACACTCTTGAGGGGAAACTTCATGTTGGCAAAGGAGAGCATAGCTATACATCACCTCCACCACTGTAGATGGAGAACAGAAGCAGGAGAGTGAGCCCAGCTCTGGCAAGCGGGAGCTGCCTGTTACACCCTTAAGCCTGCCCCAACAATATGCCTCCTCCAGGAAGCCTCCACCTCCAAATTTCCACAAGCTGGAGGACAAAGCATTCGAAACACTTGAGTTTATGGGGGACATCTGATTCAAACCACCACACCCCCTGAAATCCTTACCCCTGTATGTTAGAAAAGAAAACTCCAACATGTTTTAAGATCCTTTTTATTGAAATTTTGGAATGTACATGAGAAATGGGGAAAAATAGTAATCATGCCATATCCATGCTAAAACCAGGCTGTAGTACAAAAAGAAGCATCCCATCGTAACAAAACAATTTTTAGAATTCCTAAATGTCTGTCTCCACATTAGATGCATAGAGTGACAGACAGGAAGTAGATGGATGGATAACAGACACATGATAGATAGTTGTGATATGCACATAGACATAGATATGTTCTGAGAAAAAAAGCACAGTGATGAACACCAAGCCATTAAACTGACAGCCACCAGCTGCATTATGTGAGAGGGAAGGAGGTTAGAAAAGGGTAAGGCTGGTCAGCTTTGCCTTGATGGTGTTTTAATATGCTTCTAATATTACAATGAACACATCATCTGAACAAAACCCAAATGCATACACTTTACAGATAAATTTCTAAAAGCTAGATAAATCAGAGCCCATGACTACAAGGTGCCCAGGTGAGCAAAGTGAAGATTTCCATCTGTCAACTCTCCAGAGTATGACAAATCGGCATCACAGTCATGAATAAAGGAAACTGGCAGAAGAAAGAAGAGTTACTTCTGGTCAGTGAGTGTGAGGAGAAAAACTGAATACTCAAGTCATTTCCTCAGAAAGTAGAAAAATTTAATTATAGCCCCAAAAGTAGAGGAAAATTGTTCTGGAGAGATAAGTTTAGTGGTTTAGGCACTTGCCTGCAAAGCCTAAGGACCCAGGTTCAATTCTCCAGGTCCCACGTAAGCCAGATGCACATGGTGGCACATGCATCTGGAATTCGTTTGCAGTGTCTAGAGGCTCTGGAGCGCCCATTCTCACTCTCTCTCCCCCCTTCTTTCTCTGTCTCAAATAAATAAAAAAAAAAATCAGAAAAAATAATTTGAAAAAAGAGGAAAATTAATTGGACAATAAAAGATAAGCAGGAAATTCTAGGCAGGTGTAGACACATAGCCAAAGGCAAACACATATGTTCACAAACTTATTTTAATATTTATATTAAGAAAAGTATACAAATTTATATCTAAAAATGATTCTGAGAGTTGTAGGTATTTATGGCTGCAACTCTATAGCTGAAGTCCATCAAGTCTCAAAGTCATGGAAATATTAAAATCCAAAGAAATCAAACACCTGAAGTGAGAAAAAGTGTTAGAGATTGGAAATACAAAGATCTGCTAAAGGTAATGTTACAAGTACCTTTTGTTATTTTAGGTCATGGAAATAATCATCCTGATCGACTCTAACCAACTTCAGGAATGTCTAAAGCCCACAGGGTCCCAAATAGATTTCCATTTCTTTACCTGCCTGTCCATGAATAGTTCATATACCGCTCTGGATATGCCCTCAATCAACATCTTTTTTTTCTTAACAGAACCCATTTTTCAAGTGAACGCTGACCCACATACTCGCAACAGAGGAGATGAGTGTTACTGAGAGCCCTTTGGAAGGCTTGTCAGTGACTGGATCAGTTACTCCGGCTCTGAAGCAGGGCGCTTAGTTACGTAACGGATGACTGAAGGAGGCTTGTCTATGCGATCAGCTGCCTGATGGCTGGCTACCTCGCATCTCAGGAGACTATCCGTTTCCCAACCAGGATGATTTTAATCGAGCATATAAAATGGAGTATCTCTCTTTTCAGATTTCTTGTACAGTGTACAATTTTATGTTTAGTAAATGTTAGCTTACAATGCAGTTTTATCAGCTTTCTTGAATCTAAAAAAAAATGAACCCATATTTACTCTAATTGGAAGCAACCATCATTCCGCTGTTGTCATTGAGCCAATGGGAATGAGATAACAGAGCCTTTTTCCATGTACAAAAGGAAGATACAAACATTCCTGCTTTATCTTAGTTCTTTTTCACCCCATGTTGAAACAGAACAATAGAACATCCTCCCGCCCTGATATCATGGTGTGACAAGAAAGAGATTGTTGAGTCTCCCCACAGTCTGTTTTTCTCGGTTGACGGGTGTATAGGCTGTGTGCTGTGGTTGTAGATTGTGTCCTGTGGTTGTAGGCTGTGTCCTGTGGTTGTAGGCTGTGTGCTGTGGTTGTAGGCTGTGTGCTGTGGTTGTAGGCTGTGTGCATGGATGTGTGCACAGATACGGCGCCTCTTGTGTACCTGCGGAAGCCAGACAGAAACATGAGGCCTCCTCCTCTACTGCTTTTCTGATTTACTTGAGACAAAGTCTCTCACTGAACCGGGAGCTGCCATTTTTGCTCTGACTGCCTGACCATTGGGCAATGGGGATACTTTCTCCATCCCACACACTGTGAGCATTGTTACAGGTGTGCATGGCCACACCCAGATTTTTGCATAGGTGCGTTAGATCCCTAGATCAAACTCAGGACTCCCTCAGGTCTTCGTGCTTACACACTCATACGCACTGAGCCATATCCCCGGGCCTGTGCTGTACAAGTTGAAAGTCACGTACTTGGGTCTGAATTTCCACATTAAGTGAGGGCAGACAACGGTCATGCTAAGGAGCAGATAACCAGCAGGACAGGTGAGTGAGGAAAAGGGTGAGTCTCTCTCAGCAGAGCAGCACATTTTAAACTCCCTACCAGACCAAGTCCCCTCGCTTGCTAGCCTAGTTCAAATGAGTATTAAAAGCAGTTTGTGATTTGTGCAGTGATTATCTGCTCTGATAAATTTGTGCTGAAATAGAATTTATTATGGAAGAATGAATGCTCCTTTCGCTCCAAACAGCTCCACTAGCGCAGCCAGGAAGTATGCTCCCCTTGTGTGGAAAAGGATATGAGTGTGATTTGTCACAGTCAATGCTATGCACAAGCAAGTAACGGTGCAGTTATCCCAGCCCCGAGCTCGGCTCCACGGTCCCCTCCCTTCCCCCAGCGAAAGCACCTGGGCCTCAGACTGCTCCTCTCCAGGCTCGGTTCTCTGTGGAGGGTGAGGAGCTTTGCATCTGCACTCTGCACAGCTTGACAGAGGGTAATTGGATCACCTTTTTAAAAGAGGATAAACCTCACAGAGGCACAAATTACCATTTTATAGACAATGAATTACCTTGTGTCGAGGTGAGGCGAGAGAGAGAGAGAGAGAGAGGGAGAGAGAGAGAGAGAGAGAGAGAGAGAGAGAGAGAGAGAGAGGAAGATAAGCACAGCAATTGCAACCATGCTGTAGAGGACTTAACCCGTGATTGATGGCGTGGTCAGATATTCGTGGGCACCGAGATGGCAAGTCTTTGATGCATCTGAACACAGGCTTTTATTTTATTTTATTTTTTTCAGCCAAGTGAGGCACATACTGTTAGGAAACCATTTAGAGGCAAAATACAAAAGAAAACATGAACAAAATGAAAAAGAACTGTTCAGAGCATCTATGGCTCTGGTTCAAGGGTTAATAACTAGAAAAAGTTATCTGTCCCCTTCTCCTCTCTGCTAGTTCTGTAGGGTTTTGTTTTGCTAAGGGAGTATTTCAGTCGCTGTGGGAACTATGGGCTTCAAACCTGAGCCACAGGAACCTTCTGGAAGAAAGAAGCCATTTGAAGATTTGTCCCATGGCTCTGATAGAATTTAGTCAACTACCAAAACTTCCACTCCCGTCTCGCATGGCTGATTCTTCCTCACTGTCCAAGTTTCAGCTTAATCATCATTCATCTTCTAGAACTTTTTCAGGGTTAGTGATTTGTCCTCCATACCCACATATTGCCACCTGGTGCCGTTCTATTCCGAGAGTAAAACTGACTTGTGATAATTTTGTGGAGTGCAAGGAGGGATGTTATTTGGACAACCATGAAAGCTCTGCTCAGTAACAGAGCCATCCTGAGCTCCCTGAGACAGCCTGGCTGGAGGACCTTCCTATTCTACCCCTCCCCTATAATTCTCCATAGCAGAAGGGACAATGGCACCCCAAGAGTGTCCCAATATAGTGCACAATCAAAAGCTGCAAAATCATGACCTAAAGAAGGGCCAGACACAATTAAAAAACCACAGTCTATCATAAGTAGGGTTCTCCTATAAGTCCCTTGCTGCTTCTACCAACTGTCCCCTGCAGCTTGTTTATAGGCATAATTTGCAAAAATCTCCTTACCGTGTCCACTACAGCAAACAAAACCCACTGCAACCAAGCCTCGCACCCTGACAATCCCAGTAACGACTATCGGCCAAGTTTATCCAGGATCAGCCCCTCTTTCCTCCATCTAGCGTTCGCACTTGACCTCCTGCCGTATCCCCTCGGCAAACGTGACGTCACCCTATTTCAAGCCAGAATGTTAGTGGTGGATCCTGGGGTGGACACTGGGAGATGACATGGGATTGCTGGGTCTGAGAGAATCAGCAGTGGTCAGAATCAGTGATCAGTGCGCTTCTCCCAGAGAACCATGAGGACGGCACAGATGAATTCTACATGTGTGTCATGCCTGTGGAGAGCTTGTGTGGCAACCAAGGAACACCGAGTTTAGAGAATTCACTGCTTTTATAAAAGACCTGCTCTTTGCAAAGGGGAAGGAAGAGAATAGATACATCCTTTTAGGCTATTTACTGCCCCGCCCCCCAAAAAAAAAGAAAAAGAAAACATTGCTGAGCAATGGCCCAGTAAAGAACTGTCAGGAATTTGCTATATGCACAGCCAAGGACATATGGGGATGAGAAGTCAGGATTTTGTTCTCTGCACAGCTATGAACACATTAGGAATGAACAATCAGGACATTGTTCTCTGCACAGCCAGGAACACATGGGTATGAGAAGTCAGGATTTTGTTTTCTGCACAGCTGAGAACACTCAGAGATGAACAATCAGAACATTGTTCTCCACACAGCCAAGAACACATGGGGATGAGCAGTCAGGACATTGTTCAGTAACAATCATCTCCAGATACATAAGGAGTTCCAGGCCAGCGTAGGCAACAAGAGGCCCTATCTCAAAAAAAGAAAGTTATAATTGTAGTTAAATTGGAAATACTAGGTAGATAAATAAATAGATGGATAATAGATACATACATATATACATACATGCATACATACATGTGTATGCATACCTACAAACATACTGTTAGATGATAGACATAATCTGTTCATTTAGTAGACGTTGGTTTTCATATAGTAAAATCTCAGCAATAGCTTTCCATGCCAAGCAACAGTATTTCCAGCTAGAATTATACTTGTGAAAGCTGCTCTTTCTTCAGAACATGTGATTCCTGTGGTACTCAGTAGGCTCTATTTAATAAGCCTACCATCTGTAAAAAACAGTTGCCCAGGCAAGTTATTTTCCCTAAAGGATAACTAATTCCACAGAAGCATCAGCTGTTTTGCTCACATCCAAAACAAATGCCTTCAACATTTCCATCCATTTCCACAGATCACCAGTTCCATCATGCGCCTTATCTTCATGCCCGAATAGTTACTTAGGGTGCTTTGTTGCCCAGCATAATGCTCTGTTCCATTTTTTTAAGCATGGACACAGTTTGCTTATTAACTATGTGTGTCCAGTGCTCACTTTCATGAATAAATAGGTCCTCCATCATTGTTCTTAAAACAGTTGGCTTTTTAAATTAGTGATAGACACTTGTAGTTTTCTGCAATCACTATGCAAAAACAGTGGTAAAGAGCACTTGCAGCTAACCCTCAGAGGCCAAGATTAAAGACAATGGGCAGGGAAGGAGAGGTTGGGTAGCACAGAAGCACAGATGCACATACGGGGCCCATGAGCTGCCAAATCACCCTTGTTTATTGCCCTGTTCACATCATTCTCAATGCTGCCTCTTCCCACAGCAGACAGATTTGCAGATGGATGACAGCTTTTGGGGGGCTGATGGTGCACACCTGTAATTTCCAAAGGAACCTGGATAGAACTCCTCTCAGGGATGGGATTCTGCCACTGAAGTCTCTCTTACATTCTGTACTGGGAAGAGCACGTTTAGTTTGTCAGTATTTTACAGTGGTCACAGGCCATGCTATTTTCCAAGAAAGTTCATTTCCTAGATATTCAGAGCACAAATATCCCAGCACAAATACTACAAACAAGATAAATTCTTGTGATCAATATTGTGAGCCCAGGTAATGAGCAAAACGAAGATTACAATATGACAATAAATGACAAGCTAATTGACTAGTTGTCCCTGATGCTTCCATACACTATGTCATGTACTGTACCGGTAGCTGGCAGAACGTATCTTATCTGAGTTATTAACCCCTCTTAGCACACAATGTCATGGAGAAGTTTTAGTACTACGAAGGGAAACTGACGTACATTAACACACATATAAAACCTTTCAAGGTTTAATACACATGCAGAAAATTTCAAGAGACCCCAAGAATATCAAGGCTACTGCAAATCCAGTGGGCTTCCTGGAGCCTCCATCTCCAGCATCCATGATTTCCCCTAGGGACACAGCTCCTGCATGGCTCCTCTGAAGACCACTTTTGGAGATGTCTCTTCCTCCCATAGTCCTTTCTCCATCACCAAACAAAGCCCCAGAGATTTGCATTTTTTCCAAAGAAAACACACTTCCCTCACCTTTTCTTCCCACAAGGAACCCCTCTACCAAGCTCTGCCTACCACCACTGTTCTTTGTTCAGACTCTCTGTGGCCTTCTCCAAATGACCCACTGGACCCAATATTAGGTGTCCCTTGAAGAGACCCATCCTCAGCTGTCATCCTGCATCCATCCATAAATACACTGAAGTCAGAGAGGCAGATGACACCATCCTATCACAAAGTCATGGTTAAAAAGAAAAACAGCAATATGTATTTTTGATGACAAAATGAAATGCTGAAAATGTACCCAATATTTAGTTATGTTAAGAAATACACTGATAATTTAATTCAACATACACTTAAAAAGCATAGCATAAAATATGTAACACATATGTATAACACAGTACTTGTAGCATGTTGTACAGTTTATATGGATAATGTGCTGTGCTTTATAACATGTACTCTGACACCTAACAAGCCATGCTTTTAAAAAAATACAGCACAGGTCTCTAGAACAGACTGAAGGGAATGCACGCTGATTGCCACTCGCAAGATCCGTTTCTTAGTGCAAGTGACTTCAGTTTCCTGTGCCTCCTCCTTCTTATGTGGACTTTGAAGATCTCAGTAGCAACTTCTTTGTTGGGCTTCCCTGAGAAGTAAACATCTGGCCCAGAGGAAGTACTATGGAAGAGTCTGATGCCGTGGTTTTTATTAGTTTTTCAGCTCTCAGCTGATCACCTGTGTAAATTCTTTTTCTAATCAAATTTATCTACCAAGTCTTCGGAATTCTGTGTTTAATGTTCCTTTCCCCTAACACTTATTTCTTACCATCAAAAAGAAAACAGAAGCAGTGGCTGGAAACAGCTCCTTCGGCACAGCTCAGGTGAGGATTCCATCATGAAATCTTTCCTTGGAGGAGACACGATGAAAACCCTTCGACTCTGACATCACTAAAACTCATTTCACTTACAGAGCCAGTGAGAATGGCATGAAGCTTATGTGCCCACAGATCAGTGCTTAATAGATCAGTGTTTGACAACAAAAGGGATCCCCTCAGAAGAGACCCCCTCTTGGTAGACATTTCCTCCCAAAGCATGAGGAAAACATTCATATATTCTGTCATGCGTGCTCATCATATACTTACTTCAGAACAGTTCATCCAGGGGAAATTCTGATACAGACAGACAGAGAAAAGTACCGATGCATGGTCATTGACCAGAGATGGGGGGGGGGGGGACACTAAAATTGGAAAACAGCACAAAGCCCTGTCTTTTGAGCAAGGAGACTAGAGTGACTCCTCCATGTGGTTTGACATTGTTCTTCTAAATTTTCCATGTACTCTAAAAGCATTAGCATCACTCACACTGATGTGCCTGGTTCCTAGCACCTTAAATGTAGAGAAGTTGGAAGGTTGGAATTTCAGTGTAGTGTGAAATCAACCCATGGCATAGCCCTTCTTGTATTAGAATGATTTATTAATGTTCTGAAGTGGCAGAGAACCTCTTGCCGGGGATTATGCACTAAGATGTTTGTACAACAGCACAGTGCATGTGAGGCTCAAAGGAACAACAGGAAACATGATGTGTGCAACGAGACAATGGACATCTGTGTACTCAATGCTTGGAGACGCACGCTTGTACTACGGCTTCTCTAGTCATGAAAGAAAATGGAAGTCTGTCCACCCAGGAGGGTCAGGAGGCAGAATGGACTGCAATAGGAGACCCGGCCTTGAGGACGTCAGAGAAGGCCTTTGCTCCTGGTCCCAGAGACAGAGATCCGAAATCAGGCAGTGGCAACAACAACAAATAATAAGGAAACATTGGCCTATTTTAGCAACTGTGCAGATGTGGGAGGAACTCAGACTAAATGAGAGTAATTATTAATTGGATGCTGGGGTAAGGAAGGAAATAGTATGCCACAGGAGAAACTGCTTATGTAATTACAACAACATCCCCTAATCTGAGGTCTTTGACCTCACTGGTTTTCTGTTGCATTCAGGATCCCTTAAAACCCCGACAGAAACCAGTCTAACATGCAAAGTGATCATCCCAGCCACCAGCATCTCTTCTGCTCGGCTCACACTCTGGCCATTCTTCCTTCCAATGCACCTTTCTCCTCACGATTTCCCAGTTATTACTGCCACCGGCATTCAAATATGTTTCCAACAAAACGCTAGAGCAACTTAAAGGGTTTTAACTGCCAGCAACCATGTGAACATGGAGAGCACTGGTCAGGAGAGTGGTAGAGAGATGGCCTTGCCTGACTTATTCAGCAAAGACCAGTTACTAGTTTCAATAAGATACTGTAAGTTCATATCATAATATTTTTAAATATTTTAATTCATTTATTATTTATTAAAGAGAGAGAGGAGAGAGAATGGGCACATCAGGGATAACCATCATTGCAAACAAACTCTAGGCCTTAGTTGTTGAGCCCTCTCTCCAGCCCCAGAATATTTTGAGATTGTAATAAATGGTAAGTATATGTAGGCAAAAATACTTAATGTTAATTTCCTGAACTATGGTTTAGAATGTGTTGTTTCAATTGTGTGCTTATTTAAGATACTATGAAAATGTCAGAACATTTGGGAGGAGACTACTAAGGTTAGAACCTAGAGCTCTGTGCGTATCAAGCAAGTACTCAGCTGCTAGGCCACATTCCAAGTATGTACACACCACACACACACACATACACACACACACACGCATCCGTAACTTTCTAGTGTAAATTGTAAAGGAATGTAAGGGAAGTTCACCTCTTCATGCTTCTCAGCTGCCTGGTAATTGGTTTAAAAGTGCATTTGTCAATGCTTTTAAGCCAGCTTTTATTGACTACATTTCCTCCCTATGGAAACATTATTTTCTATTACAGATACACCCAAGAAATTTTTTGCTTATTTACTGCATCTTTTTGCTAATGTTTGCAGTATAAAAGAAATACTTAAGTCATAAAGTCAGAAAAATTAGAATGGTTAGTCTAGAGACAAGGACCACATGATTATGCCATGATTCACTTAAGCATTGTTCCTAACCAGACTGGGTTGGAAAGGGTGGTCCCAAATTACCCAGACTATAGTCACATCCATATGGCCACCTCAGGATCTCTGTGTAGCTGTCAATATCCTGGTCAGTCTTCATTGGCTCAGCAGTCACTTACTCATCTGCTATAACCCTGATGCTAGATGCTGGGGTATACAGTGACAAAAAAGACCGTTCTCTGCATGAGCCTGTTTTCAAGTTGAGAAAAAACAAGAAAAATGGCTTAGAGTATTGTACCTTAGCAGCAGAGGGCATGCTTTACATGTGAACGGCTTTGGACTCAATCCCCAGTGCATAAAAAAATGGCAAGATGTGGCTGGAGAGATGGCTTACCAATTAAGGCACTTGCCAGCAAAGCCAAAGGACCCAGGTTAAGTTACCCAGGACCCATGTAAGCCAGATGCACAATGTGGCCCACTTGTCTGGAGTTTGTTTCCAGTGGCTGGATGCCCTGGCAAGCCCATTCTCTCTCTTTCTCTCTACCTGCCTCTTTTCCTCTCTCTTTCTCTCTCTCTCAAATAAATAAATAAATATACCTTTAAAAAATAGCAAGATCCAATTCTACAAAGTTTATACAAATTATGATAATTTCTGTAAAGGAGAGCTAAGAAGTGGGTATGAGAAATGAGCAATAATAATAGGGTGATTTGTAAAGCTTACATTGAAGAGATATCACTTAAGAACAGGTCTGAATAAAACAGAATAGGCACGTCCCTATTACTTAACCTCATCAGAGTTTGAAGGTGGCATAAGGTCCCGTAACCATCATAAGACAAACTGTGGCTCATTATCAGGTCTATCTCCTCAAACTGACTTTGCAGGTTGTTTGCCTCTGGAATCTCATAACTATTGGAAACACAGGCAGCAATATGCCTAGTGAAACTGACACAGCAATCCTGGGAACACTAAGATTTAAGCTTCTTTCTGTAGACAAGTCTGTTGACAGAAGTTTGCCCTGAAGGGTAGCATCCATGGGAGCAGTGGGCTTCAGAGAGCGGCTCCCGCTGCCACCACTAGGGAATCTGTTACCAGCCCATAGTCGCAGTCGCTGAGAAAGCAAAGAGGTGCTCCTGGGCTGGAGAGATGGCATAGCCTTTACCGAGCTTGCCTGCGGAGCCGCAGGACCCAGATCCGATTCACCAGGACCCACGTGAGCTAGATGCACAAGGTGGCACATGACTCTGGAGGTCGTTTGCAGAGACCGGAAACCTTGTAGTGCCCATTCTACCTCTCTGTCTCTCTAATAAATAAAGAAAAATATATGTTTTTGAAAAGTTGCACCAGAGCCACGACTTGTAGCTTCTGAGCAGGATTCACTTGGCAGGGCAATGATGAAAATCCTCTATGTAGGAGGATGCAAGTCTCTCAGGTGCCACTGGGAGCAGCAGTGAGTCCTTACAGTCCCCCACTAGCCACTTTATCCCTTGGGTTCCCCTTCCAGTATAAGAGAAGGTAGCAACTAATGAAAAGTTCCCGCAGGCAGCTGGTAGTTGACCCCTTGTTAACATTAATTGTTGTTTCATGTTCATACTATCAGCTCACACTTTCTTATCCATTTAATTTTAAATGTCAATTTTATGCTACACTTCCTCTTCTGCCATGTGTTCTTTCTCTCTTACCTCCTCTCTATGATCCTTCCTGGAATTCCTCAGTCAGATGGCAACATTTTCACCTACTTAGAAAGGAGGAAGATTCCAGTCTGCAAGCTAAAACAAACCTGCAGATCTAACTCTGCCACATTCAAGAATATTGGAGAATACATTTGCTGCTTCCTAGCCTCCGTTTGCTCATCTTTAAATGCCTCTTAACTTTGGAGGCATTCAGAATCATCTGGAGCCTTTTCAAAAATGTTCCCATACCCACATCTCATTGTTGGAAGCTCTGATTGTACAGGTTAATGTGGAAACAAAAATTCCTGTTTTATGCATCTTCCTAAAGCACTTATATCTCCTTCCTTCCTTTCCCCAGCTGAGAATAACTAACTCAGATCTTCTTGAAGACTCCCCATAGCAGAAGTTAATAATTAAATGATCTGTTACAAATGTCTCACAGTGTCCCTCTCAACTGGGAGCTACTTTCTCCTCCCAGTTAATTCTTGGAAGTGTCTCCAATCTAACACCTATAATCATCCTGACGACTGTTTCTCCTGTATTATCACCTCCCCCCTGAGAAATCACCCCACTCTCATATATTTATCTAAAGTCATTTTTTATTATACAGTTCACTCAGCCTTTAAAATGTTTATAGAAACTCGGTGCTTAGTGATTAAGGTGCCTGCCTGCAAAGCCTAAGGACCCAGGTTCAATCCCCTAGTACCCACATAAGGCAGATATAAAAGGGAATGCATTTATCTGGAGTTCATTTGCAGTGGCTGGAGGCTCTGGTGTGCCCATTTTCTTCCTCACCCCCTCTCTCTCTTAAATAAATAAAAGATTTTTAAAATTATAGAAACGGGGCTGGAGATATGGCGTAGCGGTTAAGCGCTTGCCTGTGAAGCCTAAGGACCCCGGTTCGAGGCTCGGTTCCCCAGGTCCCACGTTAGCCAGATGCACAAGGGGGCGCATGCGTCTGGAGTTCGTTTGCAGAGGCTGGAAGCCCTGGCGCACCCATTCTCTCTCTCCCCTTCTACCTGTCTTTCTCTCTGTGTCTGTCGCTCTCAAATAAATAAATAAAAAATTTAAAAAAAATTATAGAAACGTTCACCACTCTTCCCTAACTTTTCCTAGACTGTGATCAGATCCTCCCACTGCACCAAATGCCTGTTCACTCCCTCCATCCATTTACCTTGGCCACTTCTATCACCTGCAGCCAGTGATTTCCTTTGCATATCTTTTTGCCCTATCACCAAGAAGGCAAGCAGTTCACTGTAATAGATGAAGAAAAATGGATTTGATTCATAACCAGTACAGGGAGTCAAAAGAGTTCCTAACATGAGAGCTAATAATAAAGAGACATGCAAAACATAGGGAACAAAAGTAATTTCTCCACACATAAATCAACTCTTAAACAGCTTATAATTGGCAAAATAAGAAAAGCAATACATTCATGACACAAGAAGACATGTTTTAAGCAATGAGAAAGGAGTAGAAGTGTTGGAACTTAAAACTTGGATAGTCAAAATTTTCAAAAAAGCTTATGAAGTGTTGAGAGATAAAGTTAAGGGGAAGCTCCTGAGAAGTAGGATAAAAATGGAAAGAAGGCCTGGAGACATGGCTTAGCGATTAAGCACTTGCCTGTGAAGCCTAAGGACCCTGGTTCGAGCCTTAATATCCCAGGACCCACGTTAGCCAGATGCACAAGAGGGCACACACATCTGGAGTTCATCTGCAGTAGCTGGAGGCCCTGGCACACCTATTCTCTCTCCCCCTCTCTCTATCTGCCTCTTTCTCTCTCTGTCTGTCACTCTCAAGTAAATAAATAAAAATAATAAACAAAAGAAAGTAAAAAATAGAAAGAAGAGGAAATAACAAATAAAAGTAAGACAATAATTATGGTTTCTAGCAATAAAAATAAGCCCCAGAAACAAACAAATAAACAGAAAGAGCCAGAACAGCATAACCTACTCAGTAGTTGTGTTGGTAGCTAGATAAGATTAGAGTGACATCATCAAACTTAGAACTCCTCTTGTCATTTGAAAGCCCTATATACAAATAACTGGTCAAAAGTAAGGATCAGAATAAGATCTGTTTCAAATTAGCAATGTCTAAAGCTGTCTTCCAAATACCTTTTTTAAAGAAAGCTACTAAAAATAAAAAATAAAGAAAGCTACAGAAAATATGTTCTATACAAATAAGAGGTGAAATCAATAAACAAGTGGACATTGGGTAAAGGGAACCAAAGGCCAAAAAATGGAGATAGATTAAGCAATTTGAAGAAAGCATCGGTTCATTGAAGGAGATGATTTAAACAAGACACCTCCTAGTATTCCTGGTATGTATGTATGTATGTATGTATGTATGTATGTATGTATGTATGTCTGAATGTATGTATGTGCATATATACACGTACATATAATGTTAATGTATATTAATTAAAGGCGCACTGTGTTTAATGACATGAAAAATACTAGTTTTAGTGGCCTTCTGAATGTTCTAGCTATTAAGAAAACTAAGTGAAAAAATGTAGAAGCTTACTTTTGGTACGTAGTGGTTGCTGTGATATAAATTCTGTAGTCCTCTCATATTCACATGGTGAGACCTAATGCTCAGGGGGTTGGTGTTGGGAGGTAGACCTTTCCAGAAGTGATCAGGTCATAAGGTCCCTCATTGGTTGGTGCTATTACAAAAGAGGATTGAGTATATTCTTTCATGAGGGGAACCAGAAAAAGATGCCATCTAAGAGACTCAGACATCCCCAGGCACCGAATTTGCTGACATGTTACTCTTAAATTTCCAACACTAAAGAACTGTAAGCAGGTGAGTTTGTTTGTTTTTTATAAATCTCCCAGGAGTAGTAACTTCATTAGAATAGCCTCAATGGAGCAAGTGAAGAATCAACTGCCAAAGTTCAGTGATATGTAGCTATAGCAATCACCTTCTTGTTGCTCAGACAAAACACCTGGCCAGAAGCAGAATGTGGGAGTAAAGTGTTTATTTCATCTTATAGTGGTTTTTTTTTCTAAAAATTTCATTTATTTATTTGCAAAGATGGTGGGGGAATGGGCATGCCAGGGAATCTAGCCACTACAATCTCCAGATCACTTTGTGCATTTGGCTTTACATGGATACTGGAGAGTTGATCCCAGGTCATTAGGCTTTGCAGGCAGATTCCATAACCACTGAGCCATGTATCCCTCAGCTTACACTTTTGAAGAGAAGTTTCACTGTGGCAGGGAAAAGCATGACAGGCCTGAGCATGCAACCGGGGTCACAGCTCCACAGAAGTAGGAAAATAGTAGCTTAAGTGAGCTATCCCTAAACATCCAGTGGACTTAACAAATAAACTTCAAGCTCCTCCTTGGGAGACACACATCTTCAGCAAGGCTCCACTTCCCAACACCTCCACGATCTTCCTAGTTTGCCACCAGATAGGGATCAATATTCAAAACACACAAGACCATGGAAGTCATTTCATTCAAACCACAAGAGCCAGGTGCATCACACAGAGGATCATCGGGGGCAGGAGGGGGCCAGGAAATAGCTTAACCAGTTTGGCCTATGTTTTTCGTGCATCTTTCACTCCTCTCTAGCCATTGGGCTAGCCTCAGAGTACAATGTCATCAGAACAACGTCTAACGTAGGCAAGAGGGCCAACCCTCTACACAAGCACACTACAAACTCCTACCTGTGTTCTCCATTAATATCTCATGGCCAAAGAAATAACATAGCCAAACTCAAAGACAAGGGGAAGAGAAGAAAATTATTCCTATGGAGATGGGGAAGGTTGAATATTGCTTGTAAAATAATCCATATATCACACTAGGGAAGAGTTAAATCTAGTAAGAATAGATTGTAAAGAAAAAAAATATCATACTGTACAATGCGATTTCTATTGCCTAATCATTATCTATTCATAACCAAGCAAAACCTAAATGGTGTTACTAAAATTAAGATATAGAAAAATTGAGAAGAGAGAGAAAACGAGAATAGGAGAAGGCAAAAGCTTCACCTTCCATCACGAGGAAATGTCTAATGGTAATCAGTAGATTACAGGATACTAAGAGAAAGAGAAATGAAGACAGAGAGTTCAGGAGGGATGGAATAGAGAGGATACTTTTCACAAAAAGAATTGTAAAATATATATGCATCTATCACTTTGATTTTAATGTGTTAAACAATTTTTGACATGTATTCATAAGTGTATAGAGAGTAACAAATGACACAACAAAATCTTATCTGAGTATTATTATGTGCTAGACTTTATAAGCTGTCTTTACATCCTTCCCAAGCCCTAAGTACCATCATTCTCCCCCTTTTATAGGAAATGGCAAAGACCTCTGAAAGGTCATGTAGAACCAGTAGGGCCTAAGCTGAGATTGAACTGGTCGTTTTTCCTTCTCTTGGCCTTGGCTGGTAGCAGTATGTCAGCAAGATTTGAATGTTCAACAGAAAAGAATATGATGGCCAAGGACTCATTTAGAGGAAATAGATGAGGAGAGAAGGTGGAAGGAAGGCACTCAGGGTCATCATAAAAGGTTAAACTCTCCTCCTAATCCCCAACACTCATTTTACCTAAACGTTTTTAAGCAACTAAATGCAAAGACAGCATGAATGCTTTTTTTTTTTCTTCAAGAAGTAACTGAAGGAAATTACCCTCTCCTGCCTTCTTATGGTCAGGAGCTGTTTATACTCTCTCCTATTTCTGTCTATTAATCTAATAAAATCTCTCTCTAAAAAAAGTGAGTTTTAGTACAAGGCTGATCTGCAAGCAGTTCAACTTTGTAGAACTCATAGGAGAGTTGTCCACTTGTTTGGCTGTGAATTGGACCATTAAGGATAGTTAAAAGGAATTCAGGGCATGAAGATCCCGCCATCAACATCTGAGAGGCAAAAATAAAACACAGTTGTTATTTCCTCCCAGTCCTCTTCAAGAAAGACATCTTCTGTCCACAGTACTGAGAATAAGAAACACAGAATCTCATCAAGAAGACAAGACCTTCACCTAGCGCCGCTCCCTTCCAATGCATCTACCTTTCTGCTTTGTAGTGTAGGTTAGCTCAGTAGAAAGACTACATGGTCTTTCAAAATCTCCATCACTCAGAGTCCACTCTGCCTTGTTCACATTTCAGTGATATTCTAGTTTGGATCTCTATGGGATCACCCATCTGACTTTGTCTTCATTCACAATCACCTGAATTCAGTTCTAGGTCAGGAAATAATGAGGCTGGTCGAGTCTGTTGGACAGCAGGGACTTTAACTCTCTTGGCATCTCACTACATGCCATACCTCACTCAAGAGCACAGAGGGCCTGCCTTCCAGTTCCCAGACAAACAGAGAAAAGATCCAGTGAGAGGAATGAGTGGGAGAATGAATGAACTTGTGAATGGATGAAGCATAGGCTGAGATTAGATATGTATCAATTGACTGATCCTGAATTGAGTTCTAAAATAAGACAGTTGAACCAGATAAAGCCACTCACCTTCTTCTCTAAAATTGTGTGATTGTTGAAATTAAAATACTGGAAAAACATCTTCCTATATATACTTGAATTTTTAGAGGGTTCCCATGCTGGATTGCTATCTTATTTCATATCAATAGTGAAATATCAATGCATTGGAGGGACTGGGATTATGATGCAGCAGTTAAATAAAGGTGCTTTCTTGCAAAGCCTAGAGTTTGGATTCCATTCTCTAGCTACCCACACAAAGCTGGATGGGAATTCAGATGTAGTGGAAAGAGACCCTGACACACACAGGTGTAAATAAATAAATAAATGAGTTTCTTTTTAACAATATGTGTTTGATGAGACTTGTGTGAAGCCCAAGAATATACTTATGCTATTTTTGCTTTCCTTTTAAGTGAAAGTGTGAGCTGGCAAAGAGTGGAATAATGCAGTTTGGGGTAACAGAGGCCTGAGTGGTTGAGCTGCCCTTGCCTGGTCTCCCTCTCTCTCTCTCTCTCTCCCTCTCTCTCTCTCTCTCTCTCTCTCTCTCTCCTTCCACCACCCAGTGTATGTAGTGGGGTTTCATACTACAGAGGTTTTTTGAGACTACAAGTAGATGATTCACAGTATTCTTCTATCCCAACCTGGAATTTAAATACCAATCAGGACAAAATAACCCACCATTCTTTTCTTCTCTCTTCTGCAAATGCTAAAGCTGGATGAATGTTTTCTTCCATGAGCAACATCAAAAACACTGAAATATGAAATGTAAAAATAAAAGCTAAAAGCCCATCTTCCTAACCTGTAGCTGTCAAAGATTGTTGATAACATTAGCAAATATAGTGTTTACTTCTGAATTGCCTATTTTGGGCCATTTGATTCTGCAAGTGGTTTAAGTCCTGAGATTTATATACCATGTCTCTCTAATAGCCTAAACTGACTTAAATTACCTCCTGTATTAGGAAGGCTATTTTTTCAAGAGCCATTGCCTTGAATAAATAAAATTCAAGGGGGTAAAGTTGGCAAAGACAGCAGAAATAAGGATATGAGATGGTTTTATATATTCCTTCTCACAAAGAGAAAACAAAAAATGATAAAAATAGAATCCATCAAATCATCTGACATGAGGATT
Source organism: Jaculus jaculus (assembly GCF_020740685.1). Lineage (NCBI taxonomy): Eukaryota > Metazoa > Chordata > Mammalia > Rodentia > Dipodidae > Jaculus > Jaculus jaculus. The sequence continues at coordinate 5,230,943 of NC_059105.1, forward strand.
TTTTCAAAACTTTTAAATTTATTTTAAACTATTTAATGGCCAACAAAATGCACATATTATAGGTATATAACATATTGATTTGATGTGTATCCATTGTGTTCTAATTACTACAGTGAAATTCATAACACATTCATAAACAACTTTAGTTTATGTGTGTGATAGGTTATGATGCTTAAAATCTATATTCCTATTAGCATTCAAGTAAATAAACCTATACTATTAAATCTAGCCACCATGTTATACTTTAGGTCCTTAAGCTAGTTCCTTTCAAAGCAGAAAAATTTCATTCTCTGATCAACATCTCCCATTCCCCAAGCCCTACCCCTCATACCCAGCATCCTTCTCTAACTTCACATGTGAGTGAAATCATACTGAGGTTATCTTGCTGTTTCTGGGTTATTTCATTTATCTAATATTCCCTAGACTCTATCTGAGTAACCAGAATCATTGTCAAAAAAGCTAATGTAGGGGCTTGGGTAATGGCTTAATGTTAAGCCATCTGCCAGTAAAGCCAAAGGACCCAGGTTTGATTCCCCAGTACCAACATAAAGCCAGATGTACAAGTGACACATGTGTCTGCAGTTTACTTGCAGTAGCTAAAGGCCCATTCCCTCTCTCTCCCTCTCTCTCTCTCTCTCTCTCTGTGTGTGTGTGTGTGTGTGTGTGTATGTATCTCTCTCTCTCCCTCTCTCATGCATAAGTGAATAAATAACTGAAGAAAGGATAATGTAAAATGCTAGCTTTTTCCCATTCCTCCCTGATCTATGTTCCCTGGCATGATTTGTTTTGCTTTGTTTTCCCATAATTGCTTTATCTACCCACTTATTCATTGAGTGGAAACTGCAGACTTCAGATACCCATTTTTCAAAATCTAGAATTTAATGGTCACTCGTTGGAAAAGCAAATTACTTCTCAACATTTGCCAGTCTATTGGAACATTTAAATTAATGAGTCTCTAAAAGGCCCTGTGAATCCACACTACAGGGAAAATCATTTGGATCCATGCCTTGGACTAAAAGCTTCATTGGCAAACTTAGGAAGGCCAAATAGAGTGGTTCATAGCAACCAAGGAAATATGATTGAGGACCACTTTCTGATATCATTTCATAGTAAATCTTCATAGCTATGTCCAAAACACAAAATAAATAACTGTGTCCCTTCACCATTAGGTGTCAGAATTTTTTAAATATTTAAAATTATAACCCTGTGGAGAGTCACCCAAGCTGGGCATTAGCAACTGCTCTTACGGTTTTGTTTTTCCATACATATTGGTTATATTAATTGTGTGATAGCACATATATTTTGAAGATGCCCAGTGTTTGCTCAGGTGTACCTGACAGTCTGTGGAGAAATGACAGTTTTTCAATTCTTAGTTTTTTGGTTGTCAAAAATATGTGAGCTGCAAGTTGGATATCTAGCTTGAATAAATTATTTGTATTTTAAAATTAGGTTCATTGGGCTGGAGAAATGGCTTAGTGGTTATGGAATTTGCCTGCAAAGCCAAAGGATCCCAGCCAGATGCACAAGAGGACTCTTGCATCTGGAGTTCATCTGTAGTGACTGGAGACCTTGCACACCCATTCTCTCTCTCCCCCTCTTTGTCTCTCTCAAGTAAATAAATAAAATATTTTGAAAATTAGGTTCACTATCATTTATTACTACTAATGGTGTTAAAATTTTCTTTCATCCATAGTCAGGATCTATTTGAAGACAGGCATACATTCTTAGAAATTGACTTTCAGGCTGGACATGGTGGCACACGCCTTTAATCCCAGCACTCGGGAGGCAGAGGTAGGAGGATTGCTGTGAGTTCAAGGCCACCCTGAGACTATGTAGCTAATTCCAGGTCAGCCTGGACCAGAGTGAAAGCCTACCTAGAAAAAAAAAAAAGAAATAAAGAAATTGACTTTCAGGCAATATTTTAATTGTAAAAACACCATGAAGAGTACTTAAGCAACTGTGGATGATCTAGCATGCCGTACATCTCCACCTTGTGTAGACAGATGATAGAGTCAGATACATGATAGGTACACGATAGACAGATGAGAGGTAGACAGACAAGTAGATGCATAATTGACAGAGAGGATAGAGGGAGAGGTAAATACAGGTACAGGAAATCACCTATAGCTCTTGGAGCCATGATGAACAAAACTGCATGAGAATAAATCAAGCACATGAGGAATGATGCAGTCAAGAGACACAAGAAACAGGAGATACATAAGGCTACTGTCAGCATGGCATGTCAGGCTGTTTCACAGTAAATGTTATAAATATAAGTGCACTAAAAGAATAATAAACACACAAATAACTAATATGGTCACTTGTCATTATCAAGTATCTTGTTAATGTACATCAGTTTTTGTGCTGTCCTCTTGTATGACTGACAGCTCAGTAGGTTTGTCTGCACAACCATACCAGTCAGTAACATGTCACATTATGAGGACTTTCTGATATCAAGAGCTTATAGGAGTAGTGTAACTACTCCATAATCTTTTAAGACAGCATATGTGCAGTCTGTTGTTGACTAAAACATCATCATGTGACACAACACTAAAGTAACTGAGCTGCTACAACTACAGACATGACATTTTTCATTGATTTTCACATTTTCTTTGTACAAATGTATACACTTCAAAATTAGAAAAAAATAACTACTGGTGATTTATGTCCTATTACTACAAAGATGAAAAGTTTGAAATACTATTTAATAAAGAGTTAGTTGAATATTTAAAACACACAATTCTACAAAATTAAATGTGTATAATATATACATTCCGTTTATCATGCCTATAGTATTTTGCTATTATTTCACAGTCAAAGATGAAATACCTGAAGGAGATTTCTGGTAATTAATTGATGAGCTTTTAGCATTAATGAAAAGTGCATCATCAGCTATTTTAATTCTTAAGTAAAACCAAAACACTTGTAATTTTATTCACTATGATGAAAAAATTGGAATTATGCATTGGGCTCACACAACTGATCTGCACATGAAAGCTGGCGTCACTCATATTGATCCAAAATCAGATTCAATAACAGAAGCTTTGCGGTCTTAGATCTGTAAGTTCTCTGAAAGGTCACTATTCTTAGTTAATGAATCAGTAATGACTTAGCAATGTCTAATGTTCCAACATGTCTTCATTTGCATTGTAAAGTGTGAAATTCTTGTACTCCCATATATGTATTTTGATGCTACTTCATTTCTCTTGCAAGTACCTACCTACACACGGATTTCATGACATACTCCCGACACTGGTAGACACTGAGAGGAGTTAGGTCATCAGCAGCGCTGGGATTAAGAGAGTAGGCATTTCTAATCAAACATCCTTAAGCTCTGAAAACCAAGGTAACACTCCGTACTTATACAGAAATGATAAAGGTAGAGGAAAAGAAAATTGTATTTTCAATCAGTAAATACTGTTTACACAATTAATCTGAAGTAAATATTTATACCAGGTAAATAGAGTTTTGGTGGGGGGGAGGTAGCAATAGTCAAAGAGGCAAAATTTGTTCTGCATTTGCAAAAATACTTATCCTTTATAAATAATATATCAAATGATTTAGGCTGGCCCTTTTGAAATTTCCTTTTTGGATAAAAAGAAATTAAAAACCTATAATATTCAATACTTTATTCTTGTAGACTATCATTCCAAAATCAATCAAATGTTATCTGACTTTACATGCAGAAATGTGTACACGGCCAGGATGATGCAGACAGACACTGAGTACGCTCAAAATGCACCAAAGCAGCAATCCAGAAGCTGCAGAGAGCTCAACACTAAAGTAGACTTGAAACACACACCCCAAAGGCTCAGGGGATTTTGTGGAAGAGGGTGTGAAAAGATTGTGAGAACCACAGGTTGGGAGGGTGTGCCCAAAGGTATCACCCCTCACAATGACTGACTGCTGCTCCCACAACTCCTAACCCACAGCTCTATGGTAAATAGCAGCAATCGCATTCAGGAGGGCCCTCGGTGCAGTGATGGCAAGGAGAAGGGAAGTGGTGGTACCATACATGATGTGTCCACACTAAGTTTATAATTAAAAAAAAAAAAAAAAGAAATATATGCAAGGAAAAGGGAGAGCAAACCCACTATTTTTTTCTACTTTATGTTTCTTTAATCTATATAGAAATTCTGCACATCAAGTATTTCATCATCCCTGTGTTTGTTAAGAAAGCACAGCCAGTAAGAGGCAGCGCTATGTGATAAACTCAAGTTTGTCCATAGCCCAAGGCCACCCTTCTGCCACCTGTGCACTACTGTGCCTAGAAAGTTAGAGAATGTTCCAGCAGGAAGGGGAACATATGCTTCCCTCACAGAGGCTGCACTTTTCTCCTTGATTACCGGATGAATCAGTAGGGCTGTCGTGCTCTGAACAAAGAATGAGCCCTCTATGTGGAATGAGTAGGTTATTTTGAACATTTGAACATGAGGTTGCTTTCAACTATAGACTCACAAGCTTGCCCAACCTTTGACATGCCATCAACAATGTTGATGATCTAAAGCCGTATAATTGAGTTATCAAATAATCACACACAAAAACATTTCATAATGTTTGAAGTAAGTTTACAGTCTAGTTTTGGTCATATTCATAGCTCAATGCTTTCCTCAGCTGCAGGATGGGCGAGCCTACTTACTCCTCCAATTCTATCTTGTCATAGTTGTTCATTAAAAAAGACTGGGAGACATGGGTTATTCCTGGCTTCTGAGATTCAGAGATTCAACTCTTCCCCAGAAGATTTGAGGCTTCAAACTAAAGTCAACCAAAAGAGTAGTGAGAGCTTGCAGACTTTCACGAGACAAAGTGGAGAAAGCCTTTAGATAGATTCCCTCAGAGGAGCTCTGCACGCTCTGTGACCCTATTCAGCATGAAGAACTTAGAGTCCCAGTTCCAGTTCCCTAGCTTCAGTCAAGGTCACCGGTCAGGAGGGGGAACAACAGGGATTAAGAGCAAGATGATCTCCTGTTCCAGGTAGTAAGTTGGAGATACAGACACAGAGGAACATGGACTCCTACCTGCTCTGGTGAGATGAGGGGAGCACCAGTCTGATGCAAGATGGTGATCTGAGACAGCCTTCTGGTTCTTCCTTCTTAACTTTTCATGGGCTTTTTCTCCAGGTGGCAGGCTTTTTCTGAGTCCATGTTCTCCTCCCTGACTCTACCCACCAACGAGCCCATATACATTTGAACTTGACAATGAGGCTCATTACAACTGGATGCCTCATTTACATCATAAAGGTTTTAGAAAGAGCCAATCCAAGTCACCACACAGGTTTTCCTGCTGGAGACCCTTCCAGCTCTGGAGGGGGACCCCTCTCCTGTTAGCTTTCTTCTTTACCTCTACTTTCTCTTAAAATAAATCTTTCAAAAACTAAAAAAAAAAAAAAAAAAAGATGATAATTTGGAAAGGAAGGACTATGAGATATATGGAATCATCATATTTAAACTTGATATCGGGTAAGGATGTATGCATTCTTCAGAACCAGCAAGAAGAACATCACACATACCACATCCCACATACATACGGGGCTATCAATAGATATGACTCCTTTGACTAGACCTCCACTCTTACCTCCACAGTTCCATGTGCCCCAGGGATGGTTACTTATATAAAACTTACTAATGAGTGCAAATACTCAGCATCTTCATTGTTTCATAGAAGTTAAAGTGGGAAGTTGAGGGAGAGAGAAGAAAGTGTGTGTGTGTGTGTGTGTGTGTGTGTGTGTGTTGCAAAGAACTGAACCCATAAAGTTAGCATTCAGGGAAAGTACTCTTCCAGTGAGCTACTTTCTTACTCCTTGGAATATATGAGTCAGGATCCTACTGTTTACAATGCTGGGATTGAACTTGTTGTTTTGTAGCCAAGGCTGGTATTGGAGAGTGCGGGAATTACAAGTGAGTACCTTCATACCTGGCATGAATTTATCACAATCAAAAAAAAAAGAATGAAGTCTTATTGCAGAATAGGACTACAGAAAGCCATGGCATATGTCATAGTTCATCTTATGAGTAAGTGATCCACTTTTGTTTACACTATTCCAGGAAATGACTTGAGAACTCAGATGTTTATCAAAGGTTTTATATGTTAGTAGCCAAAGTAACCTCAATTGGCAAAAGCAAGGAAGGAGAACTAAGTCTGCTATATTCTTTTCTTTAAACTTATAAAGTAAAAGCTCTAGATATGTCTAGTTCTCAGGAAAATTTGACTCATGCTTTGCCCCCTTCATCCTTGGACATCGTTTCAGAAGAAGGAAGGAGTTAACAAGATCAAACTCCCATTAACAAGAAGAAAACAGCTTATATAATCATAGCCAAAGATCATTGTGTCCTGTGATTCCAAATCCTTGTTCACCAGGAAAGATTTTGAAAAATAAATCTTTCTTTGGAAACAAAAAGTTAAGAGTACACCCTCTATAAGGTCCTTAATGTCAGCTATGAGGAGACTAAAACTCAGTTCCACACTGGCATGCACAGCAGCCTGAGGCATTACCCTAGGTTTTCAGAGACTTCAAGGCAGGCAAATACAGGGTCTATGGCTTCAGCACAGAAAACAATCTTAGAGCCAGTATGGAGCAGAGTTCGAGATTTTCTAAAAGTTATTAAGAAAGGCAATGAAGAAAAGGATAAGGGCTGGAGATATTACTTAGTGGTTAGGGCACTTGCCTGTGAAGCCTAAGGACCCAGGCTCTATTCCCTAGGGCCCTTGTAAGCCGGATGCATAAGGTGGCACTTGCATCTGGAATTTGTTTGCAATGGCTAGAGGCCATGGTGTGTTTATTCTCTGTCTCTCTCTCTCTCCCCCTCTCTTTCACATAATTAAATTAAATATTTTTTAAAAAGAAAAGAAAAGTTTGAAAGCATACTAGAGAACATGGACTTGGGCCTCTCTAAGAGAGTCACAAAAAGGGAGCCATACCCGAGTGTGGGCATCTCAAGGGAGAGTCACAATCAAGTGTCTTAACATTAGCCCTTTATAACATGTTGGTGGCTCTCAAGTTACATATCAAAAGGCTGCTTAGAAACCTTTTTTGCCCTTTGGTCTTTCTTTGTAACGTGAGATTATAGGGCAGCTCTGGAGGTTCCTTGCACAGGATTACAATCTGAAAATGCAATAAGCAATTATACTTGCACAAAGGGGTGAGAATATGTCCTCATCTGTAAAGGTGGTTTTGGTGCATTCCTAGATATTGCAGGTTAAACTTTTGGGAAGGGAGAAAGGCCTTAGGCAGCTATTAATTGTTCTGAAATTCTGTTTCTGTTTTGGTACTCTTTTAAAGTAAAAATCAATTTTATTGACAAACTTCATTTATATATACAATATGCCCTGATTATAATCTCCTCCCACAACCCTCCTTAGTCTCCCCTCTACTAGATACCTTCTTTCCAACTAGTCAGTCCCTTGAACTGAATTTATATTATGCAGGTCTTGTGTAGGTAGTGTCAGCCACTGTGAGGCCAGGAATGGAATGGCCAGTGAATATTTGTAAGACAGTATTCCATAGCAACCCTTTCCTTGGGTTTTGTATTCTTGCTGCTGTTTCTTCCACAATGGCCCCTGAACCTTGGATGGTGTGATAGAGGTGTCTCTCAGAGCTGAGTCGTCCACTGTCACTTCTTATCAGCACTTTGAAGAGTTTATGCTCAAATTCTTTCTTCACTGCTGGGGAGAGGCTTCCATCAGATTCTAGGATGAGGGCTTCTCTCCCTTCACACATCCCCCAAATTGTATTTTCCCTGTCTTTGTTATCAGAATTGTCTTCTAACAAGTACTCAAAAATCATGACTTAATGCCCCTAAAAGCCCACAGAACTTAAAAGATGTTACCACAGGAAGAGAATAATGTCCAGAAGGTCTTTCTGAACCATAGAGAACAGGTCCCACATGATTCTGCAGTGTCCACAGAATGGAATTCAGTCATGAGTGAATGCTGCTCAGGGGAAAACAGAACACACACAGAGACACAGTTCCTTAAAACAAAACCATGGGGGCACATCTTTTTGCAGTATGCATGCAAAATATAACATTTTTCTGTTGCTTGATTTTCATATATCCAGAGCACATTTTATTCAAGCAAGTGTAAAAATACCTTGGTCCACTGATTTGCTGGTGATCATTGAATCCTAATATTAACACTGAACCATTTCTTTTTTTTTTTAATTATTTATTTATTTGAGAGCGACAGACACAGAGAGAAAGACAGATAGAGGGAGAGAGAGAGAATGGGCGCGCCAGGGCTTCCAGCCTCTGCAAATGAACTCCAGACGCATGCGCCCCCTTGTGCATCTGGCTAACGTGGGACCTGGGGAACTGAGCCTTGAACCGGGGTCCTTAGGCATCACAGGCAAGCACTTAACCACTACGCCATCTCTCCAGCCCAACACTGAACCATTTCTTAAAGATCACCTCTAAGATAGCATAAAATTGATTGAATGTAAGACTAGTTAAAATATCTCTTGTTTCTTTTAGAAATATGTATAGTTTTTATTCTGTCTCTCATCACAAACTGCTCAAATATTAACACCCAAAACAACATTTCAAATATAGTCTTAAAATATTTACAATCAAAATAAGCCAGACAGTTTAATGGGCTCAAGTGTAAATAAATTGTGCACTTTGTGAAATTGCTGCAATTATTTCAGAGTGATAACTGGAGAGAGAAATTCAGTATCTTCCCTAAGGGTCTAATGTGCTTCCAAATGTGTGACAACTTGATGTCACGCCAATGTTCATGTGATCATGACCATCTTAGTATCGTAAGCCCCAAGCACTAATCAAGGAAAATGTCATGTTCTTAAGGAGATAATTTCAGCCCCCTGCATCCTGCAGAAGTCTTTTGTTAGGGGGAGAGGAGAGAGGAGGTGCTTCTTTCGTGGGAAGCATTGTGACTCAGCATTTTGCTACCATCAAGTTGTCATATCTCACTGGGGCAGGTGGCTGTATTGTTCGAGGTTGCTGAACGAAAGAGCTGGTTTTCTTCAAAGATTATCGACAAGAATATGTTCGGTCATATGCAACACTCAGATGTCTAGATTAAAGCAATTTGAAATCCTGCTTTTGATGAACATTTTGTAAGAAACATCTCCATAACAATAATTTCATAGTAGGTTTCAGCTGGCTTCCGGAAATGATGGAAAAATGCTCTCTAGCCGACAAAGTCAAAGGCGCCCTACCCTGGGCTGGAGTCCCTGCTGTCCTCTGTCCTCCTGTACAGAGATTGGCTCTCGGGTGGTGCACAACACAATGACATCTCTTGACCACCACATTTGACTATAGGAAGAATCTAAAATGTTGGCTGAAACAAACATATGAAGCTGTCCACACATCATCTGAATTTCTGCTGACGATCACCATCAGTTCTTCTTAATGTATTTTCAAGGAAATTCAAAGGTCAAATGTACTTTTAATTTGATATGACACTATTGTTTTTGACTGACTTAACTGAGAAATACAGTTCCTTCACAAAAACTACTGCAGGGGGTGATGGTTCAGTGGGTAAGACCCCTGGTCTTGCAAGTGTGAGGGCCTGAGATGACCTGGCTGGCCCTGACTTTAATGTTCTAACTAGGCATGTCACACAGAGACCTGTAGCATGGCCACACACAGGTCTATAACTCCAGCCGTGTAGGAGGTGGAGACAGGAGAATTGCTGGGGTCAGCCAGTCTGTTGGAGAAAACATCAGCTCCAGGTTCAGAGAGTGATTCTGTCCATCTCAATGAGACAATTTGGAAAAGCTATAGAGGAAGCCACCCAATGTTCTCCTCTAACCTTGGCACATGTGTACATGGGGAACGTGCATCTGCACACACGTGCATAGACCACACACACCATATCACACACCATTAACACACATAATGCACACACACACACACACACACACACACACACACACACACACCAAAGAAAAACCTCCTTTGAATTATCATTCCCTTAAATTTATCTTATTACATATTGGTTTACAAGATTTTAATGTCAATTTCTTTCTCACATTAGCTTTTCACAGAATTATTTTATATGGTAGACAACAAATCTCCTAGCCAAATTTAGCTTTAGTTTCCTAATAGGAACTAAACTTATGAAAATGGAATACTATATAAAAGAGTTAAGATTGTTTGAACAAATAATTCACAATATTAACAGAGAAAATAGCCTATGCCTGTGAACAATGAAATTTTTGTCTCTATATAAATAACTTCAAAGGAGGTTTTGTTAAATCAATAAAAAGTCAGACTATAAGGTGATATTACTTTCATGGTGATATTTATTCTTATAGAATTTCATATTAAACAGAAGCCAGCACATAAGAACAGACATTAGAGACCACAGAAGAGCATTCAGATATAAAAGCTGAAAGTATAGCCACAAAGGCAGCTTCGCTAATCAGGCAGGAGGAGGTGTTTGTTTTCACTGGGTGATGTTTTTCCACCTGCTTGGGCGAATATAGCTGAAGTGCTGTGGCAGGGCTGATAGGTGTCCACACCTTCCTTTGCAGGTGTGCTTCGTGAACCTGGATGTAGACAAGGCTGCGTGCACTACGGAGGGTCTGCAACAGGTAAACGGGGGCCTGGTGTTCTTCCCGAGCTCATGGCAGGGGCTGGCATCTGTGCCTGAGGCGCACTTGCAGACGGCTTCCTCAGAGGCCGGCTCCCTGGCTTTGCCTGCTCTGTCCTTGGCCTGGTGCCCCGCTACATGGGACTCGCTCTTTCCTTGTCTGCACAACTGTTTATGACGACGCTTCCTATTACCCACCATGGCCTTAAAGCTGCTGCTCTGTCCCTTCTGTCACTTCCAACACAAAGTTTGAGGTGACTTTTCCAAGGTTCTTCACAGCCTGGTTGATTCCAGCCCTTCTCTCTGGCTCTCAGCTTTGCCCTTAAGGACCATTTACATCAGATTTTATCACTAACCTTGCCTGTGATGTCTGACAATCATTCTAGGCTTCATCTTTTATACCTTGTAGCAGCTGATGTTTCCAAGCTTGGCCAGGGTTGTGAACAGCTGCTAGAAACCCTTGGTGGCACGTAAGCACTTGAAAGTCTACCCCATTCTTCAGAAGCAAAGCATACCCGTGGTGTAATTGGAAGAACTACGTAGTGTCAAGATTAACATCCACCCATGCCCAAACCTGAGGGGGGAGGGTGACCTCAACACTCTGTGTAATACTGTTTAATATGAAACATGATGCCATGTACAGTTTGATTATTACCCAACAGCACACAAATTTTTCAGTTAATCCACACTGCATACTCGTTTGCTTAGTGCCCAAGCACTTCATGCTTTGTCCTTGTGATTAATCAGTTCCTCCTATCATGTCTTTTTCAACATTGATTGTTAAATCAAGCTTGTTGAATCCAGCTACTCATGCAGATTTTCTATCATAAATGTTCACCAAGTTCCTAATATTATCAGGCACGGAGTGCTGGATGTTTTCCCAAATACATTGTAAGTACGATTCTATTAGTAGCTAGTAAGCAGAGTTCATCAAGGAGAGAACAGAGATGATGAAAATAAGTCGGTAACTTCAGAACTGTGTGAAGGCTTCTTGGGATGTCCTAGATAGTCTACCAAGTCTTGACTCAAATGGGTTGACCTTATTTCTGTAAGTTACTAATTTCTGTGCCTTAGGCTGCTTATGTACAAAATTAGAGTAATAATCATTCTTAGTCCACATCCACTTACTGAAAATATTAAATGGAGTAAGTTGCAGCTTGCACAGACTTTACTGGAGACTTAGTGTAGCATCAAAGAAAAACAGTGTTAGCTGTTATTTTCCTTCTGTTACTGTTGCGTCTATTAGAACAGATGACTACTAGGAAGCAATTACTTGATGCTACATTGTAAGAGTGAGAAAATTTCAAAATTCTTGTTTATTCCAGTGATGTGATGAAAATTTCTAATAGTTCATTTGGGAAAATTTAGAAACAAAGGGGTATTGTGTTTTTTTTTTTAAATCTTTTAGTTGATGTACAAAGATTAGGTATTACTCCTTCATAATTTCAAATACAATTTTAGTTTATTCAAATCCCTTCTTCCTATACCCCACCCCTTCCCCCCTTCAAATTACTCTATGTCCCTTGAATGCCCCCCACTTCTGTTTACAGCTACATGTGTTCTTTTGCCCTTCCCTCACCCCTTTCCAGCTCTCTGTACTCACTTTTGATTATAACTCTACCTTTATGGTTTTGACACACTGTTCCCTATATTTATGCACTGTTATCAGAGAGCATGCACTTTTAGACTTTCTGAGTTTGGGTTGCTTCACTTAATATGATTCTTTCCAGGTCTATCCATTTTCTGTACAAATGTCATTATAAGTGTAATTTTCCATACTGATGAATATAATTCCATTGTGCATATGTACCACATTTTCATTATTCATTCATCTGTGGAAGGACATCTAGGCTGATCTTCCAATGCTTAGTTATTGTAAATAGAGCAGCAATAACAATGGATATGCAATTATCTCAGTAGGAGAGTGTGTCGTCTGCAAGGGTATATGCCCAGAAGTCATATAGCTGGGTCATACTGAAGGTCTATTTCTAATTTTATGAGACACCAATGAGTTTTTAAAGCTTGATGTTTTATTCTAATCTTAATTCTAATTGCTTAACTTGACATCATTGCTTCCATCAACATCCTTAGAGTATTTGTCAATCTATATTGTGAGCAGTTATAGAAGTAAATTATTTTTGCACATGATGCAATTTGTAGGCAAGTAAAAAGAACTAATAATGAGACTTGCTCTACAGAAACTGGTCAATGTTTCACCTGATCTTCCAAAACTTATCAACTCCATGAATGTCCAACAGCCAAAAGAAAATGAAATAGTCCTCCTAAGTGGGTTGGCTTCTGGAAACCTCCAGGCTGAGTTTCAAGTTCCACAGGTAAGTTCATTCCCATCCACTTACTTCATATGTTTTCAGTGGAGTCTCTCAGAGCAAACTGATATGGATCCAAAATAGATGTTACGTATGTTAGTTATTTCGTCATGGTTGTTATCAGATACCTAACAAAAAGCCATTTACGAAGGAAAGCTTCTCTTCAGCTTACAGTTAGGGTTTCCAGACTGCCGTGGTCGGGAAGACGTGGCAGCAGGTGCGTGCGGCAGTGGCTGACATTCAGTCCACAGCGAGGAAGCAGGGAGTGCGGAATTTTCACGCCCAGCTGTCTTTCTTCTTTCTATCCAGTCCAGGACCCCAGCCCATGGAATAGTGCTGACTACTGTTAAGTCTTCCCACCTCAATTAACCTAATCATACAAACTTCGCAGACATGCCTAGAAAGTTGTTTCCATGATGATTCTAGGTCTTGTCAAGTTGACAACCTTTAAACTACACATAAGTTCTTACAGCATAAGAATCAACAATGTCTTCACATTTGATCATAATCTTCATCTGTATTTCTTTTTTTCAAATTTTTATTAACAACTTCCATGATTATAAAAAATATTACATGGTAATACCCTCCCTTCCCCCACTTTCCCTTTGAAACTCCATTCTCCATCATATCCCCTCCCCATCTCAATCAGTCTCTCTTTTATTTTGATGTCATGGTCATTCCAAGTTTGAAAAACTTTCCTAAACTCTCTTCTCAAATTCGTGGTGGTAATTTATAATGGAGCTTGAGCAGACACATTGGGAACTGGTTGTTCCACTTGGTCTTAGGGCTTTTTATATAACTTTTTTGTTTTAATTTATTTGATATAGAGAGCGAAAGAGGCAGAGGAAGAGTGGGAGAGGGAGAATAGGAATACCAGGGCCTATAGCCACTCACTGCAAACGAACTCAAGACACATGTGGCACTTTGTGCATCTGGCTTACTTGGGTCCTGGGGAATCAAACCTGGGTCCTTTAGCTTTGAAGGCAAGTGCCTAAACCACTAACTCATCTCTCCAGCTCCTCTACTTTGTTTTCTACAAAGCTGATAAATATTCAAAATCAGGATTTTCTTCTCTTTTTAGTAACAGAACCAAAATTCTAATTTATATCTTGTGATTCCCATACTAATCAAGCCAGTTAATAAATAAAAGTAGCTTCAAAGTTGAAAAGATGTTTCCTTGGCCAAAATATTAAATTTCCAGAAATAAAAGAATGTTGTTAAAAATAAAGTAGGGACATAATTCAGAGCATTCATATTCATGGCTCTTACATAGATCACCATTAGAGCACCACTTGTTTAACCAATGTCAATAAAGCTGTTCAATCAATTCATCAGAAAAACATACACATCATGTTTTACACTAATATATGCATATCTATATATATATATATGATGGCTCCAGATTGACATGGTAAACATTTGTTCTCCACAAATTTTTCTTTCAAAATCTCAGAAGCCCAGAAGGCCAAACTTTATTCTAACTTGATTCGAGACTTCATAGAGTTCTCTATTCATGCTGCTACAATTTCCTAACTGAGACATCAACCTAATAGTATTTTCCCTTAGTATGAAATCTAGGCTTCTAGAAAAAAAAAGAGAGAAATGAATAAAATGACTCTAAGTGTACTATATTCAGCAAAACTATGTTAATTAAAAATAATATTTGTTTGAGTTTTTATAAGTATTTCAGCATCATACCTGTATTGCTTCTACCACTATGCCCTGGCAGTAAGCTTCTATCCAACCATATAAAAAGTTTTTGCTTTATATAGGATGGGGTTCGTCAATGTAACAATGAATCCCCAGATAACTAAACTCCCCCAGAAGCCAAAATTTTAGGTCCTTTTCTATTGAATTGGGACAGAAAGCAAGCACTCATCACTGATGTTTGTCTGACCATGTCTGCTCACTAATAAACCAGTTTTCATTAATACAGCAAGAATCCATGGTTGGCATTAATTTTTTTATATATTTGAGAAAGAGAATGAGTGTGCCAGGGCTTCCAGCTACTGCAAACAAACTCCAGGTGCATGTGCTACCTTGGACATCTGGGTTTCATGGGTCCCAGGGAATCAAACCTTAGTCCTTGGCTTTGCAGTTAAGTGCCTTAACTGCTAAGCTATCTCTCCAGTCCCAGTTTACATTAATTTGAACCTTATTACCCAGCAAAACCATTACTAGTTAATAGTCACCATGGGAAAATTAAATCCAAAATATGTGACTCTTTCTTTCTGAGCTTATGTTTACTCATTCTTAAAATAGGAATGTGCATTCCTACTTTGAAGCATCAACTTAAGATAGGAAATGGATGAAAAGCACATGGCTTAAAACAAATCTTAGTTTTATTTAATAAAACTAAAGAGAGAATGATGTTAAGTAATCCAACATCCTAAAACACATACAATTAAATCAATGTTTACCCTTCAAATGTCCTTTCACAGAAGATATCCTTTATCTCTGAATATCAAAGCTTAGGCTAATAGCTTTTGAAAAAGCAAAACTATAAGTCAATTAATAAGTAGGTTTTAAGTAATTATACATCCCTCATTTTGTAAGCATTAACATGATTGCATATTATCAATTTTACACCAGTGCTGGGTAATCTGCTTTGTTGACAAATTGTGCAGTATGTCTTTAAATATAGCAAAGACTAGAGACATTTTCCCCATCATCTAACTAATACACTCAACTTCCGATGACGTTTTTCCTACCTCTGGCAATTGCATGTTTGACTGGAAAATCTCAACTTCAAACTTGAGTTGAACTTGCCAGACTCTGATTAAGTCTAGTTAGGGTTATTAATGGAACATTACTGAAAATTGGCTCAAGAGAATGTGTTGTCTCCTTTAGCTAGGCAAATTCAGAACATAGATCAGATACAAGGACTTATGAAGTCATGAATTTTTCTTGTAGCCTCTTTCCTATTTTCTCTCTACTGGTACTTTGATTAGATTAGCTCCTCAGACAAGGTTCTGGACCCTTTGAGTTCTAGTAGAATAAGGCCCCACTTCCAGATTGCTCCCCAATGTTGCATTGAGTCCCATCAGTTCTTATTTGGTACAAACTCAGTTGTTAGCCAATTATAAGAGCCTGAGGAGTGTATTGTTCAGACCAAGGAGGTAAGAGTCACATGATCACCCCTAGAATTGGAGCTGAATTAAACTCCCTGTAAATTGCTTGGACAGTGAGTGCAGCAAAAACTGGTGCTAACTGGAGGATTAGGGCCATCAGTGTAAATAACAGGTCACCATGCCAATAAAGATGTTCACTGAGATTGGAGGGAGTAATGTGAAGGATGTATTAAAAATCACTCAGCAAAGATGTGTTCAGAGTTAGCCAAGGCAGAATGCTCCTATAGTCTCATTTAGCCAGGAGGCTGAGATGAGAGGCTCAATGGAGCCCAAGAGTCTGATGTCAGTCTGAAAAGCAGAGTAACACCCTATGTAAATAAGCTTTTAAAGAGCTATTAAGAATTGCCCATGAGCTATATTTAACACTCTTTGAACATTTCATGTTCCTTTGATATGAGCCCCCATCACTTCCTCTACATCACTTTCCCTTTCTGCAATCTCCCAAACCTGTTAGATCATTCTGTGGGTCTCTGCCCACACACCGTCACCAGCAAGGGCAGTGTCTCCACAAGGAGCTCTATCCAGACACTTGCTGAAGCACTTCTTTGTTGGCTGCGTTACCTGCCCTACTGAAAGTGGTGCCTGTTAATCCTCACATGAGGGTAGAGAGATTGACAGAAGCAAATTGAGCCAGATTAGTCAGGGAAGTCTGAACAAGTCAATCTTGAGAATAAGCTGCTAATCCCATTGACATCACAAAAAAATCAAATAGACAAATCACTCTGTAGCTGTAGTCCAGAAAATTGCTGTGTGGTTTGAATTGGATGGATCCCACAAACCTATGTCTTTTAAATGCTTGGAACACAGCTGATGGCAATGTACAAGGTGGAGCCTTGCTAGAAGAGTTGTGACCCTTGGGGTGGGCTCAGGGATATTAGATCCAGCTCCCCATGGCCAGAATTCAGTTCATTCTTGGCTGGATGTTTTATCCCAGCAACAAGAAGGTAAATACAATTATCAAGTGAGGTTTATAGTCATCAGCCTAAAACTTTAATAGAGCAGATATCATGCTATCTTATTTTTCTTAACTTTAATTTCTTACTCCATAAAGTAAAACTTAAAAGGATTAGATTCTCAGAGGCTAATCATAGTAATTTATTAAAATAGCATGGATGTACCTTGGAAAGTATGAAGGACAATTCAAAGTACTTTCTTTCCATAGTGAGAAAATTAAACAAAGGTGAAGTAGAAAGAGAACATTGTCAAACTCAAAAGACAACCTTGGGGTAGGGGAGTACTAAGAAAAAGCAGAGTATCACTCAAGCTTCCTTGGTCAAAAAGTAAGCAAATTATGTTGCAAGATTAATACAGAAAATTTTTCTTTCCTTCTTCTTGAGTTTTATTTTCTGTGAGACGTTTTCTCTGAGTATTTGCTCTTCAGAAATCACTCAACTGCTTTTCTTTTATATTGCTCTATTAGTTTGTAATAAACTAACATAATTGGAAAATGTAGGAAAATATTCATTTCCTGCTTCATTCAGTTACGTGTTTATGCAACAAATGTTTATTATCCACCCACCGAGGACCAAGTACTCGCTGGTGCTGGAAGCATATTGGCCCACAAGTCCAATATCTTGTTTTCATTGAACTAACTTGCAACTAAGTCTTTGCTTGGCTATTACTCTCTATGGCTGTCACTAATGATGTGAGCACACACACATATACAACCATACATATAAGCACATGCACAACCATACATGTAAACACACACAAAAGCACACATGTATCACATACATAACCATACACACCATGCATCTCAAAAAAAAAAAAAAAAAAAAAACTAATGAAGCAATACCAGTCAGCAGTAATGAGTTGGTGGCACTCTTCCCTTGCTCAAACCATCCTTAGTAGTAGGACCTTAAGATAAACTAAAAAATCATGAGAAAAATAATAACCTCAAAGATCACTTCCATAGACAATAATTAAGTAAAACGTTAAGAGAAAACCAGAAGTGAAATAAGTTACTTGTCTATAAAAGCAGATTTTTCTCAGATTTTTCTCAGATGCTTATCTTGTAGCCAAGGAAGATGTGTTTCCATGGCTGTCTTTGCTATGGGATAAACATGACTCACTGGACATACATGATAATGTTGGAGAGTCAATATTATGCAACCGCCTTGACCTGCAACTCTGAAACGTTTAGAATTATTTTCATCCACGGTTGACCCAGTCGAAGGACAGTTTTGCTGCCTTCTATGGCACCGCAGACCTTGTTTCGTGCCTCATAGCACTGCTCACATACCACAGATCCTCAAAAAATACTGGGAAAGTTTCATTTTACAGTGTCTTGTCTAAGTCCTCAAGAAGGAAAATTAATCACGAGAGTGATTATTGCTCTATAGAGGAAGCACATCACAGTTAATTAGGATCTTATGAAAGTTTGTGAATTCAGTCACTGCTACAGATCAGAGCACCACAAAGGCAGATGCATGTGGGAGTCACCGAGAGATGTAGTGTAAGAGATTCCAATTGTAGTAGATCTGGATTGAGGTCTGAGATGATGCATTTCTAAGGGGCACCTTGGTGAGGGCTCCAGTGCACAGCCCACACTTTGAGGAGCAAGACTGGGCCATCACGCTTGAAAAACAGTCCTGATCATACAGGTAGATAGATGAGTTTGATTTCTTCTAAGTAGAAGGTTCCATAACCCCTTGGAGACGTGTTGAATTCTTCATTTAAAACCATTTCTCCTAGAATTGCCTGGGTTCTAACATTGATAGGTTAGTACATTATATAAACATGAGCTACTTTAGGAAATAGGTGTCAAAATGCATGTGTCTTTTTGCATGGTCTCATCTCATCATTCATAAACATACACATGGAGACTCATGGTCTACAGATATCAAGTTCACTACAAGCAAACCAAACTTAACCACAGATGAGCATACAATTTATATTTCCTTTTTACAAGGTGAGCATATGGGTATAAGACCTTTATTTCTGCAGCTGGAAAGATGGTTCAGCAGTTAAGGCGCTTGCCTGCAAAGCCTAAGGACCTGGGTTCAATCCCCCAATTCCCATTTAAAAGCCAGATGTACAAGGTGGTGTTTGTATCTGGGGTTCATTTGCAGTGTTTAGAAGTCCTGCTATGCCATTCTCTTTATCTCTTTATCTGCCACTTTCTTTTTCTCTCTTTCTCACAAATATAATTAATTAAAATATTTGTTCACAAACATCACTAATACTACTTAAGGATAACTTTCTTCAGGGTTCCCCTGTCAATTAACACTTAGTTCCATTTAGAAAATTTTTCTGTTAAATCTGCTGCAAATCAGCATGTCATTCTTCTTTTAAAAATGAAACTGTTGGGCTGTGGAGATGGCTCAGTGGGTAAGGTACTTGTCATGTAAACATGAGGATCCAAGGTTGGATCACAAGAACCCACATAAGCACCAGAAAAAAATAAGGTGGAGAGTGACAAAAAAAGATGCTTGGTATCAACCATACACACACACACACAAACACACATACAAAAACACATACATGCACAAACACATACACACACACATACATACATACATATACACACAAATGCATACACATACACACGGTGCTCTATACAAACACATGCACAACATAGATATGCAAAAAATTATTGAAATTGTAATACACAAAACATTTTCATGACTTGCTAGTTATCTCTGCAGGAGTAATTGAAATTTTTCTGCTATTTTATTGAAAATAAATTGTATCATAAAAATGAGTTCTTTGGGGCAGCTGTGGCCTGTGACCCTGAAGCTGACCCGAGAGAGCTGGTCTAAGTGGGGCACTGCTCAAACACTGGGCCTCTTGGTCACTGTTTGAGACATGCTTAGTTCATTTTCAGCAGATATCTTCCCATTCCGAGAAGGAGCCTGCATGCCGTTAGTACACACTTACCCTCTCACCGGGCAAGAAGACAGGTACTGGTCTGAGAAACATGCTTAGTTGAATCGAGAGAGATGACCCAGTCACCTAAACACACTGTAACACCTTGCACAGGTGTCTAGACTTTGAAGGCCTTTCCTCCTTAAAGAATTTAATCTCCAAACGGTGTCACTGTAAATCCTCTCTCTTCCTATTTGACATGTAATTCTTTTTAAGAGCCTTTCAGTTTTACAACCCAGTCATGTCATTTTCCAAGACCTCGGCCGAAATGTCTTTGGAACTAATCATAAAATAGGTGCCCTTATCTCAATGGGGGTAGCGAGTAGTACCTAACTTCTGGAGGCCACTGGCTGCAATTAGAAATGTAAGTCTTTGTTATGAAGATACAAAAAAGTTTACTCTTCCTTTGTGTAAAGCCAATTAGCAAACACAGATGGCCCAAACTCTCTGACCCTAGCTCTTAAAAGCCCTTTTGATTCAGTGGAAGTAAGTTTCGAATTCTGGTTTCTCTTCCCTATTCCAATAATATGGATTAAAATCTTCCATGCCTATTGAACCTTGCACAGTTCAATTTTTTGCTTTGACCAAAGAAAACATAGATATGTGATACAGCCACTCTATTTTTCTCTAAGTTAAACTTTTTCCTGTGTTCTCAAATGCCATATGATTTTTTTTTCAAACACTTCATCAACAGAAGTCCTGAAGATATTTCAGAAAGAGAAAGATAGGGGCAAGAGTCCTTGATTTTTTTTCCATTTGAAAAGTACCTTGTTTCCTGTCTGCCTTTAGTGCCCTTGGCTGTCGGATGTCTGCCTAGTCCAATGTGCAAGAGGCAACGGTCCCAACAGCACCAACTGCATCATCTTTGAAATCAACAAGTTCTTGATTGGTCTGGAGCTGGTGCGGGAGCGGCAACTCCATCTGGAAACAAACGTCTTGAAGCTGGAGGATGATACAAACTGTTCTCTGTCTTCCATTGAGGAAGACTTTCTCACTGCCTCTGAGCACTTGGAGGAAGAAAGCGAGGTGGAAGAGTGCAGGAACGGTGAGAAGTTCCTGGTGGATCATACATGGGTCCTGATAGAAGTCACCATATAAATTGTGGGGTTACATGAACATGCAAGCAACCCTAATTTAAATAAGTTGGTAAAAATAGAATAATAAGCAAGGCATGGAAGGAGGACAGATCTGTTAAGAGAAAGGGTTAATGGGAATGGAAAAGGGGAAGAAAGGGCAGTTATGAGGACTAGTACTAAAATGCAATGTATTCATGCATGAAAATGCCAAAATAAGTTTCTTTTTTTTTTCAAGGTAGGGTCTCACTCTAGCCCAGGCTGACCTGAAATTTACTATGTAGTCTCATGGAGACTTTGATCTAATGGCAATCCTCCTACCTTGACCTCCTGAATGCTGGGATTAAAGATATGCCCCACCACATTTGGCCCAAAAATAATTTTTTCAAAAAATATTTATTTATTTGAGAAAGAGAGGGAGAGAGAATGGGTGCACCAAAGGTTCCAGCCACTGCAAATGAACTCCAGATACATGCACCACCCTGTGTATCTGGGGGCATATGCCTTTATGGGTACTGGGGAATTGAACCTGGGTCCATTGATCTTGCCAGTAAGTGTCTTAACAACTAAGCCTTATCTCCAGCCCAGTCAAAAATAAATATTTTAAAATTGGTACTTGGAGCTGAGAAGATGACTCAGTGGTTAAAAGTTCTTGGTTTCAAAGCCTGGCAGCCCAAATTCATTTCCCCAGCACCTATGCAAAGTAGAAAGACATTCATTTGCAGCAGCAAGAGACCCAAGTGTGTACACACAAAAAATATAATATTAATAATAACAACTAAATATTAAAAGGTGATCCTGAACACACATAAATTTTGGATATTTGCAGCTCACTAGTTAGGTTTTGATCTTTATTGTTTAGCATATATCCTCTAATCTCCTTGTAATTGAAATAAGTATAAGTAGGCTAGGGTGTTTTAGGAAGTACTTGCATGCTAAATCTTTTCCCATTCTTTCTATTTAACATTTTTATAATCTCGAATTTGAAATGTGTTTTTTACATAAAGATTCGAAAGTATCCTAAAAATTCAAAAGAGAGTGAGAGTTCAGGAAAATTTCCGGCCATGTCCTCCCTGTGCTTGGCTGATGCATCGGTCTGCTCTCACTGCGCTTGAAGGGGAGAAAGAGGCCAGCCCTGGCAAAGATGCTGACGGGGCACTTAGGCAGGCTTAATGGTTGGGTGGATACTGACTCCCAAAAGACACCTTAGGGATTCTGAAGGAAATCTGTGTGTTTTAAAGGGGCATCGTCCTACCTGCCAAGAGTAGAAGTCTATCCCTGTAAGGAAAGCCAGCTTCCCCAAGACTCCCATGAAGCCGTGTATTATTGGTTAGAATCGAGTTGACCTGACCTGGATCTGAATCTTAGAATTGTCAGCTTGAGGCTGCAAGACCTGAGACCATCTCTCTACTCTTTGCTGAGCCTCAGTTTCCAATAGTGCCTGTAGATGATCATTGGTTTGAGGCTAGAAGGAGATGACCCAGGAAAATACTTGGTGCTTATTGACTTGGTCCTTCTGGAGGCCCAGTGATATATCTCCATGAATAGGTTCCTCCTCCCCACACTAAGCAACAGAAAAAGGCTGCACATCATTGCCACGAATTGGGGGCAAGTCCTATCATACTTCAGAGCAAATCTTTGCAAGAAGGCCACTAAAGGTATTGTTCAGAGCCTCCTCTTGTCTCCCCCTCAACCTGCCTAGATGCTGTAGGAGTAGTTATTTATGTTGCTTTCTCTGAAATAACGGTTACCACACCTTTGGTTTCAAATAGCTTTTCCTACCCTAATGCCATATTTGTATTGCCCATGAAAAGTCATTTTGTGGGGTAGCATTCCATAATAAAACCCAACAGCCCTTTAAGAGTCAGTTATCTTGAAGCAATATACACATAATATAATATTAGAAGACAGCATGTAGGTGGGTGATTTGATGCAATTTGATAAAGTTATCATTATTTAAGACTCGTGACAATCTGCTTGCTTAAAAAGTAACAGCGATTGGCTGGGCGTGCTGGCACCCGCCTTTAATCCCAGCACTCAGGAAGCAGAGGTAGGAGGATCACTTAGAGTTTGAGGCCACCCTGAGACTACATCATGCATTCCAGGTCAGCCTGGGCTAGAGTGAAACCCTACCTTGGGGGAATAAAAGTAACAGCAACCATTGTCTTTTTTTTGTTCGCTAGGTTTTGAAAATATAAACGTGTCAGTCAGTGTTTTAGAAAGTAAAAAGCCAAAGGAAGCCACCCAGGAAGAATGGAATTGCAGCAAGGAAAGGCTGCATTACACTCTGGAAAACACGCACATCCGCAAACACCATATGCCCTTGAGTAAAACAGAAGGATCCCAGGGAGACATCCCAGAGAATATCATCTTGCAAAGTCTGACTCCTTTGGCCAAGCCATCACAGTGGAAAGAGGAAATGGTGAGGAACAAGCACCTGGCCACAAACTACTGTTCTCCAGATTTTAAAGGACAGGTAGAAAACTCTCAGGCACAGTATATTCCAAATGAGTCTGATTTCTCCGTGATGGTCAAGAAAGATGTGCCCTCAGATGACACTGTCACTGAGAAGGGCGGCAGTCTAGACACAGGAGACCATGAAGGAGAGTCTCTTCTTCCTATCCAAGATGAAGAAGGCACAACTGGGGACTATGCTACAAATTTAGCAGAGTCTGTGCTGCAGGACGCCTTCATCAGACTGTCTCAGGCTCAGCCTGCGCCGCCCCAGGAGTCTGCAGTCAGTGTTTCCATAGGAAGTGCCCTGCTTCCCAGTAGCTGTTCCACAAAAGATACAGTGGTCCCTCGTTCCTGGAATGACCTCCCCAGAATTGTCATTGTGCAGAGCCCAGAAGGTGGTGATGTCACACCTGAGGCAGGTGTCACCTCCTGTCCCCAGACAGAAGTTTCTGGTGAAACCTCTGGTGTCCTCTCTGGAGAGAGCTCTGGCAGACACCCTCAAAGTGCCGTAGAGGTAGCACTAGCTTGTGCAGCCACTGTGATTGGAACCATTTCCAGTCCACAGGCCACAGAAAGACTCACAATGGAGCAAGAATCCCTGATTTCCCTGAGAGGCAGTGGGGCACTGCAAAATCAAGTACCCCAAGGATTCAAGGAACCTTCTACCAGCGAATACTCCTTTCCATCAGCTCTGTGTGGCATGACGCAGGTAGCCAGTGCGGTTGCTGTCTGTGGTCTGGGAGAAAGAGAAGACCTGGCGTGCCTTCCCGCTGGGGCTTCTGAACACATACCATCCATTTGCAGCTCAGTGCCAGAGAGTAACATGGAGCTGGGGAAGGAGGCCATCGCAGAGGCTTTGCTCAGGGAGGCTACTGTGGTTTTGGCAAGGCCTGATGTCTACAGCGACCTTGGAGAGCTCATGGACTCATTGAGCAGGAGAATCACAGAAACCACTTCCAGTTCCCTGTGCTCAGAAAATGTCCTGAGGAGCGAGCTGGCACAGAACCTGTCCAGTGTTATCCTAAAGCACTGTATTGATGAAGCTTACCAGAAAGATGAAGTGTTCCACTCCAGTGAGGGCACGCTTCCAACTCTGGATTCCTTAATGCAAAGTGCCACTCAGCTGCTCCACGGTGTGATGTGCCTCACAGTCAAGAAGATGGGCCAGATTGTGCAGCTCAGAGAGAGTCCCACCCTCCTTTCTAAGGAGCCCCTCAGGCGGGCAGAGACAGATCCACTAGGCTGCCAAGCTTTCGATCATGCTGGTCAGGCATGGTCAAAAGCCACAGCAAACTCCAGTGGCCATCTACTTAGCAATGGACACAGCACTGGTTTTGTGGTCCGTGAACTTGTCGATGATGTACATCCGAAGCCAGACAAGCGCAGAGCAAGGGCAGGGCTGTGCAAGAACCCTGTGCTGCGACCAGAGTTGTCCTGTAGTCACAGAGTGCTGGATTCATCGCCCGCCAAAACATTCCCCAAAGAAATGTATCTGAGAGGTGTTATGGGAGAGGATATGCAGAACCCTCATCAGATACCCGTTTGTGATGGGAGAGAATGGAGAGGCTCTAAACCAGCGGCCACCTGCAGCAGGAGCTCCTGGGAGGCTGAAGACAGTATCGAGCCAAGCACCCCAGAGAAGTGCAGTTGTTTCACACCCATGAACAACGAAGCCCAACTTAGCCTGGCCTTGTTAGGGGATGACCTGGTGCTTCCTGCGCATTCTATGCTGCAGGAAAAGCACTCTGAGCTCTACTACATTACAGACTTTGCAGAAGAATTAGCGGAGACGGTTGTCTCCATGGCAACTGAAATCGCAGCGATTTGCCTGGACAACTCCAATGGAAAACAGCCCTGGTTTTGTGCGTGGAACCGGGGGAATGAGTTTCTGGTGACACCAAACACATCGTGCCGGTCCGTGAAGAGAAGGAAGGAAGCTCCGAGCAGTGGGAGCGCTGTGAG
Source organism: Jaculus jaculus (assembly GCF_020740685.1). NCBI lineage: Eukaryota > Metazoa > Chordata > Mammalia > Rodentia > Dipodidae > Jaculus > Jaculus jaculus. The sequence continues at coordinate 5,256,311 of NC_059105.1, forward strand.
GAAGCACAAGCCTCCGCGCCTCAGTGAGATCAAGAGGAAAACGGAGGAGCATCCCGAGCTTAAAGAGAAGCTGATGAACAGGGTGGTGGACGAGTCTATGAACCTCGAAGACGCACCTGATTCTGTTAACCTTTTTGCAAACGAAGTGGCAGCCAAGATCATGAACCTCACAGAGTTCGCCATGGTGGATGGCGGGTGGCAAGCCCAGAGCTGTTCCCGGAATCGGCTACTGAGTGGTGACAGGTGGAACCGGCTGAAGGCCTCCAGCTGCGAAAGCATTCCGGAGGAGGACTCCGAGGCCAGGGTCTACGTCAACAGCCTGGGCTTAATGAGTACCTTGAGCCAGCCCGCGAGCAGGGCCAGCTCCGTCTCCAAACAGTCGAGCTGCGAGAGCATCACTGATGAGTTTTCCAGATTCATGGTGAACCAGATGGAGAGCGAAGGCAGAGGGTTTGAGTTACTGCTGGATTACTATGCTGGCAAGAATGCCAGCACTATTCTGAGCTCAGCAATGCAACAGGCGTGCCGGAAGAATGAGTGCATCAGCGTAAGGCCGAGCTGTCCCTCTAAACAGTCTAGCACAGAGAGCATAACGGAGGAGTTCTACAGGTACATGCTGAGAGACATCGAAAGGGAAGGCAGAGATGGCCCCTCCTCCAGACGAAGCAGCCAGGATTGGACCCCTGGCTTACTGTCTCCTTCCTCACGATCCCCACTGTGTTGCAGGCAGTCGTCCATGCCTGACAGCAGATCTCCCTGTTCTCGGTTAACAGTGAACGCCCCCATGAAAGCCAACTCCTTAGATGGCTTTGCCCAAAATTTCCAGCAAGACTTCCTAAGTGTACAGCCAGTCAGTAGGGCTTCCTCCTCTGGTCTCTGCAAATCTGACTCGTGTCTGTATCGGAGAGGGGGGACTGACCACGTCACAAACATGCTAATTCATGAAACATGGGCAAGCTCCATTGAGGCCCTGATGCGAAAGAACAAAATTATTGTGGACAATGAGGGGACAGCTGAGGCAGGTGCTGTTTCTGGTGGCTCCCCCATGCAAATGGAGAAGTGTGCAAACAGAGTAGCCACCAGCAGAGGGCACAGGGGGCCAACCTTGCTTGTTCAGGAGTCTCGCGATTACCCAAGGAAGGATGTGGTCACGGACAGCAGACATTCCCCAGTCTCATCACCAAACAAAATGGCTCGTACTTCAAGTCTCAGTGGTTTAGATTCTAGCAAAGACGCTGCTGTCGTCCACCGCCCCAGGCAGTTACTGTGCTCAAGGGATGTGCCTGTGATTCAGATTGAAGCAGACCAGAGAGAAGAGGGCACTAGAGAGCCCGAACCCTTCCTTCCCAAAAGTGAGCCCCTGAGGGATGCAGAAGAGAACCCTCAGAAAGAAGCAGCCCTAGATGCGGCCCGAGGTAGTGACACATCCGTGAGCCGCTGCCAGAGTCCCAGGTGAGTGAATCACCTCCTTACGCAAGTAGGGCGTGCGCTGTGGGGATTCACGCCCTGATTTACCAGGCAGGGTATGAGCGATGGGAATTTACACCTTGATCAGTATTATTCTGAATCTCAGGCAGATATGTGAGGACTTTATCCATGTGAGAACTGAATTCCTGAGACAATAAGTACCCTCTCTGGATTAAAATGCCTGTAAGCGAAGATCAAGAGTAACTAATTTTTAATTGAATTCATTCGTGTAACAAAGGAAATAAAGTGTCATTTTCACCACTAAAACTTCTCCCATGGTTTACTGGTGTTTCAAATGTTTCCAGCAGTGATTTTTCAAGCAATGATCACAATAATAATTCCTGTGTTTTCCAGTTGAGAGTAAATTTAAATCAATTTTAGTATTGGGAGTTGAAATTAAATATTTTGGTATCATTTCTCAAACTTTCTCCTCCCAACAGTTTTCTGTTCTTGTTTTGGTTTCTTCGTTTCTGTTGCAGTCCCGTGATTCTTGTAGAGACGTTGTTCCACAAGTGCCAGCTCTTTCTGTGCGCAGGGCGCTTGTGAGCGGGCACGGGCCGCAGCCCTGGGCTGCCGTCACCTGGGCAGTCTTCACGTCCAGACTGCTAGGATGCAAGTACCAACATATTTTGAATTTGAGGCAAGGAAACTATTTCTCTTGGGTTGTTGGAATGAATGTGAATTCTTTTTACAACCCTGCTTTATGTGAACAGCTCATATGAGACCATTACATCATTCATTTTTTTTACAATCTATAAAGCTAAGCAAAACAAGTAAATAAAAACAAAAAATCTAGTTCCTATCTTTAGAAGCATGGAATTGCAGAAAAATGTTAATTGTTTTCAAAAAGCCTGCGATCTTAAATATCTAGCTGCAATAAACAGGTTGAACACAGCCGTCATCGAATGGCAGTAGCCTCTAAAGTCTCAGATGCGCTTCCCTTTCCACCTCCACCAGGGTGCCAGTGGTCCCTGCTAGAGGGCATCGCTACAGCACGTGGTTGGAACATAGGTTGGATTTGAAGACTTCCTGTTTAGACAGTGCAAATAACTTTATTTTCTGATTGGATGAAATTCTAGAAGCCTGATAAGGGGGAAAAAGAAGCTTGAAAACAAAGAGATAGAATAAGAAGCCAATACTAACAGGCTGAGCTGACCCAGAGATAATGTTCTATTCATCCATAATTGTTCTGCTGCAGATTAAGGAGAACTACAATTATTTAAAGAGATCAAAGAGCCAAAGAAATAAGATAGCCAAAATTAGAATTGCTGATAGCTTGAAATGCAAGAAAATGAAGAGCACTAATCACAAATTGCAGGTGTCCGACCTAGAGTCCACTTAAACACAGAAATGAACCCAGCTGATGTTCCTGGTCAAAGAAGATCATCAGATTAGAGACATACTCAAATGGTGATTATCCCTGCACAATGGCGAATTAAACATCACTGATGCTATGCTTAAATTAGATTTAACCCTGGGAGATTCCAACATCATTTTGAAATCTCTGTGAGTAAAGCCCCAAGCTAACTTAGGTTCACACTGCACATATATGCATATATGAGTTAAGCGCATGAAACTTTCACTCATGAAACAGTTATGTGATTCACTTTCTGAACAACGAAACTAAAAAAGAAAGTTAAGGGCTGGAGAGATGGCTTAGCGGTTAAGCCCTTGCCTGTGAAGCCTAAGGACCCCGGTTCGAGGCTCGGTTCCCCAGGTCCCACGTTAGCCAGATGCACAAGGGGGCGCACACGTCTGGAGTTCGTTTGCAGAGGCTGGAAGCCCTGGCGTGCCCATTCTCTCTCTCTCCCTCTATCTGTCTTTCTCTCTGTGTCTGTTGCTCTAAAATAAATAAATAAATAATTAAAAAAAAAAGAAAGTTAAAAATTGGATCTAATTGAAAAACATAAGAAGTGACCACTGATCACATGTTTTCTTGGTGAAGCAATCTAAGAAATCATTTTGCAGTGTGAACAACTGCAGTTCCTCAAATTGTGTCACCATGAGCCAGTCACTAACTCTGTGCCTCAGCTTACTCATAAGGAATAATAATATTATAAAATAATTCCCAGTTTAAATAAAGACGTGCACACCAAGCTCTTAATTCAATAACTCAGCTGCTGTAAGCATTCACTAAATGCTTGTGACCATCATTACAGTGTGTCGAGGTTATTTAGGGTAAGAGCATATGTTGGATTTTACTTCAGGAGGCTTCTTCCCTAAGGGGAAACCTGTCAAGAACCATATGAGAATTTTATTAAAATTACAGAAATCACAGGATTGCCAAGGGGAAAAAATTAGTCACAGATAAGTTACATTTTCTGAGCTCAGAGTCATTATCGAGGGATTTGATTTGTCAAAATAGCTAAAAGCAGAAGTCAATTCCCCACAAAAGAGTTCAGCCTACACATGAGGAGGGAAAGTGACACGGGTACTCTTCATTCTGTTTGGAGGTAGAAAGGTTAAAAGAGAAAAAAATCACTGAAGATATTTTTAGGCTATTCTCTGATAGACATTTTGATAATTCTTTTTAAAAAACACTAAAACTCAGCACAATGAAATTAAAGAAAAAATATGTCTTTGTTTTCTTAAGTTTGTAAAACAGTGACAACTGAAAATTCACTCTGGAAACTGTTGATTCAATATGGAAATCATCCTAGATGGAAATCCCTGTTGACTTTCAGAGTGTAACATTTCTCAAGATACCAAAAGTATCTTTATATTATAGGGTGCTAAACAATTTAAGGTAGTCCTGCTCTTGGTTTCTTAAGGAAAAGGAATCCAATTAGTAGGTACCACATTGTTCTTAGCATAGCATGCTTCTCTGTAGAGGAATTATTTAGCTCTTTGATATGTTGAGCCTTAAGTATAAACAACAAACAGCATCCTGACTTTCACTGACAGCCCACTTGCTGGCAGCCTCTGGTGTTTTAGGAACATCTAACATCTAACAGGTACAGTCAACTGACCCTGAAGAAAAGAGAGTGTTCAGTAGATGCTGAGACAAGTGGACTTCCATTGTGATGGTTAATCTTCATTGTCAACTCATTTGATTGGGGAATCACCAGGAGATGCAGCAATGGGCATGCCTGTGAAGAAGCTTCCATATAGGTTTAATGAGAGGAGAACACCTGCCCAGAATATGGCCTGCACTGACCCAGAGGCTGGTGTCCTGGGTTGGAGGAAAAAGAGGAAGCCAGCTGAGAGCTCCCTGCATTCATTTCTCCATGCTTGCTGACTGGAGAAGCAATGTGAACAGCGGCCTCATACTCTTGTCACCATGACCCATGCTTTCCCCACCGTGACAGCTTCTGTCCTCAAACCATGAGCCAATACGAACCTTTCTTCTTAAGCTTCTCTGATCTACCCAGTTCATGGATGGATTCATAATTTGATAGCATTATTGGGAGGAAATAGGAATCTTTGGAGGTGAGGTCTAGTTGGAGGATGTAGGTTAAAATGGGGAAGTGTTCTCAAGGACCCTATTTTGTTTGGGTCCCATCTCTGTCTTCGTCCCTCTCTGCCTGTCTACTGCGGGATGAGCTACTCTGCTCCACCACGTGCTGCTGCTATATGCTCTGCCTCACATGCTTGGGCCCAGAAGCAGTGGAACCAAACAATGATGGGCTGAAGCTGTTAAGGATGGGAAGACATCACTTCCTATATTCCTCCCAGCCCCAACCACAGCAATGGTCTCAGTTCATATACTCCTGAAAGAGAGCAAGTCACTGTGAGGTGCAGGTGGAGCAAACAAGGAGTTAAGGTTGACTTGTACGGGTGAGAAATCAAAAGCAGAAAATGAGTACACTATCCAGAATGTGGGACACGGTGAGCCCAGGGGACCTGCTCAGGGCTGCTTCTAGGATCCAGACTTACAATCTTGGCCCATCATTTCTTCTCCCTTGGCTCATGCTCCTGAGGCATTCTATGGTAGTCCTTTTCTAGAACAGGCAGATGCTTTCTTAGAAGATTTCTTTACCCACAGCTGAGTCTGTTACAGTTAGATTCATTAGATGCAGGGATATGTAAGAAGATGTAACTATATAAAATTGAGCAGTTTACTAGAGGAAAGGGTCATTGTGCCTTGCATATGTTCCTAAAGGACAGACTCTGTAGAGACTGACTGGACCTTGCTTAGGCTGGCTATGCTGTTTTTCCAGAGCCATGTTCTGCCTTTATCTAGTTAGTCTAGTTGTCTCAGCCTTCTCATTTGTCTTTCTCCATCTTCCCATTTTACCTCTATCACTCAATTTGATCATAACAGAGCCATAAGACTCCTTTAATTGTTTCTCTCAGGTATTTGACTAAAGGTTAACATGAAAATTCTAGTTAAAATGATGAGATCCTACCAAATATCTATCAGGATGACAAAAATCCAAAGGATTGACAACTCTGAATCCCAGCTCCAATGCTGTGTAACAGAATCTTTCATTCTTTGACGATGGGACTTCAAGATGGAATGGCCATTTTGGATAACAGTTTGTCAGATTCTTTCAAAACCAAACATACTTTCCAAAGTATGTCTACACAAAATTCTGTACATGAACTGTTAAAGCAGATCTATTGACTTAAATTGTTAACCATGGAAACAAACAAAATGCTCTTTAGTAGGTGAACGAAAAAATGCACTGTGGTGGTCCCAATAATGGAATGTTACTCAGTGCTAAAAGGAAATATGCTGAAGAGCCATGAAAATGAATAAAGGAGGTCCATATGTGTATATTAAAAACAGGCAATATTAAAAGGCTATAAAATGTATGATTACAACATCACATTTGGGAAAAAGATAAAGCAATGGAGACAGTGAAAATAACATCAGCTGTGCTGGTTGGAGAAAGGAAGGATGAGTGGGCTGAGTTCAGAGTATTAGCAGGACAGTGACTCTGTGTGATGCAACAACAGGGCACATCAGTGCCATGAATTGAATATGCTCTGCCGGTAACACAACTGAAAACCTCATCCACAAATGCAACAGTTTGGGAGCCTGGGGGAAGATTTTAGTTCATGAATAGCTCTATCTTCGTGAATAGATTAATTCCAGTTATGAAAGACTAGCAGCTGCAAGTTTGATCTCTGACTTTCTCATTCTCTCTTGCTCTCCCACATCCCACTGTGAATATCACAGCAAGAAGGCCCTCACCACCCTCATGTCCCTCTCAACACTGAATTCTCACCTCCAGAACTATGAACCAAACTTCTATTACTTATAAATTACCAAGTGTTTGATATTCTGTTATAGGAAGACAAGACACACTAGGACAGCTGTTGTGTATTTGTCAAAATGCACAGAATGTACAGTACCAATGTGAACCCTAAAATAACCCACCTCCTTGGGGAAGTGATGATGTGTCCGCATAGGAAGATGGATTTTGTAGTGGCATATGGTCCTCTGAGGGTCCTTGGGGGAACTGAGGGAACAGGAGCAGGGAGCCAGCTGCAAACATCTGCATCACACACCTGTACATTTTTAGTAATGCACAATGAATGGGTAAAGCTATAAACTTCTCTCAAAAATAAAATAAGATGTAGTGTTTTTTGATAATCATTATGTATCCTGAATCTTCTATTCTGTGGAATGGAACATGGGATTTGCAGTAACTAGAGCATGAAATTGAAATAAAATGTAATAAAATGTACTGACAAACTGCTTTTGTAACGTAGATGCTCCATGTTGGTTACTGGGCTCTAACTCCATTTCTAGGAACATGTGTGTGTTCATGAATTTTTTATGATAGAAGTTCCCAAATGAGTTAAAAACGTAGACCCCCAAATTACTTTTCAACTGGGAAAATTCAGCCAGAACTTTCTCCTTTATTCCAGCCTTTCATTCAGTGATACATCTTCTGTAAGTAAACAAATGTCTGGTCCAATCATGGATATACATATCTGTGTAGCAAGAAGAATTATGTGTCACTAAATAGAAAAATAAATAAATTTATTTTAGAAAGAGAAAGAGGAACGATCCCTTTGCTGATATTAAGTACGGATCACACATCACCTGTACTAAAATCTCTGGAGGTGGTTAATTAAGGTGTAGAGTCCTGAGCCTTACTTCAGAACCATTACATCACTCTTGGGTGTGAAGCTGTTTAGCTGAGTCTTAAAGTGTGCTAAGGAGCAAAAGGTGTTATATTTATGATATGAAATGAACTACACAATTCACTAATAAAGAATAGCAATTAACACTTATTACATGCTTATAATCTAGGCACTATGCATTTAACTAATTTTATTCTCCAATTTATTCCTTCCAAAAACTCAAGTGTGATAGGATTGATTTTTTTGTATGTGTATGTGGTGCTAGTGTGGTAGTTTGCATGTATGTCCTGCAATACATTCAGAAGTTTATTAAAGCTCCTAATTTAGATCTCTAGTTGCCTGGCATGAGGAGGTGTCACTGTGGGTGGATCCTATGGTCCAGCCCTAAGGTGTGGAGGCTGATTGGAATCTCCAGCTAAAAATATGCAGAGTGACAGTTCTCCCTGGAGTTCCTGGAGTGTGCTTGCTTTGGGGGATGGCTTTACTCATTCTCTCCCTCCCCCCCCCCCGGGTCTAGTAAGTGGAGTCACCTTCTTCTGCCATTATGGAACTTCCCTTGGATCTATAAGCTTCAAATAAATTCCCTTCCTCCCATAACCTGTGCCTGGTTTGAGGGTTCATCCCAGCAACCTGAGGCTGTCTGCTACAACTAGTGATCAAAACTATAGCTATATACCTATTTGGCAACTTTTCAACCACTGAGCTACATGCCAAGTCCATAATTAGTTTCAAGGAGGATGATTAATTTTCCCAGTTAAATGGAACCTGAATCTATAGCATTGGACCACAGGGACAATGTTCAAAGCAATCTTCTCTCCAACATTTGGACAAAGGCAGGAAATAGGCAAAAGCCAGAGGCAAGAAATCCCTAGTGTGTTGGAACAATAACAGATAGTTTTGTTTATTAAGTAATAAACAGGTAGAGGCAGATGAAGCAATGGGAAGGCAATAATGATTTAGTTTTCAGTAGTTCATAAAGTCTCTTGACAAGACTGGCCAACAATATATTTTCGGAACATTAATTTCACATCAGTGTAGTAAGGGTTTTCATAGTGAAACAATGGTTAGGATCTACCTTTTAAAGATACCAGTAAAATATTCTCTAAATAAAGTAGTACTATAAGATCCATAATCCTCAAAACTCAGTCTAAAAGTTTTATACCAACTGTAATATAACTTGAGATAAATTCTTCCATCTCACTAAGAATCTGATTGACATTTACAAAAAAAATAAAAAGTCAATGAAATTCTCTCAAATTATAAATTTTTAGCAATTTAGAAGGACCTAACAAGAAAACTTCATGAGCACAGAACCAGGTATAAGTGAATATATGAGAGATACTTTAGAGACGGAACTGAAAGATCCTAATACTTGAATGTAAGGAGAAATAAGAGGACTACAAGATTTTAACACCAGATACTTATGTCAACAAGAATAAACACAGGAAAGATAAGAGAGAGCAGTAAGAATTCATTTCTGTGTCTTGATTCTGAGATACGAATGATACAACTTGGAAAGAATTCAGAAGATCAACTGTAAAAGGAGACCCAGAATCCAGACAAAGGTTCCTGACATTCTCCTGAAGCTATGTGAAACTATGAGATTGCTGAGGAACAGACTGTGGGAAAGAGGGCATTGGGTCAATCAGAACCACCTATAGTGATGTTCAAAGAGAATCTGAGAACCAGGCTCTAGTCCGAGGGTGGCCAGAGAAGAAGAAACTTCAAGGAGGACAGGGAGGAGATGCTTGAAGGACAGAGGATTGTAAGATCAAAAGCTAAATACTTTAGAGAACTGCATGATATAAAAATGCACAAATTCATCCAAGTGTTGCTGATAAAGAAATTCCAGAGGGAAGGAATGAGCTATAAGGGGGCCACCAGTTCAAAATACAGTAAGGCACATTGGCAGGAAAAATAACTTAAGAAAGTGCCAGAATCACAGTCAGTATCTCCCACATAGTCTACATAACACTTACATTGGAATCACTGGTGTGGTTGAATTTAAGTGCAGATTATTGGGCCTCCCTGTAGAATCATGGAATCATAATCCCTGAGAATGCTTCCTGCATCTTCATAGTCCCCACCACTGTGTCCCAATAACTTGTGAATGGGAAGGCTGGGGTTCTTCAACCACCTTTGGGAAAGAAGGAGGAAGTCAGTAGAAAGAGATCAATTGAAGAGATGGGAAAGATGAAAGAAAGAGTACTCATGAAAAGGTTAAAAAATAGGATCTTGGACCAAAGACAGGCTCCATCTAAAGATTCCACCTGTGCCCAGCAACCCTGCCCACCATGGAGGAGGCCCAGGCTGCGTGGTGCTCAGTGTGGTCTCTGAGGTAGTTCCTTGCTGTGCCTCCCCTTTTGGTGATTCTATCTTGACATCTCCAGTGACAGCATGGAAGCCAGAGATGTTCCAGAAGCTGACGTCTCCATGGAAGCCAAGGCTCCTGACGAATTTCCAAACCCTCCAAGCAGCAGCGAGGAGAGCACAGGCAGCTGGTCCCAGCTGGCCAACGAAGAGGACAATGCAGACGACACGAGCAGCTTTCTGCAGCTCAGTGAGCACTCCATGAGGTACCTGGTTTTTATCCTCTTGACTTCCTAAGGAAATTGGTGTTGACAAAGATTCCAAAACTGTATTACCTCTGCCAAGTGTACCTGATAGAGAGAGAGAGAGAAAAAAAGAAAGGAAGGAAGGAAGGAAGGAAGGAAGGAAGGAAGGAAGGAAGGAAGGAAGGAAGATAGATCGATCTGGTTGGCCAATGTCCTGCCTGCCATGATTTGTGCTAATACGTGTCTTAATGTCCAGTTATGCCTTCAGACCTTGGGCAAAGTTAGTGGTCAGTTGTGTCCTCTTCCGATAAGCCCTAGAGAGTGCATTTAGAGACAACAACTGTACTTGATTTTATTGGAAGATGCTATTACACCTGGTATGTTTGAACTTTCTTTCTGATTCATTTGTATTTCAGATGCAACACAGGCTGGGTTTACACCAGGCAAGTGTTTCCACACTGTGTTGTGTCGTTTGGCCTGACTGTTCCTCATCTACCTCATCCTCTGTATTGTTTCTGGAAAAGCTAGAGAGGAGTGTCTAGGTAGAACCTACCAAAAAAGCTGTTTCTGTCCACAAGATCCATTAAGTCCACAGACTGTCCAGAGAAGTCGCTGGGGAAGTGGAGCTCTGAAACATCTAGGTGTGGATAGAGGTCCTTAGAAGGCTTTATTGCTGGAAATTCAGGCTGTTCAGACTTATGAACACTTCACAATGTCATGTAATGTATCTAAAATTTCAAAAACTATGGAGAAATATCACAAAACAGCTACAGAAACAAAAGATGTTGCATTTTTGGACCTTGAGTAATCAGGTTTCAATGAACTTATTGGATGTCCCACTCGTACCCTCAAACAAGAACTTCAAATTAAGGGAGTGTTGCTGGCTGCACATGCCATTCCTGAAGGAATGCAGGCCCATGGCATGACACACAAGAGGTCACAGACTTAAAAACCTTGCATCAACAAGATATTATTGGGAAATAGAGAACGTGTCAGGCAACTCAGTGAGTTTAGTAAAAATTGGATTCATTCTATTTCACAAGTACAGACAGAACTTAAAAGTTGGCTCAGCTCTACTGCATTTCAGACAGTACATTCCCGGTTCATAGCTAGACCATATGTCGATGGTGAAGGCCATAGAAATGATACAGTATGGGATCTTCCTTCTCTGTGACACACAAGGTGTCACTTGTTCTCTGACATTGTTAAATAAGGAAACAATAGAACTTTACCCAATCTTGCGCTTGTAAAATCTGTACTCTCGGTGAAAACAAGTCACATCTGTCTGTATCCTATAGATCCCTAAAGAATATCCCTAAAAACAATACTCTACATGACAAAGACAGAACAGGAGCCCACTGGTTTCTGTCTAGAGCCAACAAGCAGGCAGATAAGCAGATGGGTACCTTCCCCAGCCAGCATTTTCAAGAGTTCTTCATCTCTGCTGGCATACCCAGCAACAGGAAGTTTTGGTGATGAATACCTTACCTTTAACCAGAATGAAGAAAAGTTACACTCTAGGTGTGACCCACCAATTGTGGCACCATTTAAGAATTTGAAAATTATCATTGTCATTATCATTGTTACAGGATATAATATTATAATATCATAAGTCTATTAAGCTTCTACTTTGAGTTTTCCCCTAACTTGGTCAAAAGTTGGTGCCCATGCAGGTGGTCCCACCACAAGGCAATACTCTCCCATGGAACAAAGAAAGGGCCTCTCCCTACCATGGAGCATGGATGTCAGTCCCAGGGCCTGGGTGGAGATGGGCATTAATATGTAAACTTTTGCTTTGTCAGCAATGGCAACAGTAGTGCCACTAGCAGTCTTGGTATTACGGACCTGGATATTTGTCAGGAAAGCATGCCGTCTTCTCCCATGATTCAGTAAGTAGCCGTGACACTCCATGACTGTGAGACGTGCTCCAATCCCATCGGCAATTCATTGTGATCATGCAGATTGTGCCCAATCACCGGTTCATTGTGTTTGTGCCACGTAGTTTCATGTCATGGGAGCCAAGGCTTCGGGGCTAGAATAGGCCCCACCCCAGCACTGCCTGATTTCCGCCTCTGCAGAATAAGTCGTTCAGATAAAGCTTACCAGTGTAATAAGAAGCATATTTCATTTTACCTGCTTGGAATTATAGAAGCAAAAGCTTCATTTAAATCACACCATACACCCCCAAAGGAAACTATTCAGTAATCTTCTTCAAGAATATAGTCTCCTCAGCAGAATCAAGTTGAGTGACTTTCCTTTGTTGGTAGACATTGGGGATTAACAGTATCAGATGTCTGTTACTAAGTGGTCACTGCGGAGATGTCCTCTCACTTTGTGACTGTTCCTCAGAATACAGGCACTTGCAGACAGAAGAGCGGGAAAGGGCGTAGAGAAGCACGATGTGCACTGAGGAAGGAGGGCACAGAGCACAAGGGCATATTCTGTAACTTGTAGTTTCTCTGAAAAGTTCAGAAAATTGAATTCTGCTTTTGTGAATTTTGATTTAGATTATTATTTGGAGATTTCTGAAATTGTAGAGAAATATAAAAGAAGCATGGGTCTAAAGTTAACTAGTCTAGCTCCATTTGCCTCATTTTCCCCAGCTATGGCATTCTTATTTCTCCATTGAATCAGGTATATGACCCAGTGGCTAAGGATCACCGTCCATCACCATAGATCTCGGTTCTTTCATGGAGCCATTATTCACGATCAGAGGAGAACACGTGAATGAACCTTTTAAGGGAACCAAACAACACAAACTAATTGGGATAAATTAATTTTTCTCCTTCAGGAAATTTTATTTTAGCACTTTTTCATATTTCTTTATAATGTGAATCTATGACTTCAGGAAAGCCCGGGTTCAAGAAGAGCCCAAGTTACCCAGCCAGCTGCGTGGCTCCACACCAGGCAGACCTCCGCATGGTGCGCCGTGCCGCTCAGGTCGCTTGCACCGGTGGTGAGCAGAAAATCCAGACTCTTGGGAAATTGACACTTATGCAAACAATTAGGATAAATGAAAAGATTTTCTCTCAACATCAGTGAAATCGATCATTATCAATGCAATTCACCAACAAAATGGAAATTATCAGCCAGGCAGACAGTTCTGAGCAGCAGCAGAGAATATGAGAGAAATTTCTATCATCAAAAGATACCTTTTAAAAACTGAATTAGAAATTTCTAGACAGTACAAAAATACACATTTATAGGTTTCCCACAGTTGTCACTTTCCAGCTATTGATGTACCTGCTGTCACGGTGAAGCATTTCCTGAGTCCCCCCACTATGAACAAGGCTTTGTAAGCAGTGTGAGCCCCTCCGCTATGAACAAGGCTTTGTAAGCAGTGTGAGCCCCTCCACTATGAACAAGGCTTTGTAAGAAGTACACTCCGTGTAAAAACAGATCCAGCATCAAACGTTACCATAGCTGGTTACTCACCTAGTTAAAAGCCCCTAGTTCCAAGGGACCTTCAACCTGCTGCACCTCTCTGTAGTAAAAAGAATCAAAAACAAAAATTTAATTCATTAAGATATCTGTGATAAAATTTACACTTTATAGTATGATTTTCTTTTCTTTTATCCCATTTCACAGAACAGTACATATATAAAAATATTTCTAGGGCTGGAGAGCTGCCTTAGCAGTTAATGCTTATGCCTATGAAGCCTAAGGACCCAGGTTCGATTCTCCAGGTCCTACGTAAGCCAGATACACATGGTGGCACATGCATCTCGAGGTCATTTTCAGTGGCTAGAGATCCTGGCATGCCCATTCTCTCTCTCTCTCTCATAAATAAATAAATAAATAAATAAATAAATAAATAAATAAAATATATTTTATTTAAAATATTTTATTTTATTTAAAAATATATTTCTAATACAAACCAAAATGCAAATAAATGTTACTTTCACAGTATAGAGGAAAAAGAAAAGCATTCAGAAAAAAAATGAAAATTTATGGTCTATTAAGGGACAAGTGAAATACAGGAGAAAGACAAATTCCAAATCTCAGCTAGTTTCCCCATATTTCTCCTTGGATGTTAATGAAGGAAGTTGAAAGAAAAGGAAGGTGCGACTCTTAATCTCGCATGCCTATGATCCTGAAGCCATGGAGTTTGTCTTGGGAGAAGGAAATATTTCTGGCAGACTCAGTTGCCCTGTGCTAACACCCACACAGTTCTTCCTCCGGCATCACTGTGCTCACTGAGAACCATTGAATGGAACCTCAGAAGTTCAATAAACCCATCACCTCATCTTCCATTTCAGCGTATTCTCCCTAAACATTACCAACCATATGTTGTTGTTTTCTCTCAAAGTGAATTAGTGGAAGAAAAGGAGATTCTCAAAGAGCAGTCACGAAGCCTAAAGGGTAAGCGACAGTCCTGTCTTTTTCATGTACTATTTATTGCCCGGGATCTCTGGATTTGGAAAGTAGAGTGAGGCTGTGGTTGTGTGTGTTCAGAGCATGCGTCTGGACGGACAGGGAGAGCAGCCAGCCCTCAGAGGAGCCTGCTGGTGATCAACTTTGACCTGGAGCCAGAGCGCCCTGATGCTGAGCTTCGAGCCACTCTGCAGTGGATAGCAGCCTCCGAGCTGGGAATCCCCACAATCTACTTTAAGAAATCTCAGGAGAGCAGAATTGAAAAGGTACCAAGTTCCATTTGGGATAGGATAACAATAAAATTTTATGTTTTTATCACTGCTGGAAATTCAGTCAATATCTACTTAATCCATATAAGCATGAGGTCTTTAATCCTGACTTTTCATGGGACAATTTTGAACCTTCCCACTGTAAGAATGCCATCACAATTACTGTTTCGTTAACCTTCAGTTTGTCTTGAATCATTGGTGGTAATGAAAAAAGAAATTGTTAAGACACTAACTTTTTCTCTTTTTTTTTGAAAAAATAAGTTTTACTTTTGTTACTTTATCATGTTATCTTGCTCTGAAGCTATCCTCTTTGCTGCTCACAGAATACAAAAGTAGGAAGAAATAACCTGATCTGTAATAGAAATTAAAATGAATCCACAGAAATGTTTATAATAAGCTGTGAATTTCCCATGATCATCCTCCACCTTCCAAAAGCGCAAAGGCAGGGCATGGGTCTTGAGCCAACATCATAACTAAAAAGAGTAATCATTGCTACCACTTCATATTTCTCAAATTTATCCACCATCATGGCCAAATCTCAACCAGTAAGACTAAGGCATGAATCCATCTTCAAACTCAAGCTCCCATAGGTTAAATATATACATCTTGGGTACAGCATCTGCCCACATGCGCACACACACACACACACACACACACACACACACACACACATGCACTATGTGCACACACACACACACACAATCAATATGTGGGTATTATGCTATGAGTATATGGGTAGTAAAGACATGCTGTATTCTATTATCCAGGGCCCCAGGCAGAAAATCTTGAGGTCTGTTTTATGATCCTGTCCATTGTAGTCACCTTTTCATGTCTAATTTTACAAGGGACCTCCATGTGCCCCATCTTAACTGTTTCTCAACAGCCCTGGGGCATGAACAGAATGAATATCCCCCTTCTTTTTTTTTTTTTTTTCTTTGATCCAATAACACAAATCAGGATGTGAGAAATTCTTGTGTCTTGTGTCTGTGAAAGCTGAGCTCAGTCCCTCGAGTCCTGCATCCTCTTCAAAACACTTCCCAGCAGCTCCTTATTAAAGTCTCTCTGTCAATTAAATGACCTACCGGTTGCAACCTGCATTTTTAATGTGTAATCACACTCTAATTTCCAGTGCCAAAATCCAGGACCCTGGAATAAAATCCTCTTTACCTTCTTGCCCACACACATGGTAATTAGAACAATTTTCACATCTCTGCAGAACCAGCCAGTGAGATTTGGTTGTGGGAAAAATAAAATGATCAAGGAGATCTAACTCATTTTCCATGTATTCTCCCACTTCATTCTTCTTTTTTAAAAAAAAAAAAAGGGACCAGTAATTTATCCTTATTGTCATGCCCTGGCCCACCCACACTTTTACCTACCCAATTCAGTGATCTTCCTAACTTTCCCTGTCTTTCTTGGCAAGGTGATGTGGTTTACCATTTGATCAACTCTCTTGCAAACATACCACCCAGCCTGCCCAGTGCAAAGGATGGAGTGAGTGGACACAATCAGTCTGAGCCCCTGGGTGTAACACTGGCACACGGGAAGAGGGGAAGTCTCAGAAGGACTTGACTCCCAGGTCCTCTAGCCAGTCCCTGAATCAGAGCATCACATAGCATATTTCAATGGGACCAACTTTAATTCAAGTTACCTTTTTTATTTCTTTGTTTTTAAACCACCTTTTTGAAGAAATATTTCCTGTGCACATACATCTAATAAATCCACAATGGGAGCAAGGACAAGGGGTGTCATACTAAGCTTTCATTATGTAAATCGTACCCTGACTTGATATTTATTTACCGCCACCAGGTTTTCATTTCTAAAATGAATGTCTGTCCATGGTCATAATTATGTTTCTGAGAAAAGAAATGTTCCAATCTTGTTATTAAGAAATGCATTAGCTCATGATCCAGTCATTCATTTCAATCATGGAGCCTAATTCTAAGCAATAGGGCCTTAAGGATGAAACCTTCCCAGGTGTTTCTTCCACATAAAGCCCCTTTAGGCAGTTGATTTACCATAAATAGGCACCACCTTTTATTGTCTTGCACTGAATTTGTTAAAGAGAACCAAATTCTTTTTTTTTTTTTTTTTTTTAGTATTTCAAGTTCAACAACTTTTATATTCTTTCTTTTATCAGTAGTGATGTCTGAGACCTGATTGTATTTTTAATTATCTGAGTAATTAGCCACTTTCAAGAGGTATGGAAAAGTGAGACAGGATGTGCCATGAAAAGTCAGTAGTGTCTTAACAGCTCCTCATCTGCTTGGCCATAGTTTAAGGAAGCCTCGAGTTTGGAGACAGCCACCTGCACTTTGTCATTCGGTAGTGAACTCCTGCACAGTCTGATTTTGTTTTGTTTTGTTTTTGAGACTGGGTCTCACTTAACCTAGGCTAGCCTCAAACCCCAAACTCAGTAAGTAGCTGAGGATGACCTTGAACCTCCTACCTCTACTTCCTGGACTGGAATTACAAATGTATACCACTGCACTCTTTATGCGTGGTTCTAAGGATTGACACCAAGGCCTGAATAGTAGACAACACTCTACCAACTGAGCTGCACCATTACCTGAATACTCCAAGCCTTCAATTCTGTGAATCCTGATCTAATTATTTGAACAAACACGGTTAGCCAATACATTTTAATTATGGCATTCTCAACTTACTGCCCCCCCATTTTTTTTTTTTTTAAAACAGAGGCATTAGGCAAAGGGAAAGAGAATGCATGTATGAATACTAAGGCAGTTCTTCTTTCCCAGAACTCCTTATAACTTGGCTTTGAAATTGAAAGATGTTTAAGACCATCTTGAATGAATTCCAGCCTTAGCTCAACCCAAAAAGCAAATTCTCATAATTTCAGGTGCTCAGTGGACTTCCAGTCCTCGAATACACGTGACCTGCATTATAACTTTCTCGTTCACTTGATTCTGTTTAATCATGAGAGTACTAAGCACCCTTGAAAGTCATACATTTGCTCCCAACATTTATCAAATGTCCATGAAGTGTAACATTTGTCCTAGACACTTACAATCTTTAGGAACCAAAAGAAATAAAAGCTCCAGAGCCTCTCAGAATTTATGCTGCAGATCAGGAAGAACTCAAGGTAGGGAGAACATGAATCCAGAGAGGCACAGGTTGTAAACACCACCCTTGGGATGTGAGAGAGTCTATTCTGGACAAGGGAAATGTTGAGTCTTCAGATCATATCCATTCATCAATACATGCACTAGGGACCTCACCTCTTTAGAATTCAGACTCCTGGGATCCTTCTGTCCCTTCTGAAGGGCACTAAAGTCTGAGGTCTTTTTTCCTGAGAAGATTTCTGTTAATTCTAATACCCGTTATTCTAAAATAGCTTACAATTTTCAGCATCCTTGATTTCAGTTAAATTTAATCTAATTTAATCAAGTAAAAAATTACTAAGCAAGATGGGGAGATGGCTGAACTGTTAAAGGCACTTGTTTGTAAACCCTGCTGGCCTGGGTTTGATTCCCTAATACCCATGTAAAGCCAGAAGCAAAAAAAAAAAAAAAAAAAAAATCATAATCATATTTTTTTTTAAAAAAAGGAAAGAATTCAGTGGCTATTCATCCTAGTTTTTTGGATCTAAATACCATTGTTCCTCAGCCCTTTTCTTTTGTTTAAACTGAGTGAGCATCTGTGAGCTGGGGCAGGCTGACGATGGCTGGTCTCACAACAAACATACTGCTTTGCTCCTCTTTACACCATGTGCTAAAAATCACTTCCTTTTCCTGGCAGCAGTATGTAGACAGCAGCATGGAGGGAGAAAAAAATAGACACCTCCTTCCTAGGAACTTGGGGGTCAGGAAGAAATGGCCTCACTTCTAGTTTCTTGCTCCCCTATGTAAAATCATGGATGGGAAATGACAGAAAATGTTGATGGTGTTGACTGTTGACTAATCTACTTACCCTTGCCTCATCACACACACACAGACACAAAAATCAACAAACTCCACTAAAAGTATCAGTTCTGAAGAAACACATCAGACAGGAAGAAGAGAATAATTAGATATTAAGGCTTCTTATTTGAAAATATAAGAAATTGTCTCCATGAATCCTTTCATCAGAATTCTTGAACTCTGAGAGTGTTAGAATCTCCTGGAAGGCCTTTACAAACCCAGTGCCAGACCAGCTAGCTCAGAGTCTCCCCTGGACATAAAAATCCAGGCATCAGGGTTTTGTGAAGTTGAGAATTCCAAATCCAAGTCATGTGCTACAAATCATAGTTCTACAGGCCATACATTCAGAAACAATATGAGGACCAACTCATTGTACTTAACTAAATCTAATTTCTACCTTGGAGTAAAGGATGGTGACTGCTTCAGAAGTCTAGATTAAATGTTTCCAAATAATTACACAACTTGCTACAGCTCCCATAGTTTTATAATATGATTTTGGGAGCAATCTACTCTATTAAATACCCCTACAAAAAAAAAAAAAAAAAAAACAAATCCCACTGCCATGAGGTACAGTGGGTCTGTTGATGATAAATTGTCAGAGAATATAGATGCTTTTGAGTTTTCCAAAACAAAACTCTTGCTAAAAAACGCCAACTGTGGTTTATAGGAAAGAAAACAAATTATCACTGATTCCGAAATGTGAGGAAAGAAAACTTATTCTTCAATACATTGGAAATCTGGACACTAAAGCTGATTATAAAAAGACCAAGATGGGCTGGGGAAATGGCTTAGTGGTTAAGGTGTTTGCCTGTGAAGCCTAAGGACCCCAGTTCGATTGCCCGGGACCCATGTAAGCCAGATGCACAAGGGGGCACATGCGTCTGGAGTTCATTTGCAATGGCTGGAGGCCCTGGAGTGCCCATTCTGTCTTTCTCTCCGCCTCTTCCTCCCTGTCTCTCTGTCTATCTCTCTCTCTCTGTCTCTCTCTCTCTCTCTCTCACTCTCTCTCTCAAATAAATAAATAAAAATAAAAATAAATGAATAAAAAGACCAAGATGGAAGCTGGGATGGGCCTGATGAATGCTCCAGGACCAGCCGCTAAGTACGTAGTACTAAAATAAAAAGCTATGCCATAGTGATCCTGGCAGTTCAGGCAATCCTTTGGGATGCTAAGGCAGAAAGATTGCAAGTTCAAGGCCAGCCTGGGCAATTTACTTAAGACCTTTTCTCAAAGTTAAAAGAAAAATGGTGATGTAACTTAGTGGTAGAGTACTTGTCTAGAATGTGCAAAGTATTGAGTTGAAT
Organism: Jaculus jaculus; assembly: GCF_020740685.1. Lineage (NCBI taxonomy): Eukaryota > Metazoa > Chordata > Mammalia > Rodentia > Dipodidae > Jaculus > Jaculus jaculus. Next base: position 5,276,240 of record NC_059105.1, read on the forward strand.
CTCTAATACCTCAAGGGAAAAAAAAAGCTGTAATACTAAGCTAGAAATGACCTTTTCTAACCTCTTCACAATATTCTTTCACTTTTATCTATATTCTTCATGATGAAGGCTGTATTCTCCTGCTCCATAGATGTTTCAAGATTAAGTCATCACAGCAGGTTACATTGAATGGGACCAAATTGTTCTGAGCAGACTCTCTAGTCAGGCAGGCTGTGATATGTCTATGCTCCCAACACCTCGGAGGCAGAAGCAAGGGGGTCACCACAAATTTGAAGCCATCCTGGTGAGCATAGTGAGTTCCAGCCTAGCCAGGGCTCTATAAGGAGACTTAGTCCCCCACAAAAAGAATTCACTCCTGGAATATCAGCCAGGCTTTAAAAATCACAAGACAGATTCTAGCCCATAGTCCGGGCACAAACTACCGAGAGAGTAGCCTAGCAGTGGGACATTTAACTACTTTTGGTTAGTCATCAGCATATCTCGGGTCCTCACCACATGGAAAGGCCCTTCTTCACAAGGACCCAGTAGATGGAAAGAAGCTAGGGTTTACCAGTCCACCTTCCAAAAGGATTTGAGACAGGGACTTTCTGGAAAGAACTGTTAAATACTGTATCCTCTTCAGACCCTTCAGCCTCAGAGATAAAGTTGGTCTAGTGAACGTGGTTATGACTCTGTACTTTACGTGGCATAAGACAAGTTAAGGGGGAGGTATCTGTAAAGGGTGACTTTGGCCAAAGGACACCACTGGTGGCCTTCAGAGAAATCTTGAGAGGGAAGACAATGGTACATAAGCATTTCTCAGTGAATCCCCAGGACCCCGCCCAGGCCTTTTCCACTGGGACGTCTACTCTCCTAGTTTTGAGTAAGACCTGGAAATGGTTGATTTATGGAATCATGCAAAGAAACCTTAGCCTTCCCACCCTTGCTCACCTTGGGTGTGATCCTCTGAAGCCTCATGTTTAATCAAAACATATCTTGAGAAATAAGTAACAGTTCACGAGATTCCTTTAATATGCCTCCACAAACCAACCACCTGTACTGCTCTTTTCCTCGGGGTGTTTCCTCCACAAGCAAAGCCTCCACATAAAAAGCTCACATCTGTTTCTAAATGGTCAGAATCAGGCCGATAGGAAGCTTGGCAAGTGGTAAGGGGTCCTGTGCATGGCTGCTGTCAGTCCTCATATGACAGGAGACATGTCCCAAGACCAGCTTCTCCTGTGCTCCTTGCCAACTACCACTGACCATGCCAGGCTCTGCTCAGCCTTTTCTTAGCCTCATGACCTTCACAGACTTTCATGATGCTCCCTGCCAGTGTGGATGCATTGAACAGCCATCTTATAGGCATGCATGTTTGTTTTATGTATTTACTTTTAATTATATGCATGCAAACATGTTACCTAAACCTGAAGAGTGAATGTTTTCTAGAGACTGTTCTCAATGCTGCTAGATGGCTACCCACATTTCAGGTAGTCTAGTTAATAAGGTTGAATCTATTTGACTCCCACATGGTCATTCATCCCTTCTTCATTCAGCAAATAAGCATTAAGCATTTGCTAGCTGCAAGCACCAGATAGACAAAGGTAGCTGAGATGTGCTCCTTCCCCAGGAAGCTGCCTATCTGTGGCATGGTAAGCAGCTCCCCCCTGCCTTTTTTCTCAACAGCATAAATCTCTTTTAAATAACATTTACACCTCGAGTATTTCCAGCCTAGAAAACTTATTTTATTTCCAGTGTACCAATACAAAACAAGTTAATCAACAAAGCACCAATTATATAAATAGTTGATGCCACTACCTCTGTGAAGGGGAACATAACTTCCTCGTGGATCTCCATAAGGCAACCTCCCAGTTAGTGAGATCAATAAGCAAATCCAAACTGGAAAGACACTCACACCCAGTGCCATAGTGATCGGACAAGCCCGAGTAAATGAGAATAGCTAAAACCTCCTAGATGACAATGTGAAAGAGTTACAACTGAGCCAAAATCTTCATGCATTTAACAAATAGGCTGTCATGAAAAGACGCCAGATTCTGAGCCTACCCATTCCATTCATGCTTTAAACAAATACCATTCTACACAGTTTGCCACCACAATGCAATGAGCCCTGGCACGTTCCAAAGCCTTCCCTACAGCTTTCATCTCTTAGTACTACTTTCTTCTGACATATCTGACTAATAACCTCGAGAGGCCGCTACCCAGGACTCCATCATAGTTTCATGAAGAGAATGACAAATACTGATGTCCCCTTTTTGTCTGTCTAAAATCTCCTTGCACTCTAGAATTTCCTGCTATGCCCAAGTTGAAGCTGGCACCCACACCAGCTGAAACATCTGTCACATTTCTTTGCTTTCTTTTACCTGTTACTACAGAAACATTTCTTTTTTAAATATTTTATTTATTTACTTATTTAAAAGAGGAGAGAGAAATAGAGATAACGGGTACACTGGGATCTCTAGCCACTGCAAATGACTCCGGATGCATGTGCTACCTTCTACACCTAGCGTGTGTGGGCCCTGGGGAGTCGAACCTGGGTTCTTAGACTTCTCGGGCAGGAAACCTTCACTGATAAGCCATTTCTCTAGCCCTAGAAACATTTCTTGATGTTTGATCTTAGCATGTACAGGTGGAATGAAGGAAACAAAGTTTAGCACTTGGTTTACTTTACTCAAATATTCACATCCAATGCGAAATTATTTGTTGCACAGTCCTGGTACACAGATTCTAACCTAGACCAAAAAAAAAAAAATGCAGAATTTAGGGAACATTCAAACAGTAAAAGGCTGACTTTTAAAGAATTATCCTTATTCCACCTAGTCCCATGCTATTAATGTAAATGCCAAGTGGAAGGAATTCATGACCTGAAATACCTAAAAAAGAAATAGTCTGTCCTTGAAAACTGGCCTGAGAATGAAGTTCCTGTCACCCCCAGGCTTTAGACAGGTGCTTTAATGAGGTGAGGTGCCCTCATAGACTGTGATATATGGGTCCTAACTCTGTGTCTACTTCTAGTTTCTAGATGTTGTGCGGCTGGTCCATCAGAAGTCCTGGAAAGTGGGGGATATCTTTCATGCAGTTGTCCAGTACTGCAAACTGCACGCAGAGCAGAAAGAGAGGACGCCCAGTCTCTTTGACTGGCTTCTGGAACTAGGATAAAACATCTGCATGGCAAGGAGCAGTTCTCCCCTTCATCCCGGCTTAGGTTACAGTGGTTTGCGCTAAATTCTCTGAATTTTCTCAGTACACTGCATCTCATTCTCAGAACTATAAAAAATATGTATCGTTCCAGTGCCATATACACAGAATAACTCTAAGGGAAAACGTATTTTTCTACTAATCACCACCTGTGGAAATGTCTAAAAGAGCTTGTATTAGAGTGGCTTGAAAAGGAGACACTTCAGGGAGACCCAAATTAGGAAGCACACATCAGGCCCAAGCTAGGTTCACATGTGTGCGATGATATAAAATGATGTCTAATGTCTCCACTTATGTGAATCAACTAGAAATGAACTCACTGGTTTACAGCAATTCTATAAACTATACTGGAACCTTCCTTGTACTTTTCCCAGCTGTCAACTCAAGGAAATAATTAAGATATGGCTGAAAAATGCCCAGGTCTTTATATAGAAGAGTCCCACCTTCAGCCGAGTACCTCTGGACAGTAAGACACACGCAGGAGCCTGGCAGTGTCCTCTCTGGAGGTCCTCTCATTTACTCACCACAAATGACCAGTACCTCCCTCCTTCACAGCCATTTCCTAAGCTTATCTCATCTTATCTGCGTCACCATATCACTTGGGTGAAATTATGGGGTTCCTACCTTAAGTGAAAGCTTTCTTACTTAAATTAAAATAGTAATCTTTTGACATGAAAGCTGCTTGTATATTCATACATATGAATTATATGAAATATAAACTTTTGGTTTATTTTTATTATAAATTATAGAGAGAGTATTATCTAAATAATTTATGGAGTTAGCTTAGAGCTTTATAAACCATGAAGAGATGTTGGTTAAAGGCAAATGCTGGCAAGAAGCTCGGTAACTAGATGAACTCTGAATGCATTGAAACCCGTGTGACAGCCATGCTCCTCCAAAGGCGTCTATAATGACGGGTGGAGGGTAGCGCCTCGCGCCTTACATGGTAAATACGGAGGCAGACATCCAACTCTATGACAGTGGCACTGAGTTTGGTGAAAAGACTCATCAAAATATCTTAGTAATGACATGTGGGTTTCTTTTTTGAAAAATAAAGGTATCTACATGCCCCAGCAGGTCTTTCTTGCCACTAAATAAACTACACTTCTTTTTATTTTCTTGATGGAAGAGGTATTTATTGTGCATTTATTGTGCATCTTCTGAAATATTATATGCTTACTCTATTTTTACAAGTAATTTTAAATGTGAACAAGGCCCCATGACATCAATGCTGGCTCTACATGATCTATGATCTACACCTGTGGAATGCCAAGTAAGCTTCCTCTAAGCCATACTTCTTTCCCCACCCACCCATGCCAGCGATCTTCCAGAGCTCAATATGCATTTGCTGTACAAATGGTCCAAATTTAAGTTGTTTGTTTAAGTTAACACCTACCCAGAATCTCAAACAGAAGTGTGTTTCTCTGTGCTACTAAATGGAAAATACTGTATTTTTTTTTAATCCTAGGTTATTGTATGTAGCCCTTTGTTGTGTTCAAATGAATGTTTACTTATCCTACAAAGCACAAATACTGATATAACCACATGTTGTACCTGTTGTTACAAAACTAATCAATATATTCCCATCGCAAAATTGTTGTTGTTTTTTCAAGAGCTTTAAGCACTGTACAGAAAAAAAATAGTCACAATGTGATTAGATATCTAGAGTTTTACTCCTTAGATAAGTTTTGCTGTGCTGCTTTCAATGTTTGATTAAGTAAATATTTGTTAGAATGTCATATTCATTGTAAATGATTGTTTCTCCACTGTGTCACTGTTTATACTGAGGAGGAGAGGATGCTTTTCTGTGGGGGACATGTTGTATATGGGAAGATGTGCAGCCCTGACCTCTGTCAGTTAAATTCCAGTAATTGTAATTCTAATTGTAACAATCAAAAAAAAAAAAAGTCTCTGGCATTGTCACATGTCTCTTAAGGAGCGAAGTCAAGACTTGTTGAGGACCACTGGTATATCGAATGCACTAGAGGGCAGGGCCTAGAGGTGTTAAAGGAAAGCTGGCCTGTGACCTCGGTCTTTAGTAAAATGAGGCTCAGGAGGGTCCTAAAATCTGGGCATGCTCTACTCACAGTCCAAGGAGCGCAGCCTCTATACACAGTCTTGAAGACAGGAGAAAGAGATACAAAATCAACAAGGAGTCAAATAGAGGTAAGCTCTTCGAAGTGAGACGTGAATAGCCAGCACTCTTTGAAGTCTGGAAATACACTTCCTGGGGTGGATGCAGATAAGCTCCTGAGACTTCCAGGCTCTTAACTCGCCAATGAAAACCGACAGGGGTGCTTACGCCATGCGGTTCTCCCTCAGCCAGAGGCCCTGACACACAGATACAAACTCTGGTCACTGCCAAGGGGACTTTATGAGGACTTTGTGACAGAGGTCAGGGAGAAAAACACAAGTTCAATAGTAAAGACTACAGATCTCAGTGGTCAGGCTGAAAAGCCATTTCCTTCAGTGAAGAGGCATGAGAAGCTAGAAAGCATCAAAGTGTGAGGAAATAAGACGAACTTGGTGGACCCTCAAGGTAGCATAACCGAACAGTGGATCCAAAATGCTTCATCCTGATGTCAGCCTCTTCTCTTGAAAGACCCCCCCCCCATTAAGGAAGGGCTGCATGCTGTATCAGGATTAGGATGGGTCAAAGTTCAAAATCTTGGACATAATTTAAGCATTTTATTCCATTGACTAGTGGGTACAGGTTAACGAATCATTCATGAGGGGAAGAATGGGGATTTGGAGGGTCTATGTCTGGCATTGTCAGGGGTGAACAGGACAGTGGTGGCCACAGAGAAACTCTATAGAGTGAAAAGAGGGCGTTCAGACCAAAAAGAAAGCCATGAGTGACAATCTGGAGATGCAGTCAGAGGCAGCTAGGAGTTTGATACAATTGTAACGTAAGTGTGATCTGAGGAGAAAGGGGATGAAGATGAGATTGACTATGAAGCTTTCTATTTATACAACAGACTCAAAAATGTATTTATCAAGATGTATTTATTAATCGAAGGAGCTGCAAACTCAGAGAAGTGACATGGATTTATGTGTGACCCGCTGAGTTGTAGCTTCCACCTTGGCTGACACTATTAAATCTTGCTTTGCTCAGGCAAGATGTTGGCTCAGTGGCAGCTTACCTCACCACCATGAAGACCTGAATTCCATCCCCAGTAAAATGTAAAAATGCTGGACAGAGTGGCACGCAGCTGTGATCCTAGTGCTACGGAGGCAGACAAAGGAGGATCCCCCAGGGTTCACTTGCCAGTCAGTGTAGCCTAATTTGTGAGCTCCAGGCCATTTAGAGACCCTGTGTCAAAAGAAGGGAGGTGGTGTTCCTAAGGATGACAGCCGAGGGATAACACCTCTAACCTCCAAATGCGCATGTGCACATGCACGCACATACACACATTGCTTGTACACAACAAACACACATGTGCCCATAGACGCATGCATAATAAAATGCATAAATATTACTTTTTTCATGACTAAAGGGATCTCTGAAGCCCTATGATGGGGATCTCTGACACAGATTTCAGTAAGAGGCCCACAGTCAACCTCAGGTTCACTGACATGCTGGAAAGACTAAGGCACTGAGAAACTGTATTCGCAGTCACAGCTTATTGCAGCAAAGGGGATGATTCCCAATCAAGAAAGGAAAAAGGCACACAGCACCAAGTTAAGGAGAGATCAGAAGCTTCCAGACGCTCCCTCTTACAAGACGATGATGTCATGTGACCACACATGCAAAGTGTTGCCAACCAGGAGACCTCACTCATCCAAGCCTGGGTGTCCAGGTCTTTTATTGGTTTTGTTGTTGTTGTTGTTGTTGTTTTTTGTTTTTTGTGTTTTTTTTAGAAAAAGGTCTGAACCCTAGAAGGTCACCTGCTAATGTTTTCAGGTTCTTGTGTCCCAAAACAAAGACTTACACTAGGGATACATAGTAATATAAATAGAGAGTTTGTTAAGGAAGAGAAAGATACTCCCAAGAATGGAGTGTGCTGGTGAGCTAGAAAAAGGTCTACACTCAAAAAGCACTGGACCACAAGTCTTGTGGCCCTTTATCTGCCATTTCTATATCACCAGCAGCAGCAGCCTCTCCTGAGTTTGTACATCAGGCTTTTCTTACCCATGCTCTACTGTGAAACGCAGCCAGCATTTGGGAAGGTCTCCAGTCTTCTGCTGTCACACCTTCTTTCATATGTGGATCCTTATTCTCCTGCCACGGGGGAAAGAGGGGCAAGTCACCTCAGCAAGCTGCACCCACAGTGACTGATTCCAGCTAGTCATAAGCTAGCATCCATCCATGCACCAAGCAGGATTTACAATAAATCACATTAAGTTATCTGGACAAATGGGTGCCACTGACAGAAACAAACCCAAGGTGTCAAGCATTCAAAAATCACGACTCAGTAGGGAGAACATTCTGAAGACTGTGCAGTTAGCTCTGAAGTCAACATGGAGCCAATGCTGTACATAGGCTTGTTTGCAGTGATATAGCAAGCCAGGCATCCTGAGTTATCCCTTCCCTGTAGAAGTGCTTTTCTCCATCTGCTGACTAGCGGGGCAAGTGGAATACAAGCATCTCGTCCCTGTTATAAATTCCTGAAGGTTGGAACCACTTCCTACTCATCTAGTAAATCTGCAGTAGTCGCTAGTAGGCCTTGAGGAACTGGGGTCTTGATTTATTTCTCATAATGTTTAGTTATTAATTCTAGTGATGTAATTTTATTTGAAGTTTCTTCTTGGCCTACCAGAGAATGCTACTTACTATGTAAATCTGCATGTTATTTCTTATGTTATTACTTTTGCTTTCAGTAAGTAAAATGCTTGAAAAATGTTTGTTTTTAAGTTAGATAAAATAAGAATGACTGGGGCTGGAGAGATGAGCTTAGCAGTTAAGGCACTTTCCTGTGAAGCTTAAAGACCAGGTTCAATTCTCCAGGTCCCGTGTAAGCCAGATGCATGTGGTAGCTCATGTGTCTGGAGTTCATTTGCAGTGGCTAGAGACCCTGGGTTGCCAATTTCTCTCTCTCTCCCTCTCCCTCCCCCCCATAAATAAATAAATATTTAACCTACACCGTGTTGGATGCCACAATGTAGGAAACATTTTAGTGCACTGGAATGGTTTTAAGGGATAAACAGCTACATGATTGGCAGGATTTGGAGAGGCAGGTGAGTACTGGATGTTCATGTGCTAACAAATGAACGAAATGCTAATCCAGTTTTTAAAACATACACATGCCTCTACTCTATCTTGATCATAGCCCTCCACTGAACCCCTCCTTCTTCCCATCTAGCCTCTCTTCTATTCTTATGTTCATTTTTTAAAATGTTTTCTCCTTGTTTGTGGCCATGACACACCGAGTTTAATTAGGATTTCCTCAAAAGCAGCTCCTGTTGCGCTACATACTACTTCAATTCCTTTTAGCTTCCACATATCCTCTCTGTGAAAGAAGGGAACCTTTCTGTTCTGCAGAGATGGCCTTTATTTTTTAATATTCTTATTCGTCTATTTTCAACCAAAGCAAAAGAATATGATGAGCACACCAGGGCCTCTAGCTGCTGCAAACAAACTGTGCCACTTTGGGCACCTAACTTCATATGGGCACTAGGGAATTGGACCTGAGTTGTTAGACTTTTAAGGCAAGTGCCTTAAACACTTGGTCATCTTCCCAGCCCAAGACATGTCCTTTCATTGAACACTTAACTACATGTTTTATTTGCGTTTGAGTTATTCGCACGGCCGTGTTGGGCATGTATGCCCCGTTTAACATATACGGCGCACTCTGCTTTTGCCCTAGATGTGGCAGGGACTCAGGATTCTGCTTTGACACTCTCAGCTGTACGTGTGCCCCATTATAAAGACTGCTCTAGGGTACATTCTTTTTTGTTCTTGGGATTAACAGCTAGTGCAAAACTGTATACGCCCACAGCCTCTTCTCTCGCCATGTCACAAACGCCATGTGGCTCAGGTCCATAGGACCAGGTCTCTCTCTGCAGGATGCATCTGTTGAGAAAGAAAGATGGGAGATGAAGCCAAGAGGACCTGCAGTTCTCAGTGCCCTAAACTCCTCCCCAAGCCCTTGTATGACATTTGTGAGGGGAAAGCTTGCCTCTATGTCAACTAACAGGCCAGTTATTTTTCAACCTGACAATATTTTTAGTAATAAAAGTAACAAACCACACACTGACTGACCTTTTGTGAAGCTCACAGAAATGTCCAAAAAAAGATAGCCTCACTAAATTACATCAGTTATTTCATTCTTCCTTCATTTTTAACAACAGGATCTTATTTTTAAAGTTAAGTATAGGATATAGTATTAGTATTATTGCAGTCAGGTTCACATTGCTGATAGAAATCACCCAACCAAGAGCAGCTTGGGAGGGGGGGGAGAAGAAGAGGTTTATTTTCATGCTTGAAGGGGAAGCTCCATGATGGCAGGGAAAATAATGGCATGAGAAGATGGTGGACATCACCCCCTGGCCAACATAAGGTGGACCATAGCAACAGGAGAGTGTGTCAAACACTAGCCTGGTGAAACTGACTATAACACCCATAATCCCACCCCCCAAAATACACTGCCTGTAAGTATTAGTTCCCAAATCTCCATCAAGTGGGAACATAGCATTCAGAGCACCTAAGTTTATGAGGGACACTTGAGTCAAAGCACCACATTCTTCCCCCGGCCCCCATAAACTGATAACCGTACATGATATCAAATGCAGTACATTTATCCCACATTAAGTCCCCATAGTTTTTATCAATTCCAATGATGCTCATACATCCCCACAGTCAAAGATCTTCTAACTCAACCACAATACCAAAAATCCCCCCCAAAAAAACTGTAATGGTACAGAATAAATATTCACACTGCAAAAGATGGCATTGGAAAGCAAAGAAATATTCAGCCAATACAAGATTTAAAACAACCAGGGCAAACATCCAACTCTGTAGCTTCAAGTCCAACAACTCCAGTCAAGACAAATGTCCAAGTCTGATAACTGTAAGAAGCAACAAGTCTCTGGAGTTCCAATTCCACCCCACCAGCTAGGCTACTCACAGTCCTAGAAAACTTCATCGGAGCCAGCAGGTCTCCTCGGCAGCCATCTCTTGGTCCCGGCATCTCCAGTGGGTCTCCACTGCAATACACAGTTCATCCTCATGGCCACATGGGGTCTCTATACAGGCAATCAGCAAACCTGCTTCACACTGCCCATAGCCATTTCCAAAACAGAAAACAGTGTTGTAAACTCAACGACCCTCTCTTTCCTGCATTTCTTATAGCCCACAATTCCAGGTAGAGTGCCAATTTGTTAATCTGGCAGGGGAGGGAGGTGGAGATAAAGCAGACTTTGAAGAACAGGACACTCTTTCAGCACTCAGGTGCCTTCAAAGGAGCCTACATTCTTCCTGTTGCTCCACTGCAGGTCAGCTGGACCAATCTCAAAGGTTGTAATTTCTCAATTGCAGCTGAATAGGCCAAGATTTTTTTTTTTCTGTGCCATATCACTCTACTCACATCAGTGCATTTCTACTCAAAGTAACCCTGCACAACTTCTCAGGACATGGACATAACAGCAAGCTTCTCACACAAACTGCTAGCCCAGTCCAGGCAAAGCTCTTTCTCACCCTCACAAGCCAGACCTCACAGTCCATAGTTCTGACTGCATTCAGGTCTTTCAACTCTGACCAGAATAGTCCATCAAGCTGTACTTACAGCACTGCAAAACATCTCTTAGGCCAAGGTTTCAAATCTTTCCACATTCCTCTTAAAAATCAGCTCCAAAAGGACAAAGATACACAGTCAGGTGTCTAGCAGCAAATGACCCCACTTTCAGTACCACTTTGCTGTTGTAGTCAGGTTTGCATTGCTGGTAGAAATCACCCAACCAAGAATAGCTTGTGGGAAAAAAAGAGGTTTGCTTTGCCTTATAGGCTCAAGGGGGAAGCTCCACGATGGCTGCAAAAGCAACATCATGAGCAGAGGGTGGACATCACCCCCTGGCCAACATAAGGTGGGCAATAGCAACAGGAGGGTGTGCCAAACACTGACAAGGGAACAGTAGCTATAACGCCCATAAGCCTGTCCCCAAAAATACACGCATCCAGGAGGCATTAGTTCCTGAATCTCTATCAGCTGGGAATGTAGCATTCAGAACACCTAAGTTTATAGGAGACACCTGAATCAAACCACCACAGGCATTAAAAGCACTCATTGATCATGCTAGCTGGGTAGACCCCCTAGCATATTGCTAAATGCTTTTGAAAATTAGTATTTAAAGTTAATAAAAAATAAAGTGACCAGGTGTGGTGGCATATGCCTTTAATCCCAGCCCTTGGGAGGTAGGATTGCTGTGAGTTCAAGGCCCACCTGTAACTATAGAGTGAGTTTCAGGTCATCCTGGACTGGAGTGAGACCCTAGCTCAAAGAAAATAAATAAGTAAGTTAATTAATTAATGAATGAATTAAGGTGCACGAGCAAGGTGACATGTGAAACCAGTTCTAATTGAATATTTTACAAATTTCTGACTAGCAAAGAAGAGGGGATGAAGCAACTATGTGAGGTTTAATGTCTCCGAGAACAGACAGGTTCCTCTACAAAACCTAGAGCGGCAGGAGACTGCTTCATAAATGTCTTGGGCAAGACATAGAGCAGATTTTTTTTTTCAAGGTAGGGTCTCACTCTAGCCCAGGCTGACCTGGAATTCACTATGGAGTCTCAGGGTGGCCTTGAACTCACAGCAATACACTTACCTCTGCCTACTGAGTACTGGGATTAAAGGCACATGCCACCACGCCCAGTCCAAAAGCAGAATTTTTTAGTATTTTATTTTTATTTATTTATTTGGCAGAGAAAGGGGGAGAGAGAGAGAGAGAATGGGCATGGCAGATCCTCCAGCCACTGCAAATAAATTCCAGATGTATGTACCCCCTTGTGCATCTGACTAATGTGGAGTCCTGGGGAATCAAACCTGGGTCCTTTGGCTTTGTAGGCAAATTCTTTAACCACTAAGCCATCCCTCCAGCCCAAGAAAGCAGAGTTTAAACAATTCCTATTAGAATCTGGTAATATTCGATGAAACAAAGAAAAAAATCACTATAATTCTTAGCATTTCTGTGCAATAAGCTCTTGTTGAATAGCTACACATTCACAGACTTCAGGGATTCTCTGTGTACTTAAAGAAGTTCACATTCTTTTCATAACTCAACTCTAGCTTGCAGAGCATAGCTCCCTATGTCCTCTTCATTTACCTTCCAGATAATTCTAACCTCCTCCAGAATGCCATGGTGCCTAGTGGATCCTCCCTGTGTGTTTATTTAAGGCAACTCAATCTTCTTTGAACCCATACTTATGAAGAAAGCATTTTATGAGACTATTATCAAAAGAAATATTATCTTAGGGCTGGAGAGATGGCTTAGCAGTTAAGGCGTTTGCCTGTGAAGCTAAGGACCTCGGTTCGATTCTACACTACCCATGTAAGGCAGATGCGCAAGGGGCGTGTGCATCTAGAGCTCCTTTGCAATGGCTGGAGGCCCTAGCATGTCCATTCTTTCTCTCTCCCTCTCTCACTCTCTCTCTCTCTCCCTCTTTCTCTCTCAAATAAATAAATATTTTTTTAAAAAGAATTTTATCTTAGAGGAACTGTTTTGTACAAAACACATCCTCATCAAGGAATGAAGGATGAATATAGATGGAAGCAAGGGCAGAGGGAGGAAGGGAAGAAGGAACCCTTCAAAGCACATATTACTTTAAAGTAAGAAAATTTTGCACCTGGAACAAACAGACTTTGGCTGATAGAATGTGCCTGTCAGAACTGACCCAAGAGAAATAAAGTGTCCACATTGAATGCTATCTGCATCAGTCCATAACTGGGTTTGGGAGGAGGGGTAAAGAAACATCCTTGAACTCCAAAACCCTGAGTTTATATCTATTTTACCAAAGAATTGGAATAAAACAAGACTGAGAAGTACAATGTCCAAATCATTACTTTTTGTTTGTTTGTTTGTTTGTTTTTCAAGGTAGGGTCTCACTCTAGCCCAGACTGACCTGAAATTCACTAGGTAGTCTCAGGGTGGCCTTGAACTCATGGCAATTCTCCAACCTCTGCCTCCTGAGTTCTGGGATTAAAGACATGCGCCACCATACCCAGCTGCAAACCATTACATTTTTATTCAGGCATATATGAGGGAGAAGGAGAGTTCATGAACTGAGGAAAGGAAAATGGGTGCATCCACAAGGCCTGAGGGCACATGTGGGAATTAAACATGGGGCGAGGGAAAAGATGTGAAAAGGGATTCTTCTAAAAAGCTGTGTGCTTTAAAATATCCAAAGACAAAAAATGATAAAAACAAATTAGCCAGGGCTGCCAGAATGGGAAGGACAAGATCTTACAAGTGTTGATTCCCTGACACTCAGATGCAGAGACCTAAGCAGCCAAGGAGCCAGAAAGGGAATCCTCCTACACAGTGCCCCCTCAGCCCCATGAGCCCAGGCAACGCTATGCATGTGGAGTCAGGGGATTAAATCGCGAAGAGGTTGGCACACGTGGGTGCAACAGGACAACTGATTGGCTTGAGCTCCTGGGGGAAGTGCAGGCTCAAGAGAAGTCTGACTGGGTGAGTGTATCAGATGCTGCAGGCAGAGGTGCTGTGTGATATAGGTGAGCGGACTGAGCAGCCACTAAGCTTCTCAGAGAAGAGATCCAATGGCTCTCATGAGCCTTCTCTGGTTATATGCTAATAGTCACGTCACCTACCTGGCTGCCTCTCAGGTCAAAGCACCAGGTCCCATCCATGGCTCTAACAAGGTCGCAACTCACTCAACCGCTAGGAGGTGAGATCCGGATATTGATCTCTGAATGGAAGCGCATGAATTTGCTCTTCCTTCATCTAAACAGAGATGAGAACTCCACGCAGATGAAATGTACTGCAATTCAAGGCACAGTGATGTGCAACAGACCCTCTTCTGAAGAACTCTTTTTTTTTTTCTTTCAGAAGAAATAAGAAACTACATAATTTGTTTCATAAACAGCCAGCTAAGTATTTCTCAACACTGCAGCATAGGCTTCTGCACACTCAGGATCCAGTGTGAGTTAAGAGCCAAAACATGGAACAAGCTGCATGGCTGGGGCTCTGAAGCGCATTCATATGTAGCCATTTGCTCCATACATGTTTATTCAAACCTCAGCATGCCAAGTGCTGTTCCAGATAAAACAAGTTGACCCAGCCCAATGAGGGGTGTGGATGAGGGTCTATAGCAGACATATGATGTCTAAAATAAAGCCATCTGAGCAGATTAGCTTTGATGGAGATCTGAGCAAGCATAATTTAAAATCAAGTTAAGGGCTAGGGATGTAGCTCACCGGTAGAGCACTTGCCTGTCATATGGAAGGTCCTGGATTCAACCCCTGCCATGACCAGCGTGACCATGACCTGTTAGGATGACTCAAGTATGAGAAAGACAGACAGACACAGGTAATAGAATAAAGTGAAAGTTGGGGTCAGATGGCCTGCAGACTCTGATGGAGACATTGCAACTTTGTGTAATCAGTTCAACTTTACTTCCCAGACGAAGCAGGAAGGCTACGGCAACTGCTTTCTGTCACCAAATATGTAAAAATCATAGGCTGGACGGGGCAGGGTTAGGCAACATAGGAGTGAGGAAGCCATGGACTGTTCTCTCCACAAGGTCAGGCTTGCACAAACTCTGCCAACTTCAGCTGAAAGTAGACATGACTGGCCAAGCCTATGTCAAGCTATTCTCATAGGTCATGGCTCTGCCTAGTATAAAGGCCTTTCCCAAAAGGCAGAGTACTGGGCTATGCCACATGCAGCTTTCTATAAATCCCCAGCACTATAAATAAAGTAAAGGCAGGCTTTGAAGTGAGCGAAGATAGGAGGTGAAAGGATAGATAACGGGAAAAGCAACAGGTTCACACCACAGTCATCACCTCCTGCTCCTCAGCATTGTATCAGCTTCTGTGTTTCTCCCCACAAAAGGACAGACAATACTGAAAACAAGACTGAGTGATCTCCTTGAAAGCAGGTAGGACTAGGTGACTTTGCGTAAGGTGGGGTGACCTGTTTGAGGGACAGCACCCCCACAGGAGGAGGCATGCTATATCTACAGAAAGTGCCTCTAGCAAGCACTACATTTGAGTGCAGCATGCCAACATGCCCTCAACCTGAGAAAGCACCAGTTTATGTTTTCCAAAACTTTGAAACTATAATTAAATGTTCTTATAGCACCAAAGTAAAATGTGTTAATATTCTCTGACAGTAATTTTACAAGTATTTTAAATGGCATGTGATACTTATCATACCGTACTATAGTAAACGTGTTATATTAAGCCACAAAGCACTGTGCGGTGCCATCCATCTATTGAACATGAAACTCAGGCAGCAATCCTAAGAGTATCGTGGTTCTGCAGATCACAGAGGAAGTGTGCACCAACCAGATTTTCAGCATGGGAAGAATCAACATCCCATAAGCACACTGGGAGATGACTGAATCTAGATCTTAACTGCAAGAGATAATGAGAAAGTGGAAAAGTCTTAACAAGGTTATTTTTGAAGGAATAACTGTCAAGGTTGATGTATTGAGTCTAGGAATTAGAGACATCTTCCCTCTGCCAGGCCAATGGGCACAGAGGTAAAGATGCAGAAGTGATCACATCACAGACACTGTTGGTCACTGGTGACATGACAGAGATCTGGCCAGGAATAGTATCTGTGTGTCACAGGGAAGATCTTTGGCATAAATTAACTCAAAGAAAATTGGTGCCCATGGCCCGGGGCCACATGGACCATTGGCAAGAGAAAAGCGGATGACTGTCACTCACGGAGGCCCCATGCAGGGAGGAGATGTGACAGCCCCGTCAGCAGCATCCCTTCTTCCTCTCCTTACCCGTGGTTTTGACAGGAATCCACTCCCTCCACATAGCCCACATGTTGCGAGAGACGTTGCCTCCATTCTTGGCTCTGGAAGAATATGCAGGCTGTGCCATACCACCAGGGTCCGGCTGTCCTCAGCAAATGTGGCGTTTACATATAGACTGGAGCTTATAATACCCCACTCAGAAGGGAAGGCATCACAAAATGGGCATTCTCACTGTCTGCATTTTTCTCTCTCCACTCTCTTTGCATTTCGCCCTCTCTCTCTCTCTCTCTCTGAAAACTGATCAAGGAGACATTTCTTCAGTAGCTGACTAGCAGCCCACTTGATAATGGAAACATTTTATTGAATAATTACACAAGCCGAAGGAAATCATTATGCATCTTTAAATTTAACTACTGGGCCACCTGTGTTCTGCCAAATGTCTTTCTTTCTTCCACCATTCTGTGAATCTGGGGCAGATTGCATAGCTTCTCGTCTCTTTCATTACTAATATTCTCAGCCAGTCTAATTCAATTCCTAGATTAAGGTTTTGTTTGAAACTTTCAGCTCTTGTCTCCTTCTCACGAGTCTTTCCAGACTTTAGTCTGGGGAGTGGAAGCGTCTGCCATTCTGCTCTTCTTCCCCCGCCTTCTCTGTTCTAGCTCAGTCAGTGCCGGGCACTCGGGAAACAGGTGCAAGCCGGGCAATGTTTCCTGTACCATTGTAACTCTGTTGTCCATCTTGGTTTCTGTAGTTAACATAACCCTGTGAGCAATGCCCTTATGGGCAGAAATTCAACATGGATTCTCTTGGGATATGTGTGTTAAAACTTTCATTTTTGTTATTGGTGTGTGCATGTGTCTGTAGTATGCTCGTGTGGTGTGTGGATATATAGTGTATACACATGTGTGTAGTTCTATGTGCCCCATGCACAGGCATGTGGAAGCCTGAGGAGAATGTCATATGTTCTTTTATATTTTGGATCCCAATTTCCTTGAAATAGGGTCTCCCACTGAGCCCAGAGCTGCTCTTTTTGGTTCACCTGGCTGAGCAATGATCCCCAGTGGTTCTCGCGTCTTTCCCCGCCCCTGACAGGACCAGGACTTGAGGCCTGTGTGGCTACGGCAGTATTTTTATGTGCATGTTGGAGACTGAACCAGGTGGTCTTGAGCTGTCCTGCTTGCACAGCAAGAACTCTTACTTGCTGAGCCATTTCTCCAGCCAGAGCATACCTTCTTCTTATAGTGGTGACTCCGCAGGGGTTTGTGTAGCTAAATGTGGGGGCCACAAAGCTTGGCAGCAATAAAGAGGTTTTTGAACATTCAATAGCCCCAAATCACACATTCTATGAGTGTGCAGTGCTTCAGACAGTGCTCCCTCTGCTGGGCCACACGGCTCCATGGTAGCCTTTGCTCTGAACACAGCCTTGCGCTGTGCACTGCAGACGCCACCACACCACGGCACGCCAGCCAACACTGCCTGGAGCAGCTGGGCGCGGGCCCGAGACACTGCAGGTTAAGAACTGCAGGCCGGACGCTGCGCTTTCCGTGAGCTGGCGTTCTCATTGAACGGCCGCATGCTGAGCGGTCAACGGGTCTGACTGATTAGAAACTTGTGACTGTGGACACTGGCAATGTTGCAGACACAAAGACAAATTATCTTGCCTTAAGTTCCCTTACTAATAACATTTAGCACCCACTTATTGTAGAAAATCTTCCCAGTGTATTAACTTAGCATACCAGTAGCTAACCTTGTTCTCAAGTCCTGGGGTTCAGACTGAAACTTATCACTGAATGCCTGGAGTTTCTGCTGCAGAAGGGTGGCATTGCATGGGACTTCTAAACCCCCGTAATTCCATGAGCCCTTGTGCCCATCTTCTGTATCTCCCTATAGACGTCTATATATCCTATTGGCTACATTTAGCTGGGGAACATTGAATAAAATTAATACAGTTATCTACCACTGAATCTGCCCAAGATGCCTTACATACCCAGCAAGCACCTCATGGACTAGACAATAAGATGGATGGGAGGGCGGGGAGGGAATCAAAGGGTGGAAAACAGTAATCCGGACCCAAACGGCAATGGTACCATAAAATTCTACTTCCTAAAAGACAGACCAAATGGCTGAACCTTCACTAGACCATTACAGGAAACACCTGAACCACAAGACACTGGAGAGGGTAGGATCAAGACTGACCTAAATCTCCTACATCTTCCCTCCCTCCCTCTCCCCCTCTCCCCTCTATCTCTCTCCTCTCTAACTCTTGTATATTAGTTATCTTTTTCCTCAATTTCTTAGTGGACACTGACCTGTAACCCCCACTTCCAGCTTGGGCCTACCATCTACAATGAGCTTTTGATCAGAGAAACCTACAAGGTTTCCCAAAACAATGACAGACTTCTGTCAGAGTACTTGATGACCCACCAAAGGCCAGTGATAAGACCCTATTGCTGAAGACTCCATACACAGCTGACGCGTAAAATGGAAAGACATGGCTGGAAGCCAGGAGAGAGTCAGTCCCCAGACAGTCAGCGTGTCTAGTGCCAGAAGGCGCTACATAGGCAACTGGGGTAAATGACCAAGATCTGTCCAAGCAACACATTGTTTAACCTAATTAGCAACAAATAACCGGATGTGATGCCCACACAAGTGCAATAGTAGTACATAGCCATGGTGAGGAATCAATTGCTCTTGATTTGGCTAACTGATCCACTCAGTGGTACTAGACCCATAGCTGGAGCTGGGAAACAAGTCAGAACCATACCCAAACACAAGCCCACTCTACAATAGCAAGCTACCATCAATCACGGGGTGTAAGAGGGCCTACACCTATCAAACTGTCTATCAAAAAAGTAAGTGTTATCTCAATTTTCCGGGTGCTAACTTACTCTCCGTTGGAGAATCTGCTTCTCTTTTCCAGATAGATGCAGATCCTAAGAAGAGAGCTGCCCCAACATACCTCAAAAGGGGCCCAACTGAAACTAAGGACAACTGGCGAAATTAGCAAGGGTGATGTTTTCCTGTGAACCGTATACCAGCACAAAGGGGAAGGAGATCAACGCAGAGAAAAATCAA
The DNA here is from genome assembly GCF_020740685.1 of Jaculus jaculus. NCBI lineage: Eukaryota > Metazoa > Chordata > Mammalia > Rodentia > Dipodidae > Jaculus > Jaculus jaculus. The sequence continues at coordinate 5,295,395 of NC_059105.1, forward strand.
CTCCTACGAAATCAGAGAGCCAAAGCCTCAGAGGCCCCCAACACCTCAGCACTGAAGCAGACCACAAATGAACCCAACATGGCTCAGGAAAATCTTGCGGAAGAGGGGGTGGAAAGAATGTCAGAGTTACATGTTGGGTCATGATTTGCAGAGACATTTATCATACTAATAACTGGGGGCTAACTCCACAATGCACGACCCATTTTCATTAACAAGGAGGATCTAATGGGAGGGGGTAGATCACAGATGAGCCTAAATAATGGTACCAAACTGCCTGTACTCACTGAAATGAAAAGTAATAAATTAAATTAAAAAAAAATGTAGCCAGAAAAATCAAAGGATCAGACCTAAAACTTTGAACTTGCTCTGCCTAAGCCAGTCCTATATCTAGGGGCATCAAATCATAAAAATCTTGATTTGTTTATTATATGTAGAAATACATTTTAATCATATTATTACTCCAACAAGTAAACCTCAAAACTTCAGTAGCTAAACATCATATGCATGTATTTAGAATGAAGGGGTTCACAGGCTCACTTTTCCTAATGTACTGGCAATGAGCCCTTTAGTTCTTGGTATGGTTTCTAAGAGGCCTGACACCTCCGTGCTCTCTTGGGGAGGACCAGCAGCAGTGTAAAAGGGTAACAGTAGCCTGGCATCTCCAGACTATCAGGAAGTCCAAGCTAGAGATATGGACAAAGACAGGTCACGTGTAGGAACACAGAGTAACCAAACTCCTGGCGTGACTTCTCAGATCTTCCACTTCGTCAAACGGTCAGCTGGTTTCAACCCCCTCTGAAACGCAGCTAATACTCTATGGAGCAGAACTAATCAGCTGGGTGAGGTAAACTGTTAAAAATTCAAGGTGTTAGAAAATAAATGTAGCACAAAGAGCAACTAAATTCTGCAGTAGTGCTTCATAAAGTGATGCTATAATGATCACAATTTTCTACCCAGTGCCAGAAGTGGGATATCGTCCAGTGAGTTGTTAATCATGGACTTCTCTAAGGTCCCTCACATAATACAAACTGGTGCCAGTGCTCCTGGCTGCCCATCAGAACTTGATGGTAAGTCCCCAGTGCCAAAGATACCTTATGCTTCAGTTGCAGGACACTGAGAAATCAAGCCACCCTGATGGATAGCTGCCATGCATTGCAAAGTGCTACGTAGGCTGTTGGAGGAGAAAAGTCATCAAGAGTCTTAAGCAGTGATAGATCCACCCTGCCTGCTACACAAATGACCACCCACCCAGGCAAGGTGTGCCCACTGGTGCAATAGTGGCATGACTGCTATGGCAGTGACCAGCTGTGCACTGATAGGATTTGAGGTCCACTCCATGGAAGGCAATTCATACCCAGTATCGAAACCCTAGCGTGAGTGGGAAGGCCACCAGCCCTAAGAGGAAGCAGAGACTGTGGCTTGGCTACACGGGCATATGGTAGTTGTCACGTTGGTCTCAAGCTTTCTGCATTTATGTCCACACATTAGTGCTGCTCCCTTCTCTGGTCAGAGAAGCTTCCATCGCAGTTGGCAATGATTACTGGGGGAACCCAAAACCCATCAAAGTACTGAGAATAGGTGACTATTGAGTTCTCAGCACTAAACGAGACACCTCTAGCTTATTCCAAGGCTCAGAGAATATTCTGGGAAAGAGGGTGCAAAGAACGTAGGAGCCAGAGGATGGACAGGAGAGCTCTGGAGCACGGTCCTCAGGACAGAAGTATCTATCGCACTCACAGCTTCCTTCATGTCATGGCCAGCACTACACCTAAACGGTGTTGGGCCATCAGCTTGCCATCACAGAAGATGACAAAAGGTGAAAACAAAAACAGAAGAATAGTTATTTGAAAATAATAAGGGTTTCATTGGAAAAGGGTAGGAAAGGGACAAAAGAAGGTAATGAGAAGTGATTAGGATTGACATGCAGTATGGACATATATGAAAATCGTCAAAAAAGATTTATAAGATCACATTCTTCTGTGAAATATAAAATATTTGATAATAGTTAAATGTCTTAAAATATCTCAAATAGAGCTTATTATTGAGGTCAGTCTGTTTTAGCTTGAAACAGATGTTGGGAGCAGTTACATTCTTAGAGAATGAAATTTGTATGTAATCCTTTTAAGACTTTACTCTCTGCTTATGTTCTTCCAGTCCTAGATCTCTGAGCTCCATAAGAACACAAGTCTCTGCTGTCTTTTGAACAGCTGCTGATAGTGAAGCACTTCGATGATGAACTCTTAGTGTGACAAAATTACACCCCAGTTCCTCTGCTTTCAGACATTGTCTCTTCCAGCCACCACCCTTCTTTGGCATAGCCTTACAAGTGGCTGATGATAGTCTAGACTCTTCCACAAGCTGTCTGCTCTGCCTGCAACACACCTCCTCCTGCAATATTCTTGAGTAGGCTACTTCCAGCGTCTATTTGTTCCATCTCAACGATTCCAGGTTACATCTTTCTATTTGCTTATATTGAGTGAAACCAATGTCTTCACAACTTCTAGGAGTTGATCCAGAATTCAAGTTAAGCCAATTACCACATTCTACTATAGAACTGGGCCTAGCAAATTAAGCAAAGTTTCGGTTGACTCATACTGTCCGATTAAATACACCATTCAGAACAGAGCAGATGTTTTTGTTTATTTTTTCTTTTCATTTTCTCTTTTAAAAATATTTTATTTACTTAATAGAGAGGAAAAATGGGTGTGCCAGGGCCTCTTGCCATTGCAAACAAACTCCAGATGCATGCATTACTTTGTGTGTTGGCCTTATGTAGGTACCAAACATTCAAACCCAGACTGGCAGGCTTTATATGCAAGTGCCTTTAACAGCTGAGCCATCTCCTCAGCCCTGTCATTTATTAAGTATGTGTAATAGTAATATGGTTCTACTGAATTGATGGTTCCTTAAACTAAAATGCATTTTTTTCCTGGGGACTAAGGAGAGTGATGGAAGAGGCTTGTGACCAAAATACACAATTTACATGTTTAAAAATTATCAATAAAACATTATCTAAGAGTTGATTTGTGAATGGGAGAGTGAGGGAGGGGAGGGAATTATGATTTATTGTCTATAATTATGGAAGTTTTCAATAAAAATATTTTTAAAAAAGAAAGCTATTTAAAAATTTATTCCTCTCTAAATATTGAAAAGGGCACTTATAATCTTATTTAGAAACTTAGCTTAGTGGAATTGATAGTTTTAAGTTGATTAAAAGTCTCTCCTAGAAGGCTCTTGATAGCATCCTCTGTAGTCAAATGCATGCTAAGCCTGGAATCTTTCCTCTGGTGACTGGTGTATCCACAAATTTATGAAAATGGATGTTTAATAAAGTACCATCAGGATCCTGTCAGATGAGCATGACTAACTTGTTGAAATAATTTATGCCTCTAAGAACACTTATCCTTAGTTTTAACCACTCTTCCTAAGTTTGAAGAGGTGTTTTCTTTTTTAAACAGACACAGATTTTTTGACATTTCGCCAGGTGACCAGTGTCAGTGTCCCCAGAACTTGCACCTGGCTGGGCTCTGACACTGAGCAAAGTGCGTAAGTCATTTCTAAGACAGAACATAAGTCACTTCTAAGGCTAGGTCACTACATGTCATCAGCTTTCATCTGGACACTCTTACTAACTTACCATGAGGGAAATTTTACATCTACACAAAATAGAAATCATACTATCTGAAATGAGACCATGTTGAAGAAACCATGTATAGGCATATCAACATCAATAATCCTGACCTTCAAGTCTTCCTGTCCAAGGACTATACATACCATCAAGAATTTATACATACACATGTGTGTGTGTGTGTGTGTGTGTGTGTGTGTATCTATGCATATGTGTGTGTGTGTGTGTGTTTTATTTTATAAAAGTTTCGAACCTATACAATGTCTTAAAATGATAAAATTTTTGTTTTGTGCCAATGTTTTCAGAGGTTCCTTATGTAGCCTAACAACAGTAATATTTGTCTGTATTATTCATGAATAACAGACTTTAAGAGTTTTCTTTCATAGTCTTCAGGTACTGTGTGTCTAGGAGAACCTTTCTATTATATTCTGTAAACTGTTTACATTAAGTATAACAAATTGAAGGTAGGACCTCACACATGTCAGGCAAGTACCCTACCATTAAGTTTCCCAAGCTAGCCTTCAACTCACTCTGCAACACAGGCAGAACTTCATCTTGTGACTTTTCTGCCTCAGCCTCTCAAGTAGAGGGCATTGCAGTCTATGGTGACAGACAGGTATTTTCAATAAACTTATTGAATCTGTGATTATGTCTTAAACAGTTCTGGAAAAATTTCAGATATCATTTTTACAGCACTAATTCTTTCCTTTCTACATCTTTAATTAATTTTCTTAGATCATTACACTGCATTTTTCCTTCTATGCTAGATAATTCCTTCTGACCATCTTCCAGTTTGCAATATTTCTCTTTAGCATACTTTGTTAGAATCATCACTTACATTTGAATGCCACTTGTTTCCCAACTAGGTGAGTTCTTTCTAATTCTTTTTAAGAATCTTTCATGCCAGTCATACCTGCTCAATCCCAGCGCTCAGATCACCATAAATTCAAGGCAGGCTGATTGCAGAGTGAATTCTAGGACAAAAAGGACTAGAGGGAGACCCTGCCTTTAAAAATATATTTTATATCACTTTTCAGCTTCCTGTTCATTATAGATATTTCCAAATTTGACTATCTTAAGCATTTCCAACCTACGAAGCAAAATTGCCTCCTGGCTTATGTATGATAATTCCTTGATCTTGTTCTCAATCATGTAATGTGGATTCACAGTACATCTGGTGTTATCTTTGATTTGATAACATACTTAATACTCAATTTGAAAATTACTTGTGTCTATGCTGTAAAACCTTCCCATAATGAAATTACTTTTCTTCTGCTAGACACCTTAAAGACCATCTATCTAAGACGGCCTTGCCCTCCTTTTGTATTCTATGGTTGTTTTTAGTTGTTTCACAGGATAGGACTATTGTATGCAAATTGCAGTGTTGGAAATGCATGACATAATATGTGCCAAGTTAAATTTTTAAAACAATCTGTTGCCCAAAATGAAACATGTTTGACCTTAAGGATTATAATGCATTAGATACCTGGGGACTAAAGGCGTGCCTAAGAGTAGGGGTGCAATGGGAAAACCGAGCGGGGTAATTTTCAAGGAGTGAGACGTGTGTGAGCTAGACTGAGAGCGACAACACGGAGCACAGGTAGTGCTGTGCCCGCATGGCCCTGCCCCCGACGGGCATCTGAGCTCTGCAGAACGTGAGTCCATGACAGGGCGGGTGGGATAGTATTCCTGGCTCACAAGGATAACACTCACTATCATTAGACCTTACGGTTTAGAAAGCTCTGGGGAAGCAAGCTTTGACCTACCTCCAGTAAGTAGCCTGGATAGCAGGCAGGAAACACATATTCCAAAGTACCTACTGAGTGACTAATGTACAGCATAGCCCCTCCCTCTTGTTCAATCCAAAGACATATTCAACGCAGTCCAGAACAAAGCATCTTAAGCAAACTCAATGTTAACCTGAAGCCTTTGCAAAATCTCCTGGAAATAATCAGGAGATCCTTCACAATGCAAATAAAGAGTTCAGAAGCACTCCAGCAGTTTCTCTTAATCTTGGCCTTACTAGCACATGGGAGCTGGAGTCGGCTGGAATTGACAAAGAACCTCAAATTGTGAACTGAAAACTAGTGTTCCGGGCCAGGGGCTCAGATTTATTTAATCATACCACTCCAAAGTTGAGATAAACAGATGGCATAATTAGCTAATAAATTTACTTCATATTTAATAACCACAAGAAAAAGTAATTCTCCTTTGGCTGCAAAGTAGGTCATTCTCAGACTCTTTTTAATTCAAATGTGGTAAGCATTATTGGTAAAGAAATTTTATTATTTAGTGAAGTCATAAATACCAAAGCACAAATGTAATTTTCTCACATTTTCACTCTGACCAGCTCAGATATATGTATTAATAATCACCCATTGAAATACCTCCCACTAAACAGTCAGAAGAGCCCTTTGCCACAACAGTTTTCCATGTGACTACTTGACTTGCAGCCCTAGAAAGAATTACTCAGCTCCAATGTGGAAAGTTTAAAGATAGAATCTACTTTCAATAATGAAAGATACGCTTTCAAATTAGCTTCTCAAAATGCCCCAAATTAACTATTAATGTGAACTTGGGGAAAATATATTTTATGACAGATAATCAACAGTAAATTCAAGCATTCCTGGCTCCAAAGTTTCTATACTGTTTTTCCTTAACAGGCATTGACTTTATAAATATTTTATTTTTAATCAAAGGGACTTTAAGGAACTCATGAGGGAGAGTTTATCCTCCTCCAAACTGAAAGTTCTCAACACTAGAACAGTTTTCAAATACATTTTCTTATGAAAATCATTGCCCCATTATTTATCCCTCTTAGAAGGATTCTGTTTATTCCAACAGAGGAGAAAATTACATTAAAGTTAATGTCTACTACCATATGGTCTTTTCTGCAAACAAGAAAAATTATGATTGTTTGTTCATGCCAGCTATGAAGTCCTCAGTATGAGCAAAGAGGGAAATAAAACCTCAAGGCAGTTAGGTACAAGCAGAAAGAATATAGTAGATTTGTACAGTCGCATGTAGAACACCCTTTAAGGGACTCTCTAAGGTCAGCTTCATACTTAGAAGTGAACTTTCCTGCCTAAGGGAGCTTCAGCTTGGATGCCACTTTAGTTAAAAAGCATGGATTAGACACTGTTGTCCCCAGATAGCCTAGAAACAAGACGATCTCAAAATCCATGTTCCCCTAAGAAGCAACCTGATAAGCAAATAACTATAACACACAGAGACCACCACAGCAAATGCCCACTCAGGAAGAGAGCTACAGAAGTTCCTTCGTGGTCTCCTTTTGTACATCTTCAACAGTATTCAGTGCTGTCTGTGCACATATTTGTGTTAGTCTCACATGTCCTATGAAGAAAACGTTACCTCTTGGGTTGGAGAGAAGGTGCTCACTGACAAAGCCAAAGGACCTAGGTTCAATTCTCCAGGTCCCATGTAAGCCAGATACACAGGTTGGAGTTGGTCTGCAGTGGCTGGAGGCCCTGGTGCCCCTATTTTCTCTCTTTCTCTTCAATAAATAAATATTTTTTAAAAAATTTTTAAAAAGTTACTTCGTAATATAAAAGGGTCCATATGGAATTATTATAGAAATACTAACACATGAATCCACTGCTTCTGACTGGGTAGCTTTTTTTATTCAGTCATCTAAGCATATCAACTGTCTCTATCTGCTCTCTCTCCTAAGTAAATAAATACTATATTTTAAATGTAAAAAGAAATAGCAAACTCATATTTGTGCAAAAGGTAGGGCATAGTCACCTTTCCATTACTATAATAAATTCTGAGAAAAAAAAAGACTTATTTTGGCTCACAGTTTTAGAGATTTTGCAGTCTGTTGGCCTCATTGCTTTGAGTTAGACAAGGGATTGAGGCAAGCATGTGACAGAGCAAATGTCTGGACAGGGGCCAAGGTCCAGCCTCAGCGGGGCTGTGGAACTCCAAGGCGTGTGGAGTAGGCGTTGTGAGGAAACATTGTGGACCAGAAGCTCAGGTGAGGCACACTGGACGCAGAGCAACACTTGGCTTCGTTATTGATACTTTTACAATACATTATTTTTTTTCAAGCAAGACATAGCAACTTATTCATGTGGCTTGTATTCTCTAAGAAAACTTGCACAATATTCCTCTTTTCCCTTGATTTCCTTTGCTTAAGCTTAACTTATGAACCTCTTATGTCATAGACATTCTGATAACATCTTAAACAAGAAAGTCAAGGATTGCAAGCTGGTTAATATCATACCCAGGCTCATAGAAACTATCCAAGAGCCCTGGCAGGCAGCTCTTGCAGTTATAAGGTGATGGACATTTTTTACCTCAGAAAGGGTGGTGTTAGCCACTCTGTACATAATATTATCTTGAGGACTGAATAACAGTACGTTTCTCTATTTCTAATACAGTACTGATTTGATTGTCTCTCTATGACCTTTCTTTGTTGCTCCATTTTACTATTTGGTTCTGACTTTGCAAGTCTCTCCATAAAAGAAAGATTTTTATATTTAACTCTTTTTCCATCTTTCTAGACTATTCTTGCTCCATTAATGTATGCCCCTGTATATGGTAAAGGTTGATCTATCCAGCCAGTGTTTTTCATTGATGTCTTTCCTTTAGGAGCCCACCAAACTCTACTGTTAATTCTGAAAATGAAAGCAAAAATAAGTAGTAATAAACTTATGGTAACTCCAAAAATTCCAAGGAAAACATGGCAGTAGTGCAAACTGTCAGACAACAGGCACTCAGGAGGTCACTAAAAGAATTCTTGGCCCTGCCAAAGAGAGTCTTGGATGCCACAGCCCTGATGAACAGTGTCCCATCAGAGTCACACTCCGGAGCTGACGGTTGCTGCTGTTTGGCCACTGACAGTCAGGAAACAGCATAACATGGGGCTGAAGAGATCAGGGCCCAACAACTCCATGCAAGAGTCTCCCCTAAAGGCTCTCAGATGCTTCTCTGAGCCGCAAACCTTTTCCTCAGGAACCTGTGTGGCACTGCCACGGCATGCATATGACAAACTGGAGATGTCCATATGGACTGAAATCTTTCTTCTCTTTCAATAAAAACGTATTTTTTTAATCACTCAAAAAGAAACAAGTGAAATTCCAAACATGATTTCAGATTGACAAATGAGAAGTGGATGGATGAAAATAGCTACTGCTAAGCAAAATTTGGAGTGCCTCACAGGAAGACATCGTCAGGCCCTCAATGTCCTAGACCACCAAGGAGCATGGTAATTCCAGGGAACAGTCAACATGCCCAAAAGTTGGACAATTACAAGATTGGCACAGAAAATTGGGTTATCAGCTCTAACCTTTCCATTGCTCTGATTTGGCTAGGAATAATGCCTGAAAATACATCTGACTGCATTATGCAGAGACATTTTCTGAACCAGAAATAACCAAAATGGTAGCTACTAGTCACATAAGGCTAGGAATAGTAAAACTGTGGCAGTATTACTGAAGCAATAATTTCCTTTATTAGGATGCTAATAATGCAGAACTGACTCAAGGATTAATGATTGAATCACGTGAGTCTCAAACATGTTCATGTTTCATGTTCATGTCAATCCTAAAGAAATATATACATCATAGAGCCGGGCGTGGTGGCACACGCCTTTAATCCCAGCACTTGGGAGGCAGAGGTAGGAGGATTGCCATGAGTTCAAGGCCACCCTGAGATGACAGAGTTAATTCCAGGTCAGCCTGGACCAGAGTAGGACCCTACCTCGAAAAACCAAAAAAAAAAAAAAAGAAAGAAATATATACATCAGAACTATCAATATGGGTGCAACTACTAAAGGAATTGATTCTTTGATACTTAGAGCAGATAGAAATATGTGTCTCCTTCTTAAAACTCACTGTGATGGGCTAGAGAGATGGCTTAGCAGTTAAAGTGCTTGACTGCAAAGCCAAAGGACCCAGGTTTGATTCCCCAGGACCCAATTAAAGCCAGATGCGCTATGTGGTACATACATCTGGAGTTTGTTTACAATGGCAAGAAGCCCTGGTGTTCTTTGTCTCTTCCTCTCTATATATTTCTGTCTTCTCTGTTTCTCTGTCTCTGTCTCTCTCTCTCTCTCCATACACCTATTTCTCATTCTCTCTCAAATAAATAAATAAAATATATTTTAAAGCTCATAATGAGGCCTGGAGAGATGGCTTAGTGGTTAAGCGCTTGCCTGTGAAGGCTAAAGGACCCTGGTTGGAATCTCGATTCCCCAGGACCCATGTTAGCCAGTTGCACACGGGGGCCCACGCGTCTGGAGTTGTTTGCAGTGGCTGGAGACCTTGGTGTGCTATTCTCCCTCTCTGCCTCTTTCTCTCTCTGTCTGTCTCTCTTAAATAAATAAATGCATAAATAAATACACAAAAATTATTTAAAACTCATTATGATATTTTTGAATAAATCCTTTAACGTTCCTCTGTGCATCGGTCAGTTTTATGTGTCTATATAGAGAAGCTGTCTTCTCTCGTTTATTTTATCACCCTGAAAGGCATGTATGAGTATAAATGAAAGAACTCTGAATAGGTGGGTGTCACTTGGAGTGTCTAGAGCCAAGGGAGAGACTTTCTGCACGGCATCAATGTGGTTAGGATAACCCATTTCTGGTGCTAATGGGCATGGATGCGTCACTGCTACTCATCCAGTCTTGCCCAGGACTCACAGCGTGTTGTAGACGGGCAGAGCCAAGATGCTGAGGCACGCTAGCCTGGAGAGGAGAGTGAGACTCACCACACACACACACACACACACACACACACACACACACACACACACACAGAGGCAGATGGCAAAGATATTGGATGCAGATTTTCCCAACAGCTAAGTATGGATTATTGCACTAATCTCAGAGATCTAATCCAAATGGACTAAATATCACTAAAGGTCATCAATACCTATGTGTCTTAAATTGATGTGCACTCAAAGGGTATATACCCTTTCCTGTCTTTTGGAGGATGGTCAGGTGAAAAAGAAAGGTGAATGGAATAGCGTATATCCACTATCAGTTTTCAGTCTTCAGTCTCCCTTCACCATGGCCACGATGGACCGCACGCTGAGGTGGATCAGTGCATGAGCTTGCCATACGTGAGCTGCTCTCAACACCCACCATAGTCTCAGAGTGGTGAACGGATTATTCACTAACTTCCTGAGAAGTGAGGGTTTTCATTTCTGTGCATAGCATACTCTGACCTGTCCTAATGAAAACTAAGTAAATAATATGAACTCCATATGCATATAATCCAGGAACATGGGTTCATGTATCTCAGTTATTAGTAACACTCATGTTTTAAGTGAAACAAATTATTCATAATTCATACAAGCACTTACTAGGAAAGAGAATCAAAATATGATTTAAATATTAAAAAGCATCCCAAAAAAGGGCTGGAGAGATGTCTTAGTGGTTAACATGCTTGCCAGCAAAGCCAAAGGGCCCAAGTTCAATTCCCTAGTACTCATTTAAAGCCAGTTGCACAAGGTGGCACATGCATCTGGAGTTGGCAGTGGCTGGAGGCCATGGTATGCCCGTTCTCTCTATGCGCCTCTCTCTTAAATAAATAAACAAATAAGAGTATTAAAAAAGACAATTTGTTGGGCATGGTGGTGCACACCTTTAATCCCAGCACTCGGGAGGCAGAGGTATGAGGATCGCCATGAGTTCAAGGCCACTCTGAGACTACAAACTTAATTCCAGGTCAGCCTGGACCATAGTGAGATCCTATGTCAAATAAAAACAAGAAAGGGCTAGAGAGATGGCTTATTGGTTAAGTGCTTGCCTGTGAAGCCTAAGGATGCCGGTTCGAGACTGGATTCCCTAGGACCCACAATAGCCAGATGCACAAGGGAGCGCACACATCTGGAGTGCATTTGCAGTGGCTGGAAGCCCTGACATGCCCATTCTCTCTCTCTCTCTCTCTCTCTCTCTCTCTCTCTCTCTCTCTCTCTCTCTCTTTCTGTCTCTGTCACTCTCAACTAAATAAATAAAAATGAACAAAAAAAATTGAAAAAAACAAGAAAAAAAGTTAATTTCAAGTCAATTAGAACACATGTTCTCAACCTTACCTACTTAAAATCACATGAGCAAGACATTAGTGAGAGGGACACATCTCTACAGATTCTAACTGGTACACAGCAGGATCCTAGAACCAGTGTTTTTCAAAGGTCCATAGTTGAAATCAATGATAGTTTACTTAAGCCCTTGGAATTAGCCAGTTAGTTTTAAACATAAACATGAAATTTAACATGGAGATTGCAGCCTGAAATTGAAGATAGGCATAATGATGTCTTCACTATTCCCTCCTTGTGGTGATGTTTCATTTTGGATGTCAACCAGGCAAGTTTCCCAGATGTTCAAACAAACACTAATCTAGGTGTTGCCCAGTGTTGTGGAGATGCTTAATGTCCATAATAATTTAACTTTCCATAAAGAGAGACTGCCCTGCATGCTCGCGTTGGCTCGGATGTGATCAGCTGAAAAACCTCAGGAACAGATCTAAGGCCCCTGGGCAGCAGCTCTGGCTGGTGAGCTTGTCTGCTCTTCCTGATAGCCTGCCCCTGGGATTTCAGTCTTGCACAGTCAGCCTCAAAGCACGTAAAAATCATTTCCTTACAATGAACTTTTTCATATATCCTACTTACTCTATTTCTCAGATTGAATCTTGACTGATGCATTTCTTAACCCCCATTAACTTGTAAAGTGTGAGGCAGAGAGATCCGTCTTATTTATTAGGAGACCTTGTACCTAGTGGCCTATTCGGTCCATTACAGGCACCTAATGAATACATAAGGAATTAGCTCGTTAATTGATGTGTGAAGAAATCAAGCATAGAACACAAAGAAGGGATGACCCTGGAGAATAATAGATGTTATCAGAATTCATTGTAAGGAGCAAGTTCCTTTGGTCCTGGAAATCAGGGAAGAACTGCAACGGGAGCTGGGATAGAAGGTTGGATTACGGAAGCAGTCCACAGATGACAGACGATGAACAGCTCCTGACACCCGCATGCACAACACTGTTGTGTCAGCCAGTAGTGTGTGCGTGTGTGTGTTGTGTTGGCCAGTAGTGTGTGCATGTGTGTGTGTTGTGTCAGCCAGTAGTGTGTGCGTGTGTGTGTGTTATGTCAGCCAGTAGTGTGTGCGTGTGTGTCTATTCCTCTGGTTTAAGTTAAGTGATAAACGAAGAAGTTCCATGTGTTCAGCCCCTCGTAAGTTACTGCTAATACAAAGATTGAAAATCAGCATATTTTCTATCAATATTTCTACTTACTTATGCAAGCAGAGACAGAGAGAGAAGGCACTCCAGGACTTCTTGTCACTGCAAACAAACTCCAAATGCATGTGCCACTTCGTGCAGCTGGCTTTCATGGGTACTGAGGAATTGAACCCAGGTCAACAGGCTTTGCAAGCAAGTACCTTTAACTATCATCATCCCAGCCCAACTGAAAATCAGTTCTTAAATAATTTAGTGCATAATTTTTCACTCATTTTTTTATTCAATCAGGGCATCAATATTCAGTACTGTGATATGACACATTTCATTCCAAGAAACTTGGAGTAAAAAAAAAAAAACAAAACAGTCATGTCTCTCGATAACATGGCCAGTTTGAAAGGCTCCCCTGAGTATATATTTCTTCTGTACATGACTGAGGTTTGCTGGGTGCCTTCTAAGAACTTTGAAGCAAATTCCCAAGAAAATGAACCTCTGATAAAAAAAAAAAAAAAAAAGTGGCAGCTTTTGTAAAAACTGGATATATGCTTGCCATATTTTTTCTAACCTCATCTCTTCTCCATGAAGTTTGGCCAGAGCCCCGAGAAGAGGAAGGAAACAGAAAAGCGCTCCATCATACAAATCTCTGAGAAACATCAATGCAGCGGCCAAGCTGCTCCCCAGTTTCACGGAAGCACAGCTGCTGTGCCAACAGGCTCCCGAAGTGGAAGACGGCAACCATGGAGTGTGTCATCATGAGACCAGGACAGGCAGAGGGTTACAGTGGTCAGAGAAGGATTACTTGTCACATTGCATTCATCCGTCTTCAAAGAAACAGGATGTCAAGCAAACGCAAAGTAGCCCAAAGAGAATTAAAGCTCTACTTTCTACTTGTGTGGTGTGTGTGTGTGTGTGTGTGTGTGTGTGTGTGTGTGTGTGTGTGTGTTACTAGGACTGTATTCAGGGATTTTATATGCTAGATAACCCCTCTATCACTAAGCTTCATCCCCAGATCCCTTCATAATTTTTACTGATTTAATTTGTATTTCTAAAATTAAATGTTTCTTGACACGAGCCCAACAGACTGGCCTTGATTATGCGAGAGAGAGAGAGGGGGAGAGAAAGAGAGAGAGGGATGGAGGGAGAGAGAGAGGATGGGCGTGCCAGGGCCTCCGGGCACTGCAATTGAACTCTAGACACATGCAACCCCTTGTGTGCATGTGTGACATTACATGCTTGTGTCACTGTGCATCTGGCTTATGTGGGACCTGGGGAGTGGAACTTGAGTCTTTAGGCTTCACAGGCAAGTGCCTTATCCACTAAGCCATCTCTCCAGCCCAAATTTTATTTTTTAAAGATTATACTCCTATATCTCCTCTCCTTGAACCCATTCCACTGAGGGTCCTCCTCAGTGGCATTATGTTCACTTCAGGATTTTTGAGACAGAATCTCACTAAGTTGCCCAACCGGGCTGCAAACTCACTCTGTAGCCTAAATAGGCCTTGACTTTGGGATCCTCCTGCCATAGCCTCCCAAGTAGCTGGCATTACAATGAGCCTATTGCAATGAGCTGTTGCTTGGTCAATCTTACAGCACAGACATTCAGTTTTGTTCCAAGTCTCCTTATTACCAGAGTGCTAGACCTTCTCTAGGGCCAACGATCTTATCATCCAGAAGGTCTCCTATTTAGAAAATCCTCTAAGATGAGTCTTTCTGTTCTCTGAGTGGTTAGTCCCTTCCTACTTTGTCTTTATTTGTATATCCCATTCTTTACAGGAAACACAGAGCTAGTCTTACCTGCACTTTCTTCTCCTGTTCTTTCAACGTGATTCTCGGTACACTCCTAATCCAGGGCCACTGTTGCGATGTACGGAGGCTCTGGCGCTGAGCAGCAAGCACCACGGGAGCCTCACGAGATCACAACCATGGCTACGATAATCCTGTACTCGCCACCCTGGGCCAGACCCTCGATCCCATCTATCAGCACTCTATGACTCTCCTCCGTGACCATCCCCAGGGCCCCAGCTGTCAATATCTACCTTAGGCCTTAAGTACCACACTCATAAGTTTCCAGGCTCACACAAACCAAGGTCCATCAGGCATTAACCAGCTAGGCAACTGTTGTCAGTGTGTCTCCAGTGGCCAGACCAGCTAGCCTGAAGAACAGGGTGGAGAATCCTAGGAAACCCTGCCTAAAATGAGGTGGAAGGCAAGGACCAACACCTAAACGTTGTCCCTGAACTCCACATGCATACAGTGGTGTATGTGTGCCCACACTCACACATATGAACACACACACACACCCACACACACACCTACCTGCATCACACAAATGCACACCCACCCCCCATAAAAAACGGTGTGAGGAAAACTTGGTATCTGGGGTTAACTGTAAAGTATGAATAAGAAGTGCCTGCTTGCACTTCAGGAAAAGAAACTTCAGAAGAGTAGATAAGAGTAAACCACATAGAAGCCAGAAATGGTGGTGCATGCCTTTAACCAGCACTCAGAAGGCAGAGGTAGGAAAATCACTAGAGTTTGAGGCTACCCTGAGACTACATAGTGAATTCCAGGTCAGCCTGAGCTAGAGTGAAATCCTACCTCGTAAAACCAAAAAAAAAAGTAAACCACAGAGATGCACATTTTGAGACCAAAGAGTAGACATATGCTGGGTGAGTCTTGGTCACTTCTGTGCTGACTGAGCTGTCTAGGGTTGCTATAGCAGTGAACCTCTAGGCTGGGCAACTTAAACAAATGAAGATGGTCTTTATGAGTTCTGGAAGACCAAGGCCAAGAAACACATGGATTTGCTTTCTTTGGCTTTCAATGGTGCTCCTCCTCACTCTGTCCTCACACGCTCTTTTCTCAGCACACACATATGACTGACATCTTTCTCTTCTTATAAGGTCATGACCATCTTGGATTACAGGCACTGTGATGGCCTCATGTAGACTTTCCCTCTGTAGTACCCCTCACTTTGAGGTACTGAGGATTACAACTTCAATATCTGAATTGTGGGAGTGGCACAGTTTAATTCACAGCACCTGGTATAGAGGAATGAGAAAGATTAGGCAATAAATGGGAATTAGAATTAGATACCTTTGAATTCAAAATCAGAAAATCCAAATTTTCTCCACTGACATTATTCACAAATAATCTATATAAGTTAAATAATATATTGTGCAGTAACTAATACTTCCCTCTGAGTCTTGCTTTCAGTATAGATAAATAGCTGATAGATGGATAGATAGATAGATATACACACATATATTCTAAAATTTCTATTTTCTTGCTTAAAACAAAACCTAATAGAAAGACCCTATAGATATTTAAAATATTGTTTGAAATGAAAAATTTACAAACAAGAATGCTCAAAGGAAAGGTTGGTCTATAACTATTCCATTCCAAATGTGACTGATCCCATCAACAAGACAAGGGTTAATTAGTGCTTATAAACTTTAGCTCAAGTGTTCCAGAAAGTAGCCAGTGCTATCCTAAATATAGGTTACCTGCTCTGCCCAAGGGAGTCGGAGAATCCTGAGTGACTTAGAGAAGTACGCTGGAAGAGGGGAAGCTCCACGAGGCAGCAGCAGCGAAGAGCCTTCAGGGGAGAAAGGTGCTCATTTCTGCCCTCTGGGAGAGGCTGGAAGGTACTCACAATCATCTTTCCCAAAAACAAGTCAGTACCAATTCCAAACTTGCAATGTCCATCCTCCATGGCGTTAGGGAATGCTGAGTGCACTTATGGACAATCAGCTCTACTACAGGCAGCAAACTTGTGAATCCACAGAAGTATTACCTCATTTTATCCCATAATTATATTTCTGTTTTTAAGATGAAGAAACGAACTCAGAACTGTGAACTCAATATTCATAAAGAATGGGACGGTGGGCTGAGCATAGTCTCATCTGAAGGTCCATCCATCAGGTTGCCTGGGATTTCCCTGTGACCGGGTATAGGGTGTTGGGTCCACAGCGAGGACCTGCCCCAGGGTAAGCCTGAGCAGAAATCTATCTCCCTGCATGGAAATAGCAATATCTTAGGTCAAACCATATGAAATTACCTTTGTTGATCAAACTTGGAAGCTCCATATAATTTGACTTAGTTGCTTATTCATGATAATAACCTAAGAGCGCCGCAACAGTTTATCTACTTCCTACTGATGACTTTCTGGCCCAGAAAATATCTGCACAGTCCTTTTTGCCTCAGGCACACATAGAAAACAAGCCTCTTCCTGCCTGGGGAAAGGAGACCAGCACCATTGTTCACTCCAGGAATAATGTACAAACTTTGTGGGAAATGAGGAAAAGCCTCATTTGAGTTAAGCATAAATGCAAGCATTCTCCCTGGAATTTTTATTTTCATAATTATATATGAGTGTTTCCAAAAAATACCTTCAAGTAACAAAATCTTTAAATGAAAAATAAAATACTGAACAAGAAGTCACACCACTATAAGTTCCCTTCCCAAAGGATCCTCACTTGAAATAAAGCAAAACTAGAAATGCTGATGGGCCACACACCAGGAGCATCCACATGAAGTTCATCCACAGCCACTAGTTCTGAAGGATTCTGGACTCTGATAGGCTAAGAGTGAATGCAATCCAAACTTGCCCAAGCCTCCAAATATATCTGAACTACTGTATATCAGAGCACCCTGGGGAATGTTTCCACCACTAAAATTTTAAAGCACTTAATAATTCTAATAAAAATACCATCTCAAGTACTGGGATGATGGTTTCTAGAAGAGTTTTAAAACTCCACTTAATTAATGATATTTACATCACTTCTTATCAACAGATGATTTCTATTATGGTGGAGGCTTAAAGAAGTAGTTTAACTGAGTTCAAGGCATAGAGCTTGCAAAGGGGAAACGTGAAAGCTCCAACTGACCCAGCATCACAACCAGTACTTGGTTGATAAGGCAAAATTTCATCCACCTTCCTCATTACTAAGAATTCATGACAGAGAAGCACTCAAGGCACTCACTGTATCTCCATAATTCCCCTTTTGTTTCCTAGAAAAAGGTGAGTGTGTAGACTTTATATCTGTTACAAAGATGCTGCAAACCAGATTATATTGATGAGAAAATGCATTCTGGATGGGCAGATTCCTCCATGGCTCGTAAGTCCATTGAATTCAAGCCACTAGAGCAGAACCCCCACATAGCATAGGTCAATGAGTATTGATGTGTATAAGTCTCTTCATGTGTTTATTAATTTATTTGAACCTCAAAGTACCTCATGTACAATTATTAATTCCATTTGAAAGATAAGAAGACTGAGTGACAAAGTTTGAGTTCTCAAGGTGCTGGTACCAAAATGCAACGAGCAGAATGCTGCAAGAGGCCTTCCCGTGCCGTCTCAGAGCTCACGTGCTTAATCACCAAGATGTCGCTCATCTCATGGCAGTCTCCACAGCCAACCCTTGCCCCAGACAAGGGACAGGAGGAAGGCTTGAGCACAGAGAAGAAACCGTCATCGTCAATCTCCAGCGGTGCAAGGACGCGGACAGTGGTCCTCACACCCCCCACCCACCCACCCACAGAAACCTCCCACAATGCCGAGCATTTCCGCTCTCTTTTGAAGACCCCAGAGTGCTCACTTTCATTCCCTTGTATTCAAACCAAATCTGCTACCTGTGTCTGGAGACCAGGCAAGTGTCTTAACCAATAACCCATCCCTCCAGCCCACCAGCCCATACCTGAAGATCAATCAGAAGGTTTCCCTATTGCCAAAGCACCTATTTTCCTGTTCATTAGGGCTGGAGAGATGGCTTAGTGGTTAAGAAGCTTGCCTGAAAAGTCTAAGAACCCAGGTCCAATCCCCCACTACCCATGTAAAGCCAGATCTACAAGGTAGCACATGTGTCTAGAGTTTGTTTGCAGTAGTTAGAGGCCCTGCAATGCCCGCCCTCTCTCTCTCTCTCTCTCTCTCTCTCTCTCTCTCTCTGTATGCTTTTTTCCAACTGCATGTATTCTCCTGCAATTCTCATTTTATTTATTCTTGTTTTTACCCTTTTATTGACAATTTGTATACATGTACAAAATATACTTTGATCATAATCCCCTCACCTCCCTCTGTCTTTTCCCCATCCCAAATTCCTTCAACTTCACCCTTCCTCCCTCCAGGGAATCCCTCTACTATTTTTCATTATGAATTTTAATTTTTTTTTACATACTGCTCCAGTCTCAAAAAATGGCTTTCAATGAGAGACCAGTAGATAATTATTCCTTTTACTCCATAAAACTCTCCCTGTGAACATCTCATCTCCTTCTGAAAAGAAAGTTACACTAGGTGGGTTCCAGTTTATGAGTAAGCGGCCTAGTTGGGTGTTGAAATTGCATCTTCTACAGCCAAATACAGACTGACAGTTCACAGTTATGTAAAAATAAATATAAAGTTCTCGTGGTACTTACATTCTCAATGCATTGAAATTACAGTGACCTTCACAAAACATGAAAGCATTCCCAGTGACACTCATCTCTGCTTGCTGACAGGGGATATTTCGTAACCAGCGGCCTTACACTTCTGCTGCCTTGCCTTCCCCACAATGACAGACTGCGTCCCCTGCACCCTATGGTGAAATAAGCCTTCCTGTCTCACAAAATAATAATAATAATAATATATCCCATACTTGTTCTGATCAAATACAAGTGTGAAAGGACAATATAGTTTCACCTTCTTTGAAGAGACTTTATCATTCTAAAATAAATTATCATTCATTGGTCCCAACAGGAGACTTATATAGAAAATGACAGAGCAATACCTTATTCACCTTACTTTGTCTCAGTCCTCACAGACAGATGGGAAAATGTCTCCAAAGAACACCAAGACCAATGAGACAGGTCATTTGGCCTAGATTCATCAAATAGTCCTAATCTTTAAACTCTACCACATATATCCCAACATAACATGGGTCTATAAGGGGCACAGAATAAAAAGTTTAGTTTCCACACTATTTGTCAAGAAAATGCAGAACTTGTCTCCAGAAAGGCAAACACTGCCACCTGCTGAGGCAAGCGAACAAAGAGTGCAACCATATGTGCTTTGAGGCCTTTGTAACCTTGGTGAGAGGGACTTGCATTCTTCCCTGTTCTGGAGTGGACACAGAGTATGGAGCAAATATTTGACCACTATCCCATGTTTCCAGGAAAAGAGTATCCAAGGCAACTATTTATTACTCTTTGGGGGAGCGATGCTTCCCCCAAAGAGAAAACAAATGCCAGTCTTCACTTTGTTGCTTCTATAGCATCAACATTGCTGGAATTCATACCTCTTGCAAGTCCACAAATTCATCATGAACTCATTTCTAGAACTTCTATATAATACAGTATAAAACTCAAAATGCAAGAGAAAGTTTAGAACTACATAAAAGCTGATGGTTTCATCAGTGACCCCCCCACACACATATACACACAAACTTAATTATGCTCCCTGAAGATTTTAACTCAATATTCATCCTGGGAACTTCTTGTAAAATCTGGAGTATTCCAGAGGAAAAGAAAAGAGAAAGTTTTGAGACTGATGGCCTCAGAATCTTAAGGACTATAAAATGGCAAGTACCCTAACATGGCCTAAGTTTCTGCGGTAGGGCCAGGAGCTCCCTGTATGAATCAAGGCAGAGGAGCCACTTATGAGTCCAAAAAAATCATATGAACAGAGCCTGCATTCCCTGAAAACCAATCCAGGTATGAGAGAGAGAAATGGCGAAGATGTCCCAAATCAAATTAAAACCTAATCCCCCTTTGCAGTCAACAGAAACTGGGTCAGGACCCCTCCCTTTTCTCATGGGAGATTTTCCATCAATAAAATCAAAAACCTCCCCAAAAAGAAGAGTCCAGGACCATATGGCTTCTCAGCTGAATTCTATCAAACCTTCATGGGAGAACTGAAACCAATTTTCCTCAAAGTGTGCCACACAACCAGAGAACAGGGAAAGCTTCCCAATTCCTTCTATGAAGCTACTATCACCCTAATACCAAAAGCAAACAGAGATGCCACATGAAAACTATAGGCCTATTTCCCTGATAAACTAGGCACAAAGGAATTCCCATTGATCGGGATAAGACAGGAGTATCCACTCTCACCTCTGCTTTTCAATGTAGTACTGGAAATCCTAGTGCAAGCAACAAATAAAAGGGATGGATGCAAATTAGAAAGGAAGAAATTAAGTTAACCTTATTTGCAGATGACATGATTCTATACATAAGATACCTGAGAACCTTCATCTCAAAACTCTTAATGGTGATTCACTCCTGCAGCAAAGCAGCAGGATACAAAATCAACACACAAAAACCAGTAGCCTTTCAATATGCAAAAGACAAAGAGACAGAGAAAGAAAATAAATGATGTTGTCCTATTTATAATAGCAACCATAACAAAAAATACCTTGGAATAACATTAACCAAGGATGTGAAAGACCTTTACCATGAAAACATAAAAACACTCAAGAAAAAAATTGAAGACTTGAGAAAATGGAAAGACCTCCCATATTCCTGGATAGGCAGAATTAACATTGTGGAAATGCCAATCTTACTAAAGGCAATATACAAATATAATGTAATACTAATAAAAATCCCAACATTTTTCTTCACAGAGATAGAAAAAAATGATCTCAAAAGTCATGTGGAATGGCAGAAGGCCTCAGATATCTAAGCATATCCTTAGCAAAAGAAACACCTCTGGAGGTATCACCATACCTGATCTAAAGCTATATTACAAAGCCATAGTAACAAAAACAACATGGTACTGGCATAAAAACAGGATTATAGACCAATGGAACACAATCCAGAACCTGGATTTCAGGTCAAGTAACTACAGCTACTTGATATTTGACAAAAGCCCTAAGATTGCAGGCTGGAAAAAAAAAAAAAAGAGCATCTTCAACAAATGGTGCTGGACAAACTGGATAACCAGATACAGGAAAATGAAACTCAATCCAAACATCTCACCATGCACAAAAATCAAGTCCAAATGGGTCAAAGACCTCACTCTGAGACCAGAAATTCTGCTTCTACTGGAAGAAAAAATAGGAAGAACTTTGCATGATATAGGAATGGTAAAAGACTTCCCAAAAAAAACCCCAGTAGAACTTAAACAATCACTCAACCATTGGGAAGCTGGAAAGTTTCTTCACAGACAAACATACAATAAGCAGAGACAACAGATTACCCACAGAATGGGAAAAATTTTTTTGCTGGCTATACAACTGATGCCTAATTTTTAGAATCTACAACGAACTCAAAAACCTAAATAATAAAAAATCAGATAACCCACTCAAAAAAATGGGGCAGAGAACAGGGAGTTCTCAGAAAAAGAAATACAAATGGCAAACACACACTTAAAAAAATTTTCATCATCCCTAATCATCAGGAAAATACAAATTAAAACAACTATGAGATTCTGCCTTACCCCAGTATGGATAGCAAACATTAAAAAATCAAATGAAAACACATGCTGGTGAGGATATGGAGAAATAGGAACCCTCATTCACTGTTGGTGGGAATGTAAGATGTACAACCACTATCAAAAGCAATATGGAGACTCCTAAAACAGTTGACTATAGAGTTACCAACACACCCAGTTATTCCCTTACTGGCCATTTACCTGAAAAGCTCCATGCCTCAGATCAGAGAGATTTGCTCAACCATGTTTATAGCTGCTCAATTCATAATAGCTAAGAGCTGGAATCAACCCAGATGTCCATCATTAGACAAATGGATCATCAAAATGTGGTATATTTACAAAATGGTATTCTACCCAGCAGTAAGGAAAAATGATACAATGAAATTTGAAAAAATATATATTTTCATCTCACCCCCTAAACATAATGAAGCCTAATTCATGACAAATTTTGACCAACAGTTTTATTAAGCAGAAATTATAACAACAGCCTTCAGGGTAGGATCTAGATGGTACATAGTTAAGGCACTCTGCTTTTATTGTTATTGTGATACTATTCAAACATAAAACACATTGTAAACAGTTACCAGAATTTTCCAACCATTCTGCTATCTCCCATCAGACTCATCAAAAAAAATATGTATCAAAAATTATGTCATTTCTTCAGGGTTCATGGCGTGTGTGTGTGTGTGTGTGTGTGTGTGTGTGTGTGTGTGTGTGTGTGTGTACTGAAGGACAGAATGCTCAATGGCTGACTGGAACAGGTTCTCTGCAGGCTCGGGTTCTTGGTCGCTGTTCCTGGCAGGTCTTGTCGCCAGCAGGCGGCCTCAGTCAGCGCCATATCCGGCAGGTGTTGTCCTTGCTCCCTGAGGAAACAATTGCAGTCGTTATCCCCTTGCCTTACTCCCTCGCCCTTTCCTACCAGGTAGACTTGCGTGGGTCACTGCTACCCAGCCCTGTGCAAAATGTGTGCGCTCCGCTCCCTACAGCCACGGAGGCCCTGAGCAACCCCAACACTTTTTCAGCAACTATTTCTTTTATGATACCAGCCAGTCATAAGTTGAGCACCTTCCTACCCTATTCACGTCAGTAAGATTCACATCTTAGAACTGGAGTCGGTATAACACTAGCCAACCCTTCTGAATGGAAACAGTAGAAATAGGTAATTTATTAAATTTTATTCATTTATTTATTTATTTTGAGAGAGAGATGCAGGTAGATATAGAGAGAATGGGTGCACCAGGGCCTCTAGCCCCTGCAAACAAACTCCAGACACATGAGCCACGTTGTGCATCTGTCTTATGTGGGTCCTGGAGAATAGAATCCAGGTCTTTTGGCTTTGCAGGAAAATGCCTTCACCACTAAGCCATCACTTCAGTCCAAGATATGGTAATTTAAATAGAAGTTTAATAGAAATAGAAATATGGTAACTTAAATATCTACAGGTTTGGATGACAAGCCAAACCTTGAGGAAATGTGGGGAAATCATTGTATGTGGGAACATTTCAAAGTAATCAACATGTTTTTCTCACCACCAGTAAGTGCTAGTGATCCTCGTTCCTCCAAGGACTGGGGATGTGATGTCAACATAAGACAGTGAGGGCCGTTTGAACAGAACAAGTTTGTAAAACCTGCACTGCTTCGAGTTTAGAGATGGCTCTGCAGTTAAAAATACTCTGTTTGCAGTGGCAAGAAACTGTGACATGCCCAACCATGCATGCACGCATGCACATGTGCACACACTCACACAAATGGATAAATTTTTTAAACTGGTGGCTTCCAAAAACACATCTCACATTAAACAAATAAAGATGGGGCTGGAGAGATGGTTTAGTGGTTAAGCACTTTCCTGTGAAGCCTAAGGACCCCAGTTTGAGGCTCGATTCCTCAGGACTCACATTATCCAGATGCACAGGGGGTGCACACCTCTGGAGTTCATTTGCAATGGCTAGCAGCCCTGGTATACACATTCTGTTTCTCTCTCTCTTTTTCTCTGTCTCCCTCTCTCCCTCCCTCTTTCTTTCTCTCTCTGTTGCTCTCAAATAAATAAATAAAATAAACAAAAAAATTAAAGATGACACTGATCACTTTTCTAGCCGTTTGTGATTCTAAACCAACTGTGGACAGCTCCTAAAAAATGGAAGCCATTAATCACAGCAGGGGTCGACCATGAAAATATGACAAACTAGTTCAAAGGGACTAGTAGCTCGGCAGGACACAGATGACACTCCATCTAATGAGCCGTGTTATCCAGTGGGCCACTAATTAGCACTTAGACAGTCACTAAATCAAGGGTAGATTAAAAGAGCTCAGGAATTTAAGTACCTAAAGAACAACAGACAACTAATACTCCTCTGAACCCTCTGAGGTCGGAGGTGAAACCATCTAGGATTTGTCTCTGCTCTGTCACTGATGGCCTATCCGGAGTGAGCGGATGTTGTTCGTGTCTCCCCAAGAAAAGTTACACAGCACAGTTGTCACCAGAATAAGGGCCAACAGAAGCAGAGGTGGTTTGGGAAGGAGTGGCTAAGTTGCCCCTGTGATGGATGATGAGGTAAGCACACGGGCTTGAGCTCTCCGAGGGTGGAGCGCCTATGATTGTGAGATGGCTGAGCTCCCCTGCTGTAGGGGTCATTGCATACACTTGGCCTGTAGTAGGTGAACAGACCTGATACCAAGCCTAGCTGCTTCAGAAAGGACAGTCCTTTTGAGGAATAAAATAAAAAAGCTATATACTCAAATTGTAAGACCAAGAGAAATTGTTCATGTAAACTTACTCATGTCCTTCAAACAAAAAGTAGCATAGTGCCTGCCCAGCAGGTTCTCAATAAATGAGACCTGAGGTTTTGGGTTGTATCCAATTCTTGTCATTATACACAGTGCTAGGATAAGCATCAGTGTGTCATATCTTTCTCCATTTATCTTCTTAGAGCAATGAATAAGTGAATCTTAAAGAAAACATGTAGACACTATCCTCTGAATTAGCCTCTAATTTGCTGGGAAAGGTGCAAAAGAAAGACAAGAGAGTTAATGGTTCTTACAGCTGGTGGGATTCAAGGAGAGTACAAGTCAGGCCTGTGCTAAACATCCCTACCTTGGTGCAAAACTTTGGAGCCCAAGGAAAGGACTGAACAGTGGTGAAGGAGATGACAGAGAAATGATTGAAGATGGCCCTCAGTCAGACCTTTTGTTCTAAGAAAGGGAAAATCCATTATTCAGCATGCAGATGGCATCCATAATAATGGTCCAGATGGAAAACTGTGATAACTAGGGAATACTATGAATCTGAGCTGATTGAACTGGGAAAGACGTTCAAATGAGGAACCAAATGAGGTTATGGGATTTGGAGAAACACAGGACCAGTCTGGATGCTATGGAAATGGAGAAACTGAGTCATATAGCTACTTGAAACAAAGGTGACATGAGGGAAATCAGCCCCTGCTGGTCTGGCTCAGGGGAGCCACTAGAGATACTTGGCTATGGCTGGCAGAGGTTCCATGAATATCAGGCACTGAAGACAGCAGAGGAATGGCAAGTCTCACTGAGGGAACCGAGGACGAGAGAAGTTGTGCTTGATATGCACTTCACCAGGCCACATACGACTGCGTTTCCAGGAGAGGTAAGAAGGAGTCTGGATCAGCAGGGACCCTCAGGTCTCGTATGCAGGCTTTAGTAGTTGTTCTTAGCCTCATAAAAGGTAGGAGAAGCCTTGGTGGATATAGAACATGGATTAGATGGATTTAGAGGCCTGAATAATTTAGTCATTTAAATATCCTCTTAGTTACTGAGTCCCATGACCACTGTCACTTGCTTGCCACAGATGGCGAGGGCCTCTAAAGGTCCTGCCCATTGTCTACAAAGTCAGCCTTCAGTGCCTTTCTTTTACACTTTGTTGCCATCTTGACTCACATATGCAATGATCATAAACCCCTCCTACCACCCTCGAGTGTCATAGATTTGGAAAAGTATCTGAAAGAATGGTAAAAATATCTGTTGAGGATTTTGAACAAATGCAACATAAGGTTTGTGAATGAAAACCCTAGCGCCAGGGGCACCGTTTCTCCCTGAGTTTCTCCCATGAAAGTCCCTGAGATTCTACAAATGACAACCCTATTGACACTGCTGCTGGTTGTAAAACAGAACTAGATGGTAAGACCTTACAGCTAAAAACATCCCTCACTGTGGCATGACATTAGGAAGTCAGACTGGGACTGAGTGTGAATCTCACTTCCTGTCAGCTGGCTGTGGTAATCTTGGAAGACGTGATGTGGGCTGGTGAGGGGCACCGTCACCTACTCGGTTCTGGATCACGCGTGGGACACCACACCAATCTGTCAGGTAAAATGTGCCTGCTGGTCCAATAGCGGCGTGACTCTTAGGGGGGCAACAAATTGCTTTCAGATTAGATTTAAGGTAACGCATGCCTGGTATTTTAAGCTATAACACAAGGAAAAGACTTATGAAAGGGGACATCAGAGTCCCCAATGGGGAAGCCAGTGTTACTAGTTTGTTAAGCTGTCATGATGCAGCTGTCAAATAGCCTTCTATGTATGTGTTTACTCGCACAGGCTCCTGATGGGGTCAGCCTTGGACAGTGGCCAGTGATAGACTGCAGCTGGTCAGGACTCTGAGAATAAGTGACTTGCTGTGGCATGGGGTCTAATGCTCAATCATGAATGGAAGAAAATAATCAGACATCAGAGTCACCCCCTCCAGGGCTCATAAAACATCAAAGAAGAGTGAGAGAAGAGAATGTAAGAACTCAAAGAAGGGGTGGGGTGGACGGTAGCTATTCCCTGTGAACTGATGACTTTCCTTCTGCAGGAAGGATGGAGGCTCAAAAGATGCAGGAACCTAGAGAAACGTACAAGACAGGACATTCGTGAAACAAAGGAGTCACGGCACACAAAGAGCAGTGCCATTTGCAAGGCCCCTTCTGGAAGTTACAAACAACTGCTGAGGACAGGAGACTTCCTGGTGGCACTGCCTTCCGGGTGGACAGGGGGCTCCAGGAATGCAACGGCCATCAGCCATCGCCCATGCCGAAGTGGCTATTTCAGCCATGCAGCCGCCTCTGAGTCACCCGTGCTACTGTAAGCAGCTCCAATAAACTCATTGTCACCAAAAGAGACTTGGGTGCAATGATGTCTTTGGTCTCTCACTGGTGTCCTAATTGGATGTTTGTCTGCATCTCCCCCCCAAAAGCCCTATAACAATGGATAATGGATGAAAATTATTCGGCATGTGTTCTTTTCCCAAGGTATTAGCACTTTAGTATGAACTATGTAAGAAAAACAAGAAGAAATTTAGCTCAAATGGTAACTCTTTACTGGGCTATGAAATAAGCTATGGACAGCTCTGGTCCTGGATTATTTGATGTCTTCTAATATCAACTGAGCAGTAACTGTTTCATCCATGTATGGCTGAGAAAGGATCATAATGAGTTACACGAACTCACAAATTGCTGCCTTACCTAGAGCAACTAAAATTCAAAATTTACAAAGGCTACAGCCAGTGACAGAGCTCACTCAAGGAAGTCCTGGCACAACTAAAATTAACCAGCAGGAGCTGGTATGATGGCTCTTGCCTATAATTCACACACTCAGTGGGCTGAGTGAGGAGGAGTGCTGCAAACTTGAGGTCAGTCTGGGCTACATGTTGAGACCCTGTCTTGAGAAAATACAAACAAAGCCAAGAACAGCACACAAAATACTGGGAACAAAACTGACATGCCAAGGCAAGCCAAGGACCCTGGAGCAGGGACAGTGGTTGGGAGTGGCGTCCTTTTAGAACTCAGCATTGACATTCTAGAAGGCAATTGGGAAGGGAAACTGATCCTGAGGTGTGTGCTGCAGCCACACCTGTGATGACTATGTCGCCTTTATAGTTGAAGAAGCAGGAAAAGATCTCATCAGTGTGGCCCTCCAGAACCTGGAGGCACTGGCCAGTCCGAGCGTCCCAGACCCTTGCTGTCCTGTCCGTGCTGCCCGTCAGAAGACGAGTCCCTTGAGGGTTGAAAGAAAT
The DNA here is from genome assembly GCF_020740685.1 of Jaculus jaculus. NCBI lineage: Eukaryota > Metazoa > Chordata > Mammalia > Rodentia > Dipodidae > Jaculus > Jaculus jaculus. The sequence continues at coordinate 5,323,655 of NC_059105.1, forward strand.
CTGCAAAACAGGAGTGAAAATGAGCACAGGTTTGTTTAGTGGTTTCCAATAAATTTTCAACAACAGAAACAGGACATAATAAGACACCAGTCTTAGAATAATTTCTTCCTGGTGAGCAAAACGTTGTAGGGATTAATGGATGGAAATCGAAATCCAGATGGAAAAGTTTACTTCCTATGTATTGCAATTTTAAGAATAAAGATTAAAGTGTGATTATTCCCCGCCCAGCTTGTATCCAAGGGCTCAGGATTCCCTCTTCACCACCAAGAAAGACAGGTCCTGGCCGTGCATAAAAACAAAGTGGACTCCTTCATCTGCAAAGCCCAGTGTCATCTCTGCAACATAACCTTCTGTGTTCAAGAGCGCAGAGAGTGCTGCACCCCTCCCATCAGAATAAGTGGAGATCCACGAGAGAAGGCTTCATCTATTGCCTCCCAAAGTGCAATGCTGTCTACAGAGCCACGTGTTCTCCACTTGTGCCAGAGGCGTGAGCCCGCTCATCCTCCACTCACCGGATAGCCACAGTTATACCTGCAGTGGTTAATCTCAGTTGTCAGCAGGTCAGGATTTGAAATCATTATGGAAAGAAATCTCTGGGCATGTTTGTGAGAGATTTGGCTTAAGTTAGTTGGGGCAAGAATACCAACTCCAACTCTGGGCAGCACCATTCCATGATTTGGAGTTATGGACTACATAAAAATGAGGCAGGTAGCTGAGCATGCGTTTAGCTCTCTGCTTCCCAACTGCGGACACGTGTGACCAGCTGCTTCACGTTCCTGCTGCCGCCCCTTCCCCACCACGACAGACTGCGTCCCCTTGAGCTGTATACCACAACAAACCCTTCCTCCATGCGCTGCCTTTGTCAGCTCTTGTATCCCAACAATGACAAAAGTCACTCATGTAATGTCCCTCTATTATTGTCACACCTCAAAGGATTTGGGGAGCCTCCTCTAGACTGAAGACTTGGGACTGGCAAGGGCTATCTGTTTCTCATCACTGCCCCACCAGCGTGTACACAGCACTTAAAACAGTGGCACCTCTCCCAAAGACTTCTGAATAAATGAAAATCTGGATCCCTTAAAATGCATTAACAGATGGCAATTCTATACACAATATATGTACTTAACATGCATAAAATTTAATAATATGCTTTGAGTGTTCTTTATGATGACACCTTCACAGAACAAGCAGTGCCAGGCATTTCAGGAGCTACCTACTGCAATGCCCAGGAGCAGGGCTGGGCTGCCACCTCACCTGCCTCCCTGCAGCCACTCATCTCCTACTCATGAAGAAGGCACAGCCCATATTGCCAGGGAGACCAGCACCATCCAGCCTTAAAGGCATCATCACAAGCAGCATGGCAAAGGCAAGGTGGGTGGGGGGGAGAATGCAGTAAAGGGGGATTCTGGGTCTGCCTGAGTCCTTCACAGCCCTGAAGCGGCTGAGCTGTTATTTTATAAGGAAAAAGTAGATTTGTCCTCAGATACGAGAGCAAGGATTGGGGCTAAGCTGGGAAGTGAGTACGTCTCAGCACACTCTGCCATGTTCTAGTGACATCCTGGATTCTAAGGGGGGACGCTGTTCTGTGGAACTTTTGAAAGGTTTATAGAAAACTCTAAGGTACAGCTTTCAAGTTTCAAAATGGATAATTTCACACTAGACAGTTCCACCGTCTGTGGAATCAATGTGTTTGCAAACATTTTGAAAGAAAAATTAACTGTGATTCTGAAATTCCTACTAAATCAATTGGCAAAGTTTGTCTACTTCATCTGAAATTCTTTGGTGTCAGTGGAAAGCACACTGCCAGAAGCGAGCCTATCCAGAAAAGACCGAGCAGCATGGGAGGCTTCAGTTGTGCGTTTCGGCAAGTGTCTGTATTGGTGGCTGAGTGGCTTCCGATGCACCTACATGTTGGAGCAGCGGCTACGCACAGGCAGGCGCTGAGCAGGTCAGGGATGTGACTTCTCACCAGGCATCTCTGCAGCAGCTACCAGGCTCCACTTCAGACTCAGACTCAGCAAGAACTCACTAACCTATCGTCCTACTCCCTTAACATGATTCTGCGCTCTCTGTGGATCAGCACACCAGATGACTTATGAAATATCATTGCTCTGCTTATCCCATATTAATAAATGTTGAGTGCTTTAAAGGCAAGTTATAAACTATTAACTCAGGATTAATTATCAACCTCTATTACCCTATTCATATTAAACATGCCATTCATTTCTATTTCACATGAGAAAGAAACTCACCTTTGAGATTTCCCCATCATGGCCTTCCAGTTTGGTTATGCATTTTCTGGTGGCTGTGCAGTACACCCGTGCTGTCCCTGAGGAGCGGAGACACCGAGGAGCTCACTGGAAATTCAGAACTTTGGAGCAAAGATCTTGAAACGCCTAACTATCTATCTTCTGACACAGGAGCACCACACTATATTTCTATCGCTTCATAAGAGCCATATTACCCTCCAAATGCAAGACGCCCCTCAGCCTTCTTAGAAGAGAACGGGAGTTTCAAGGTAGGAAAACAGGGAGAGATGGGAATCCAGCTTTGGGTCTGAGTCTGCTCCCATGGACATGCACTGTCCTTCCAAGCACACTGGCCATTAGTCAGTGAGCAAAGGACAGGCTTGAGACCCGCAGCACAGAGCGACTCTACGGTGTCTTGTTTCTTGCTGCACCCAGTTCACAGAGTGCCACCACGTGACAGAGATTCCACAAAAATGAAGGGAAGGAAACAAGGAGGGAGGGAAGGACAGAGAGGGGAAGGAAGCTAGAGGAGAATTTTCCTTTTAATTAAGGAATAAGAGGGTTAAGCAGGGGAAGCAAAAATCTATCAGTGGATTTGTAGTCAGAAGGAAAGTTTCAATTGGCCTGGCCAGATGCATTCTTAACATAAATTACACTAAGTAAATGTAAAATATAGGCAATAGATAAAGCTCCAGTGGTTTTATGTGTGTTCAGGAAAAGTAAAAGTATTTCAATAAAAAAAAATTTTAAACCACCTTTTGGACAATGTTAATTTCAGAAAGAAGTAGACAAACTAATAGAAAATGCTGTTTTAGAATTAATGTGAATAAAAACATAAAGCTTGTTATCAGGAAGCTTCAGACTTTGGAGATAAGATATAGTGAGGCTGTGCATGAGCTGATCAAGGACACACCACCATGTGACGTCAGGAAGGGCTGACACAAGCATAGTGTAGCAACACAGAGTCCTGATTCCTATGCACTATGGAAGCATGTCGATGATGTCATAGACAGCTACAGCATCAAAGAATAGCAAAAGTACATCCCTCCCTTTTTTTGAAGGGAAACATAACTTTATTGGAAAAAATTTTAAAAAACACCTGAGATAATAAGTCTGTTCAATGGATGCCTTTGTGTAGTAAGAACAGCATGGTACTGGCATAAAAACAGGAGTATAGACCAATGGAATAGAACTGAGGACCTGGACTTTGGGTCAAGCAACTACAGCTACTTGATATTTGACAAAGGCCCTAACAATATAGGCTGGAAAAAAGACAGCATCTTCAGCAAATGGTGCTAGACAAACTGGATAACCATATGCAGGTAACTGAAACTTGATCCACACATCTCACCATGCAAAACACTCAAGTCCAAATGGATCAAAGTACCTCAATATAAGACCAGAAACTTGGCTACTACTGGAAGAAAAGATAGGAGGAATTTTCCATGATATATCCCTTTGTTTTGAGAAAATTCACAAGATGTCATCACGAGTATTATAAATGAATGGAACAGAAATAAATCAGAGTCACATGTAGTGATAAAGGAGATGATGTGGACATCATGTGATGTCCTCAAAGAAGCTGAGGTATTTTTAGAGATGAAGTGACATCAAATGGTTTCATATGTAATAATAAATATACAGCTCTATTGTAGCATTACATAAAGTAATACAAGAGTGATACAGATGATTATGGGATCTTTATTATCAATGGAGTGATGACTCTACACATAACTTCACAGAGTCATAAAAACTATCACTCCAACATTCTAGATATTTAGAGATTGTTGTCAAAGAAATGACACCGAAATAGTTTACCATCACAGAGAATTATCAGGCCAAGAAATAGTCATGGATTACATAACATAAAGCATTTGAAGGCATGATGCAGACATCTTGAAGCAGTAATCACAGTCTTCCCAAAGCTGACCTATTACAGACAATATCATTATTTACTTTGTTGTCAGGGAGATGATGCATATGTGTGTGATTGTGACTATTGGGATCTGACACTGGGGTATGGTATTGTGATGGCTGACTTTATGTGCTAAATAGGATGGGTTAAGGAATATTTATGTCTGTGAGAGTGTTTGAATAATGAAGACACACCCACAAAATTATGGAAAGGCATCATGCAACATGCTGAGAACCCAGACAGGACAAATAGAGGAAGATTAAATTCATTGTCTCTTCTTGAGATGGCACCATCCCTCTTGTTTGGAACTTGGCTATCAGGGTTCAGGGTCTCGGGCTTTCAGACTTGAAGTCTTACATCATTACCTCCCCGGATCTTAAATATTCAGCCTTGGGCTGAATTATACCACTGGTTCCCCTAGTACTGACTTGATCCTTGGACTAGTGATGACACTACACCTTCGCTGGTTCTATAGCTTACTGACAGCATATGTAAGGTTTCTCAATTTCCATAACCCTAAATTCTGTAATTTCCATACAAGCCAATTCTCATAAGAAATCCTGACTTCTTAATCCATCTATCATCTATCTATCTACCATATTTCTTTCTATCTATCTATCTATCTGTCTGTCTGTCTGTCTGTCTGTCTATCTGCCTGCCTGCCTGCCTGCCTGCCTGCCTGCCTGTCTGTCTGTCTAGGTGGATAGATGAATGGATAATCAGAGAGATAGATGTATTGAAAGACAGACATAGATGTCAGCATCCTGCTAGTTCTGTCTCTCTAGAGAACCAGTCCAAGTATGATGCATAGTTTTGTAGGACACGATGCAATCCCAGTGTAGCATCATGAGTGGAGGTCAAAGAAATGGCATAATGTATCAGCACACAAGTTGCCAGCCGTTGACCACATGGTGCAATGCCCACATCTTTTATGGAGATGATGTGTGATACGTATCATCTGTGATGTGTGACAGCATATCACACGTTGTGTTCATGTATCAGCAATGATATGGAACAACGTCCCAGCATATCTGGAAGCTGATGTACACAAAAGGTATGATCAAATACTTTTCTCAAAAGGGTGATGTAGGCAATGATTCCACAGACATGTCTGAGGGAGATGAGGCAGAAATATTACACATAAACTGCTAAGAATGGAATCAAACACGGCATAGATGGTGAGAGAGAATCAGATAAAGATATTGAACCAGAATAGGAGAGACAAAGCTGTGTGTGGATACTTGTGCGTAACTAGAAGGTGCCACAGACAATGTAAAGAATCACACGTGGTTATCAAGGACATGACATGGAGCAGGACCTGTTGGCACAAGTTTCACAAATACCACTATGAGGAAATGGAGGCAAGCAGACCATAAGTTCACGACCAACTGGAGCAACTGGGTGAGAGTCTGTCTCAAAATAAAGCAAGGGCCAGGTATGGTAGCACATGCCTTTAATCCCAGCACTTGGGAGGCAGAGGTAGAAAGATCACATAAGTTCAAGGCTACCCTAAGACTACATAGTGAATTCCAGGTCAGGCTGAGCTGAGCTAGAGTGAAACCCTACCTCAGAAAAAAAAGGGGGCTGGAGAGATGGCTCAGCAGGTAAATGTGCTTGCCTGCAAAGCCTGATGATCTGTGTTCAATTCCCCAGCACCCATGTAAAGCCAGATACACAAAGTGGTACATACATTTGGAGTTCATTTGTAGGAGCAAGAAGGCTTGATGCACCCACTCATCCCCTCTCTCTCTCTCTCTCTCTCTCTCTCTCTCTCTCTCCCCCTTGCAAATAAATAAATAAAAACAGTTTAAAAACTGAAAAGAATGCTGGTGATATTCATCAGTGGGAAAATGTTTGCCTAGACTGTGCCATGCCTGAGAATCAATCCCAGCAGGACAAAAGAGAAAAAAATGCCCCCCTGGCACACTGTGTCTGTAGTGACATCTATGTTCAACATGAAGATACACAATATTGTTTCCAGGCCCTTGGGATCATGACCATCATGGAGAATCATGGATATTTAACAAGGAGAATAAACAATTCCCCTTAAGTGAAGTGCATGAACAAACTACCTACCATCAGCTGAGGCAGATGCGATAAGCTTCCCAGTGTAGTCAAAGCAGCTGTCGAGTATTTCATCCTCATGGCCCGTCAATGTCGCGACACACTGTCCACTTGTAGCATCCCACAGCTGCGTGGGAAGAGAGACAACTGAATTCCTCTGTCAATGTCGCGACACACTGTGTACCTGTAGCATCCCACAGCTGCGTGGGAAGAGAGACAACTGAATTCCTCTGTCAATGTCGCGACACACTGTCCACTTGTAGCATCCCCCAGCTGCGTGGGAAGAGAGACAACTGAATTCCTCTGTCAATGTCGCGACACACTGTGTACCTGTAGCATCCCCCAGCTGCGTGGGAAGAGAGACAACTGAATTCCTCTGTCAATGTCGCGACACACTGTGTACCTGTAGCATCCCACAGCTGCGTGGGAAGAGAGACAACTGAATTCCTCTGTCAATGTCGCGACACACTGTCCACTTGTAGCATCCCACAGCTGCGTGGGAAGAGAGACAACTGAATTCCTCTGTCATTGTCGTGACACACTGTCCACTTGTAGCATCCCACAGCTGCGTGGGAAGAGAGACAACTGAATTCCTCTGTCAATGTCGCGACACACTGTCCACTTGTAGCATCCCACAGCTGCGTGGGAAGTGAGACAACTGAATTCCTCTCTAAAGAGAGATGACCAGTTGTCTACGTGACATGGGTACATCTGCTTAAATAACTATGCCAAAATTATACAAATAATTCTGCCAGATTTATTCTTCATGGATTTATGACAAGAAACCACAGCCAACCATCTACCAAGGTCACATGAGAAGAACAAAGTTGAAACCCTTAGAATCTGCCCAATATTAAGAAAAAGAAAAACAACCAGGTATGTGCACCTGCAACTGGCATGAAAGGTTCTTCTTTTTATAGGAAAAGCATTAGATGATAAGTGTTTCATCCCAACTACAATGACAGAAAATGAAAAGTACATTATGTACTTCTAATAATTGCAAAAAAAAAAATCAGATGAGAATTTAAGATCATATGCTCCCAGTAACCAGTTTTCAAAGAGCAAGAACTTCAAAGGCAGGGAGACACTTAGCTGAGGCTCCTTGGGGGTCATGCCAATCAAAGCGCAGCACATGAACAGCAGGACACTGGACAAAAGTGACTTGCTTTTTTCTTGTTTTTCAAATGAGATCGTTAGTACATTTTAAGCAGTCAAATTTGCATTGGTACCTCATAATGCTTTTGGACTTGGGAAATCTGGAACTTGGAACAAGTATTTCCTGTTAGTATTTATAAATGAACATCTGTGTCTTACAGCATCTCTGAAGTGACTCTGTGATGGTGCAGAGAGCGCAGGTACAGTGCCAAGCAAAGCTGTCTTTGAGCTCACCATGCAGGTCTTGTCCATGGAGCCCGTGAGTATCAAAGAGCAATCCCAGCTGAACATGGTGCTGCTGATCTCGGCGCAGTGACCGATTAAGGTGTGCACCCTCCTGCAAGGGGAAAAGTACTGCGACTGGTGAGAGAGCTTCCACTGCGCGTGCTCACGGGGTTAGCCCAGCCGAGCCCATCTGGGTGAGACAACCTAGACTACGTCATTTACAGACTAATACCTTTTACAATGAAACAAACATGCTTCTGTGCTGTGGCTCAGAAGGACGTTACTAATTTCAGGAAAAATACTTAAATTTTAAACAATCAAAAGTAACATAAGTATAACTGACTAATTCCACTTAACATATTTCTTTTTGGCTCCAGGAATTTTCTGCTTTGATTGGATCAGTAATGCACTATATCATGTATTCAAATATCGAAATTACCCCACAAATTTGTGCAATTATGTGTTAATAAAACATTCAGAAATTTTAAAAAGCAATGCTCAAGGCAATGTATATGTTAACTGCACTGTTTTGATCATTAAACATTGTATACTTGTATGGAATTCTCACACTGTACATAAAAATATGTACATGTAAAATAACTTTTAAAACTATAATATGGCTGGGAGGTGGAGATACAGTTTGATGGGTCAAGTGTTTACTCTGCAAGCATGAAAACCTGAGTTCCATTTCCAGCACCAAGTAAAATACCAGGCAAAAGTGGTGCATGTGTGTAATTCCAGCTCTAGGGAATGGAGAGAGAAGGATCCCTGGAGTTCCCTGGCTAGCTAATCTAGTCTGATGGTGAGCTTCAGGACAACGAAAAACCCTGTCTCAAAAAGAATTAGACAGGAACTGGAGAGATGTCTCAGTGGTTAAAGGCACTTACTTACAAAGCCTGATGGCCTGGGTTTAATTTCCCAGGACCCACATAAAGCTAGATGTCAGATGCATAAAGTGGTGCATGCATCTGTAATTTGTTTTCAGTGGTAAGAGGCCATGGCATGTCCATGTTTCTCTCTCTCTTTCTCTCTTAAATAAATAAATAATATTTTTTAAAAAGAAGTGGATGGCATTCTTGAGGGTGACATCACCCCAATTTCTTTTTGCCTCCATATGCATATGCACACATATCAGGACATGCATGCATTTCACAGAGGGATGGGTAACAAACAGCTAAAGCAGTCTGAAATTCTAGAAGGGTTCTTATATCAGATGAGTGTGTGAATGAATGAAAGGCCCTTCCTTCCCCCATTTCCTCTTGAACATACCTAGATTGATTGCCCTGATAATGAACTCTCCACCAAAATGCAGTCTAAGAGTAGAGTCTTCCAACACTAATATGCTACTTTAGCAAAGTTTTTAGTAACTAACTCCAAACTTACTAGGAAGGAAACTGAAGTTTGTGAGCTAAATGAAATTTGAGACATTAACTATGGTTTTATTTATTCATGATAGTCATAATTACCATAATAAGTCATTGAAATTTGATTATGTAGTGCATAGAATAATAGCTATGTAACCAAGCTATTGAAGATGTTCTTCTCTTTTGTTACTGTTTTGTATTAGTTGCTCAGAATTCTGAGAAAGTGTGTTTCTGCTTCCAATCCATTCATTTTGTTGATCAGAAATATCATTAAAGAATAAATCATGTTCTCAATGTGTACTGCTCTATAGCAATCCATAGATAAGTTATACATTAAACTAAGGATATATGATCTTCTTACCCCCAGACACAGGATTTTAAAAATTATAAAGGATTAGAAATCACCTTCCAGTACCAGCGTCCCACACTACCACTGTGTGATCAAAGGACCCTGTGATGATTCTGCTTCCTGAGTTGTCAAATGATAACGAAATGATTTCTGCCAGGTGTCCCTAGAAAAAGAACAGATACTGTCACGCACACCTGTAGATGTAACAAGTCCTCTGGGTATACTAACTGTATTAACATCTGAAAAGAAAGGTGCAAAAAAAGGAACCTGTGGCTGGCTAGAGGGAGGAAGGGCTGTAAAATGTACAGGTTTCTTTTTGCAATGCCAAGAAAGCTGTAAGGGTAGAATTTAGTGATAACTACACAATATCATTACACTGGAGAGACTGCTTGATGGTTAAAGTGCTTGTCTTCAAAGCCCAACAACCCAGGTTCAACTTCCCAGTACCCGCGTATAGCCAGATGCACAATAGTTCATGCATCTGAAGTTCATTTGCACTATAGAGGTCTTGGTGTGTCCGTCCTCTCACTCTCTCTCTATGTTTCTCTTCTTTCTTTCTATTGCTCTCTACTTGCAAAGGAATGAAAATTAAAATTAAAAGATGAATAAACCTCATTGCCTCCCATGTATAAGCAAGTTCATTTTAGTGCAATAAAGATGTTGTAAGGGTAGGGTTTAAAAAGAATGCTTGGGGACATTAGAGGGCTCCTTTCATACTACCATGGGAACACCAAAAAGGGCTTTGTCTTCATAATAATCAGTGTTTGGAAAAATAGAAAGTTGGTGGAATGAACTTAGTAGCTTTCGGGATACTGCTAGGATAACTGGGTGTGTAATCTCTGCCTTGGCACCGACACCCTGCTGATGAGCCCCATGGGGTGAGAGCCCAGGAAGCAGTCTCCCTTGACCCAGACTCTGCAGCTCTGCTGAGAGGGTCCTGTTTGGAGTGAAAGACTCATCTTCTCGACTATTTCAGTAAATAAACCTAAATAGATGCTTCATTTGTATTATTATTGCTTTGGTTTTGGCATGTAGCCCGGCTGGCCACAAACTTGGGATCCCCCTGTCTCAGCCACTCAAGTGCTAGTATTGCATGTGTACGCCACCGTGTTCAGCTTAGTCGTACACTAATAGAATAATCTGAAAAGCTCATTTATGGAATGATTTTCTGGGTGATTCCAAATGGCAAATGTGAAACATGGCTGAGCACCAGGCTCTGAGGCACAATGGCGCTCTCCGCAGAGCCAGACTCCTCTTCCAAATGCACTGAGAACCAGCCACAGTATGAAATATTACGGGGTTCTCCCCTCTTCATTTTCCTGAAAGAAGGGGTAATAAGGAAGCATGGCCCCCGAAATCATGAAAACTGATGTCACAGGTGTGCTTACACTGACAGTGCTGTGTCCTTGGGTTTCAAAAAGGAAAGCTCTTGGTATTATTTTAAAATGGTAATTTTGTTCTTTTGTTTTAGTAAATTTGTAATAGGTTTAGTAGCATATGTGTATAAAGTAGATGTGTGCTGTGGTATGTTTGACGTAGGCACATGTGTGTGCAGACATGCATGCCCCGTGCGCTGTAGACCCAGCTCTTACAGCCCATCTGTGTGCGCGTCCTCGAGACGCAGTTTCTCTCAGGCCGGAGCTGTGTCTGGCAGAGAGTTCCAGCCATCCTCCGCCCCACGCACACCCCACTGCGATCAGGCCACACCCAGCATTTTTTGTGGATTCTAGGAAGTCAAACTTGACTGCCTCTCATCCAAGAGGCCTTCTGTTTAACTGGCAAGCGCTGTTAACTACTGAGCCATCCTCCTCAGTCCAGTCTTTGACTTTTTAAAGGGAAAGAATTCAGCTTGAGTTTTCTAATTCACTTGCAGTTTTGAAAGGACAAGGAAATGAGATCCCCATCCAGTCATTCCCATGATTATCACCCAGTCACCCTTGCTTGGTTGTGACCACTTGGGCTGGGGTGGGAAGAAGGGGAGGTGACAGGCCCCAGAAGTTGACATTCATGTGCTGACGGGAAAACTCAGATCCCACTGGCACCCACTGTGGGCTGTGTCCTTTATCCTGTTGGTCGTTGGTCACCAGCCTCGTCCTTCTACGTAACCCAGGAGAGGTCTGTGATTGGCAGGAGGGAAGAGGGCACACTGCCCTTCCACAGAGGAATCTTCCCAACAAGCCCTTCAAAACAAAAGCCTGTCTCCATTCTCTAACACCTCCACCAAGTCTTTTGGAACAGTCAGAAAATCTGTTGTAACATCTTCCATGGTTTGAAAACCACGAATTCAAAACCATCTTCTAACAAATGCAACTAAAAGCGGAAGGTTTATTAAAATTGACATACTATTAGAGTGAACACTTCCTCTCCGCTCTGGATGTCCCACAGCTTGGCCACTGTGTCCATACTTCCAGTAGCCACCACGGTACTTTGAGGGTTAAACGACAAACATACCTACATGACAGGAAATAGAAGAAACTTGAGAAAAGAATGCTTAAAATTCTAAACTCTGCATGGATACTGTTGGAATTACTTTAGAAAATGTGTTTCATTCTTTCTACAAAGGCAAACCTTCAAAATCAGAAAGTCGATATGATAGGTGGAGCCCTGACACAGCTTCCTCCTAAACAGAAGCCTGTTCTCTGGCATCACCTGCTCAGTTTTCTTTTTTGAATATTTTATTTTATTGATTTATTTGAGAGAGATAGAGAAAGGAGCAGATAGACCGAAAGAATGGGAGCACCAGGGCCTTTAGCCCTGCAAATGAACTCCAGATGTATGTACCACCTGGTGCATCTGGCTTACGTGGGTCCTGGGAAATTGAACCTGGGTCCTTCAGCTTTGCAGGCAAGCGCCTGAACCACTAAGCTATCTTCCCACCTTTGGTCTTCTTTTGTCACTTTGAGGACACAAAACAAGAGCCTGAGCTCACCCTGTCTCCCTTGAGTCTCATTCCAGGAGCTCCCCTCGTCCTTGTTTTCACTGCTACAGTGCTTCTGAGCAAGGCCCCTCACTAGCCAGTTGTGATTACCATCCACAGTATCAGTTACCATGTCCTTGGCAGCCTCTTGTGTGGACGGTCCTTCCAGCACTCCAGACCCATGCCACTGGTCTCTACTTCAGTAATTACTCCTATGGCTACAAGAGGAATGTCTACCTTACCTTCTCCAGAAGGTCTACCACCAACTCACCCATCTCTGTCTAGTTTCAAAATTCTTCCTCTCTCACTCCCCATCCACGCCTCCCTGCAGGGTGGTTTCCACTGGATGGAGATCACCGTGTTTACTCCTGACCTGTCGTCATTCAGTTGACTCTGGAAGCATCACTCCTGGCTGCATCTTCAACACTGAAATTTCCTACTTGTCACATTTACTCCCCATGCAAACTCCTAACATTAACTTTCACCAAACGATGGTTTTAAGTCATCTCCCCTCTCTGCTTCATTACTCAACCACAGAAGCGAGGAAATCTTCATAAATGACTGGTGTTGCTTATGCGGGCCTTCCTTCCTCAACGGTCCTCAGCACTGTGGACTTGAATATGCCTCCAGCTCAGTGCAGTCTCCTCTTTCCGCTATTCCTTACTTTTCCTCAGCAGGTAAACTAGCCCTACCATATCCCTGAGAAACACACCTCCCCCGAGGGAATTTCGTATCCTGATTTTCTCTCCTGTGTCACATCCAGAAGGGTCCCTTTGCACATCTTACCAACCCTCCCCTGAGCTCCATGGGATATGCACCATTCACTTTCCTTCCCTGAACCCTGTCCCCTCCAACTGGCCTATAAATATGCTTGATTTTTCTCTACATTAAAAACAAATGCTCATTGACTCTATATATTCATTTCGTTGCTTTTCCTCTTTATAACTAGATTCTCTGGAGCAGACAGTGACCATCACCCCTTGCTCATTCCCTCCTCACCCCTCCATACTGCTGACACCATCCAGCTCCATGTCAGATCTAAGAGGCGCAGCCAGCGTGGACGCCTGCAGTGTTGACTTCTGTATTCTCGAACTTTTTGCAGCTTTGAGAATTCTCTGCTTTTCTCCTCTTGTGTTTTCTTTTTGTTGTGTGTGTGCATGTGTGTGTGTGTGTGTGTGTGTGTGTGTGTGTTGCATATGCATTCAAGCACAGGGACATGTGTGCCACAGCCACAGCACACAAGCAGGAGTCAGAGGACGACTTTGTGGCATTGATCCTCATCTTCTATGTCATTTGAAACAGGATTTAGTTTTTTACCTTTCCATTTAGCAGGCTAGCTGGCCTGTGAGCTTCTGTTGGAGTCTCCTGTCTTACCTCCTGTAGCAGAAAGCTTTAGGTTCACTGAGATGAACTTTCAGACCACACACAGTTATGGAGGAAGGGATATTTATCGAAGCCTACAGATCCAGGGGAAGTTCCATAAATGTCAGAAGAAGCTGGCCTGCCTTCACAGGACCAAGCAGAGAGAGAGAAGTATAAGCCTAAAGGTCAAAAGCCACTGCATACTTCAAAAACTCAAGCTGGGCACACTTTGTATATCTTTAGATTGAAATCTGAAACCCACCACCACATCTTAAGATCACCCAGTGACACTGCCTCCAGCAAGGTGACTGCAGATGCAAACTAAAAACAGTAAAGAACTGAATATATTGGGGGCCATCTATTCAGACCGCCACATCTCCCTTCTCCGTGTAAATGAGCTAGGACTTCAGATGCCCTCTGCAGCACTGGGCTCTTATGTGGGCTCCAGCAATCCAAACTCAGGCACTGACCGCTGCACGGCGAGCGCCCTACCTACTTAGCCGTCTCCTTAGCCCTCGGTACCCTCAGCTAGTCCTCCAATTTGCAAAACGTCTATCACTTAGGAGTCTCAGGAGACAGAACTATGTTACTACATGCCAAACACTCATGACCAGTAAGTGCCACAATTTAAAAGAGCCACTTCAATATCCTGTGTCTATAAAGGTCCTTACATACAACATGTTCAATGAATAAACCATGAGTTTAAAGGATGTATATGTGCCAGGTGTGGTGGTGCACACCTTTAATCCCAGTACTCAGGAGGTAGAAGAGAAGCCATGAGTTAAAGTCCACCCTGAGAATACACAGTGAATTCCAGTTCATGCTGGGCTAGAGCAAGATCTTACCTCCATAAGCCAAAAAAAAAAAAAAAAGCATAAATATAAAAAAAGGTGTGTTGGGCTGGAGAGATGGCTTAGCAGTTATGGGCTTGCCTGAGAAGCCTAAGGACCCCTGTTTGAGGCTCAATTCCCCAGGTCCCATGTTAGCCAGATGCACAAGGGGGCACTTGCATCTGGAGTTCATTTGCAGTGGCTGGAGGCCCTGGCGTGCCCATTTTTTCTCTCTCTCTGCCTCTTTCTCTCTCTGTCTGTCCTTCTCAAATAAATAAATAAAAATAAACAGTTTTTTTTTAAAAAAATGTGCTCCTAATATAGGAAGCCTATTCACTTCCAAGACTCCCATGTGTTTTATAAGGTGTGAATTATCTCACTAATTGTTACAAAATATAGTATAGAATTAGTTGAAGGCAAGGGCCTCCCAAGGGGGAAGCTCTTTAGAACATCAGACTACTTGTAAAAATTTGAGTTAGTAATGATATCTACAAATAATAAGCCCAGATATCTCTCACAATTCAGAAAAGTTATTTTAAAGCTAGTGTGCATCACAAACCCTCATTGAGTCAGTTCTTCAATAAAAAGCAAATGAAAACAAAAGGCAAGGTTTCATGCTATGCTCATAGACTTATGAGCTCATGTCTGCTTAGTGTAAGATACCATTCTTTAATAGTATCTGCAAATTGCTAAGGTAAGTGCTTTTTAATTAAATCAATACCACCATAGATAATGCATGCAAAGAATGCATGGTTGAAATTTTAATTCTAATGATGAAAGTTGAATTCTGCATTCATAATGAAATTCTGAAAAGAAAGCAATATAAAATACTCTTTAAAATATTAACGATACTCACTATTTCTGCTGTGTGGCCCCTGAAGGTGTGGAAACACTTTCCTGTTTCTGCACTCCACAGTTTGCAAGTCTTGTCAAAGGACCCAGTGGCAACTTTGTCACTGTAATTTTTCAAAGTTTGGATTAGTTTAGAAGAAGAAGGGTCTGGTGGGAGGGAAGGAGATAAGAGAGGGCAATGGGGGTGAATAGAGTCAAAATACATTGTATACATGTATGAAATTGTTAAAATAGAACTTAAAACTAAATTCAGCTACATTGTGCTATGTAACCAAGATGAGAGGCACTGACGTGTGTTTGTCAATGTACTTAGACATTTAGCTCGCCTTAAGAGCTACAAGAATCTTATGTTTGTTTCAATGACTAAGAAAATAAACATGTAAGTTTAATTTTTGAATGTATCAATTCACATGTTCAGTAGAAAAGATTTTACATTAAAGATGCAAATGTTTGTGATTATAGCACTTTAAAATTAACATGATGAACATGACAAGATTAAGTTTAGAAAATTAGTAGCATGAATATCAATATGTATTATTATATAGTATTAGCTATGACCTCTGAGCTACATTCTCAGCCCCTGAGTTATCATTTATGGATTTAAATTCATTTTCCTGAAACCTAAATGCCATAAACTACAATAAAAAACCTCCTCTTTAACTCATCAGTAAATCAGTCATCATATTGGGATTTTTATTTCCATAATCCAACAAGGGAATTTTCATCAGAGGCACAGGTAGGGTCCAATAGAAAGGGGCTACAATCCCAGACAACCTTATTTTAGGACACCCACAAATTCCATATTTGCTAAGGAGATAATGGAAAGATAGTATCATAGAGAAGTGTATTGTGGTAAAAGCAGAAATTATACTAGAGGTAAAATAGTAAACTTATAATTTCAACATTTTTCACTTCCACGAGTTAGTATAATAAATTATTAGATTTATCATCTTCTATGTAGTAAAAATGCCTACATCAAAGTTAAATTTTCTACAATTTAATTGTAACATTCAATCAGTTTAATGTACCAATTAAGGTTAATTGTGCCATCAGAGTTAATGTGTTTTGAAGGCACTGCATTTTTAAAGATATAATGACATTAGAAATCTAGATATCGATGTTTTTAATTGTAGGATAAAATTTCTTCTCTAAGTGCATCCAGTTTTTAGTAGACTCCTTCCACTCCCTCTGTCACTCTGCCAGTGAAGTCTTCATCAAGGCGTGCGTGGATCCTTGTCCCTGCGTCCACACGGAGCCCTTGGCCTCCATCCTGCGCTGTTCCCCCCGCCCCCACCCCCCAGGGCAGTCCCTCCGCGGGGTGCGCCCCCGCCCCGTCCCCCCGCTGTGTGCACACACCTCTGCTAGCGGCTCAGTCCTGCGGGGCAGTCTGCCCTCCGCAGAGGCCTCTGGCCTTGCCTCCATGTTTCTCTGCAGAAAGTGGCCACCTGAGCGGGACTGACTGGTTTCCAGCCTGCCGGGCAAGTCCACACTTTGTCATCCTAAAATGCTTCTGTCTCCTCACCCAGGTCTCTATTTTCAGGCTCAGGCTTTAACCTTTTTTAAAAATAATGTACTTATTTATTTAAGAGAGGGGGTGGAGATAGAGAGAGCAAATGGGCATGCCAGGGTTGCTAACCACTGCAAAGAAATCCAGTTGTGTTTGCTACCCTACATCTGGCTTTACATGGGTACTGGGTAATTGAACCTGGGTCCTTTGGCTTTGCAGGTAAGCCCCTTAACCACTAAGCCATCTCATCAGCCCTTAGGCTTTAATCTTGGTCAGCTTTAAAAAAAAAAAAAAAAAAAACTCAAACATGAAAAACAACCCCAGTGATTCCCTCCTCTAAGATTCTATTTAAACCACAAATTGTTTTGTCGTGGTCACCAAAATAGAAAGTACATGAATCAGTTTCATTAATGAAGAAGTTATTTTAAGTGATTAGTGAACAGTTGTGGAACAAAAAGATATTGTTTAAATTTTTACTCAAATATCTATAAAAATACATTGATTTGTCAGTTCTGTAACAAAGTCCCAAGACCTGTGAACTCACCAAGCCAAAGACGTGGCTGTGCCCGGCTCATTCAGTGCTCCATCGCAGAGCCCTTATTGAAGCTCTACGACTTTGAGCTTCCTTGTCATTAAAATGGGAGGATGAGGCTAAAACTTTAAATGCACTGGAAGAATAACCTGAGGGCAGAGTCCTTACTTCATGATGCCTTCTCTAATTTCCTGTTGATCCTACCCACAACTTCACTTAAGAACGTTGACTTCACAATAGCTAAGGCCTGGAAACAGCCCAAACGCCCATTGTCCACATGAGTGGACAATGAAAATGTATGCACGATGGAGTTCTGTTTGGCAGTACAGACAGGCCTCTTGATAAGCCAAGGAGCTTGAAACGAGAAGTGGTGTAAGCACACCGGTGGATTGCCTTGTTGCTACAAACACCCAGCGGGCCGTGAGCGTCAGGAATGCGTCAGGTGTAGAGTCAGAAACCGCTCCTGGGTCAGCTTATCAGACAGTGTGAGCGCTTCTACTGCTCTGTGCACTGTCGCTTGGCACGTTACTATGTGTGTTTTTTCTACGTAGAAAGACTGAAAACTAACATCCCAACGAAGTAAGCCACGCTACCCACATACGAATGCCATCCTCTCCAGAGCCACCTCCTCAGGGCCCAGTGCTGCCCACATCCAGAGGAGCGTCCGACCAGGGACCTCTCAAGGGCAGAGACTCGGCCTGGGGCACGCGGCCACCGCTTCTCCTCCTTACACCGCGCCATCCTGGGAAGGCTGGTTCAACTCCGCATTCCGCGTAAAAGGAATACCTACCCCACGGGCAGCAGAGACTGAGGGACACCCTGGACAGGCATCCAGGACACAGAGAAGGCGCGCGATAGCCATTACCCCCGGCGGGGTGAAGGGCGCGAGTTCAGGACGCGTGAAGGGATGAGCAAACCCACCCGTAGGGATTGTTGAAGGCTATGGCGTACACCACGTTCTTGTGGCCCTCCAGCGTGTGCAGCTCCTCTCCAGATGCCATGTCCCAGACCTTGCACGTGCGGTCGTAGCTTCCTGTGATAAAGCTGGCGCAACACAACACGGGGTGTGAGCAGGAGAAAGGCAGCCCTGAGCTCATAACCCTTCAGCTTCTGCCTGAGGACGATGCGGAGATTGCGTGCGCAGAGCAAGCAAAGTAAGAGCAACATCTAAGCTCTGGACTAGAAACTTGCCAAGAAAAATAAAATAAAATCTACTAATACATACTTTATCTCACTAAATAATGTGTGTTATAGTCAGTTACATGTTAGGAAACTATAAATATATCTCTATAAATAGGTTGTTTTTCCAGTCATTCAGACCATAACATTTTAACAATATCTCTGTTCCCCTATTCCTCTGCATTCCACACACCCTCTATCACGATATCTGCAATATCAAAATATACCCCCATTGGGGTTATTTCATCCCAGGCCTATTGCCTCCAACTCTCGCTTAACCAAAAGGCCACATCTAGCAGGTCATCACAAATGCATTTGTTTTTTGTTTGTTTGTTTTTCATTTTTTTAGTTATTTATTTATTGGAGAGTGACAGATAGAGAAAGAGGCAGAGAGAGAGAGAGAGAATGGGGCACGTCAGGGCCTCCAGCCACTGCAGACAAACTCCAGACACATGCGTCCCCTTGTGCATCTGGCTAACGTGGGTCCTGGAGAATTGAGCCTCGAACCGGGGTCCTTAAGTTTCACAGGCAAGCACTTAACCGCTAAGCCATCTCTCCAGCCCCACAAATGCATTTGTGTTGAGAGATGTTGGTATTTCTTTATCCTCCATCAAGTGATTTCTTAGCAATTCAGAGGAAAATTCAAACTTCTGCCCATGGTCTATAAGGCTAGCAGCCTGGCTATGTCTGAGGTCCCACTGAGGTCCTCCCTGCGTCTAAGATCCCATCCCGCCCCTGGCTGTCACTGAGATCTCAGCTTCTCCCAAAACACACTCCCTGGCCAGCCATGGTCATCTCCTCGCCCACTCCCTGAAGAACCAGGTGGCTTCACTACAGCTACTGCTATGGTGGACCCTTGTCCCCAACGTCAGATGACTGCATGCCAGGAAGTACTGTAGAAAATATCCTGCTTGTATTAAGTTAAAAGATGTTCCATTACCACTGTCCTACCACAGAACAGCTAGCACACTGGCATGTAATATTTTAAAGTACAGAAGAAGCTTCTAGTCATTCATTGAGTATTTAATGAGGAAAGATATTTTCTTTTTAAAACATCTTTGAGGGCTGGAGAAATGCCTTAGTGGTTAAAGCTCTTACCTGCAAAGTCTAAGGACCCATGTTTGACTCTCCAGATCTCACGTGAGCCAGATGCAGGGCAAGGTAAGCACAAGGCTGCACATGCCCACTAGGTGATACAAGCATCAGGAGTTTGATTTCAGCGGCTGGTGCCCTGGTGCACCAGGTCTCTCTCCTTTCCTCCCTCCCTCCCTCCTGCCCTCTAAAAATAAATAAATAAAATCTTTGAAATAAAAATATTACTTTAAAAGTAAAACAAACATATATTTCCCCAACACAGAAAAAAAAATATAAAAGATTGACTAGCCAGTCTGACTGTGGAGTGGTGAGGATAAAAGTGAAAACAAATTCAAACACTTAAACCCAAGTAAAGAGAAAGTGATTAGACAGCTTTGTCCTTAACATTGCCTACTGGCTACATTGCCCATACCCTTCCTCCACCTTGGACAGATGCAAGCTTATGTGTACAGTCACACACATGCACACTATAATCATCTTCACTATGGGTTGAATTGCCAAATTTATATGTTGAAGGTTTAACTCTTTGGTACCTCAAAAAGTGATTTATGTAGAAGTAGGGTAATTGCATATATAATTAGTTACAATAAGAGAAATCTGGGCTGGAGAGATGGCTTAGCACTTAAAGTGCTTGCATGCAAAGCCAGAGGACCTTGGTTTGATTCCCCATGACCCCACGTTAGCCAGATGCACAAGGCATGCTTCTGGAGTTCGTTTGCAGTGCCTAGAGGCACTGATGTGCCCATTCTGTCTCCCTCCCTCCCTCTCTCTCTCTCTCTATCTCAAATAACTAAATAAATAAAATTAAAATATTTTTTTAAATACTATCCTATTCCTTTAAAAAATAGGGGAAAACTATTGGGGTCTAATGTGACTGGTGTAGACACAGGCCATTCATCCCACAGGACTGACATCCCAGTAAGTGGGCACACAGAAAGCATCTGTGAAGGTGAAGGTGACGGCAAGGGGGGTTCTCAATGGTCACAGGCACACCCCCAGAAGGCAGAACAAAGCAGTGAAACAGGATCTTCCTCGGTACACTGAGAAGGAAGAGTCTTGATTTGCACTGTGTTACACAATGGTCCTCGCAAACCAGCTGGACATGCTTGTTATCAGGTCTGTAGGTCAGGTTGACCCTCTTATTTCTCTCTCCAACCCAGAACCTCAGATTTCCAAGCTGATCAAAGTATTCTCTGGACACAGCCTTGGAGATTCAGTTCATCATCCATCCCAAATCCAGAACTGCATGGAGACTGCACCCCCTGAACTGACCAATCCTGACCAACACTGTTGCTGCCCCTGTCTAGCTGCTCCTGTTGCTAAGGCAAACAGGTGGTCACCCCAATGACTGTTCCTGAGTCCTGTTGCTCACAGCTGTCATATATGCTGAGAACCCAGGGTGCCTCCAACCCAAAATGACACAAATGTTCTTCAAATAGTTGGAAGGAGTGCTTTCATTTTTCCTCTGTATGCTGCAGGACATGGAGATAAGAGAGGTGAACACAGTACATCTGTAACCGACTGAAATATTTTTAAACTCAGATATATTTATCCCTTGATTACTAAAATATGGAAATAAAGGGCTGGAGAGATGGCTTAGCAGTTAAGCCCTTGCCTGTGAAGCCTAAGGACCCTGGTTCGAGGCTCAATTCCCCAGGACCCACATAAGCCAGATGCACAAGGTAGAGCATGCATCTGGAGTTCATTTATAGTGATACCCATTCTCTGTTTCTCTCTCTCCCTCTTTCTCTCTCTGTCTGTCAGTCTCAAGTAAATAAAAATATACAAAAAATTTTTTAAACAACTAGAAATAAAGAGAGCCTTACCATGAGCCTGACTTGTTAAGCGCCACATTGGTCAGTGGCAATATGTGCGCTCTGAGGACCTTGAACAGAAGAAAACACCAAATTAAGTTCAATTCATTCATTTTAACTTCAAATAAATAAAAACATCCTATGTATTCATTGTTTTTGCCTTGTGCATGCATAAGTAAGAGTATTGTGATATGTGGTAATCAAGGAGAAAGAAGAGAAAGCTAGCTTCATTTAGACAGTTTTGGTTAGAAATTAAGGCCCAGAGAGAACCAAGAGATGCCACCCCATATGCCAACCCTCCTTGGCAGGAATGGAGGTCAATGTCTGATCAAGACTCCTCTAAAAGACTGATCTACAACTGGCTACAGTGCCCCTACTGCCTTGCTTTCTCCCTAGGTGGGCTACCCTCTGGGGGTCCTCCCTCCACATCTACAAACCAATCAGGTCTTCCCCTTACATTCCTGAATCCGATGAAGGAATACATTTTAAACCACTGTAAAAGCTGAGTTCTGCCTCCTCACACACATCTCTCTCTCTCTCTCTCTCTCTCTCGCTCTCGCTCTCGCTCTCGCTCTCTTGGATTCTCCTGGCCTTACCTGTACTGACTGGATACACATGAGTCCAGCTGGATGTGGGGGAGAGCATGGTACTGTTTCTTGGTCTGAATAATTCTCTGATTGCCTCTGTTTTATAGCATGGGGTAACTTTTCACTTTAATGACATATATGCTTTTTCTCTACTCTCTGAATCTACCGCATGCATACTTCCCTTGCACTCCATATGTACCGCGTGGCTGCCTCTCTCACTCTAGGCCTGTTACCTGTGTAACTTCCCTCAATCCCGGGTAGCCATGGGGATAACTCTCTTCTCATTTCTCATCTGAATATCGTGATATTTGCCCTCTGCTAATCTTCCTCAAGCTCCCACCATTTGCCTTCAACTTCCTTGTGCTTCCAGGAAGCACATATGCGACGTGTGTTTCTTCTAAATCTCCCTATATTCTCATCTACATTCTATCTTCTATCTACTTCTATCTAGTACATATTTGTGGCTCTACTCCAGTCCTTCCCTAAAAACCTCAACTTCTCTTTGATGAGTTTTATGAACTGTACTCCACATGCTCTCGGCTCTTTTCCAGTCTTTCCTTAAAAACCTCAGTTTCTCTTAAATGAATCTTGTGAACTATGCAGTGTTTTCCACATGAGTGTGTGTCTCCTACATCCCACATGCTTATGACTCTGCTCTAGACTTCCTCCTCGATCCCAATTTCCATAAATAAACCACAATTTGTGACTTTTTCCATAAATAAACTTAATTCATAGTTTATCCTTTAGTTCCCGTTTATCAATTCTTTGTTAAAAATAGAACAGGAGCCAAAATTGGGGTTCATAATTCTGGGGACCCTGCCTGAACCCCAAAATCCTGCATTGGTATGTGTGTGGCATATGCACAAGTGCATGCATGGGTAGAGTATTGGGGTGTGTGATACACGTGTGGAATATGCACATGGGTGTGGAAACGCAGAGGAGAAAATCGGGTTCCCTCTTCGGCCACTCAGTCACGTATTTCATTGAGAAGTTGCTCTCTCAACTCACAGCTGCTGGTCTTTGGTCAGCAGACCCAGTGACCCTCCATCCTCTGTTTCCTATAGGACTGGTGTTACAGACATGCAGGCCCAGTGACCCTCCACCCCGTCTCCTATCGACTGGGGTTATGGACTTGCAGGCCCAGTGACCCTCCATCCTGGACATGCATGGCCATGCCAAGGTTTTTATGTGGGGGTTAGGAAATGGAACTCCGCTGGTCTGGGGTCCTCTTAGGCCCTCATGACTAAGCCGCAAGTGCTCTTACCAGCAGAGCCATCTCACTAGCTCTGTGCATTCTTAACTTGATGTGATAAATGGACAATAGCCAACATCCAAGCAGAGAAAAAGTTGCGCCTCCTGTGGTGGTCTGATTCAGGTGTCCCCAGTAAACTCAGGTGTTCTGAATGCTAGGTTCCCAGCTGATGGAGATTTGAGAATTAACGCCACCTGGAGGCAGTGTATTGTTGCGGGCAGGCTTATGGGTGTTATAGCCAGTTTCCCCTTGCTAGTATTTGGCACACTCTCCTGCTGCTGTTGTCCACCTGATGTTGACCAGTGGGTGATGTCCACCCTATGCTCATGCCATCATTTTCCCCTGCCATCATGGAGCTTCCCCTTAGCCTGTAAGCTGAAATAAACCTCTTTTTTCCCACAAGCTGCTCTTGATTGGGTGGTTTCCACCAGCAATGTAAACCTGACTACAACACCTCCCATTAACACAAATTTATATTTGGAAGTTATGGATAATTACAAAAATAGTGGACTCTGTGTTTTCCACTCAAAAAGATAACAAGCAGTACTCTCTTGTAACTTTTCCTCTTACATACAAGGTCAGTGAAATTAGAGCTCATATTTTTGTAGATAAATGCTGCCACCTAGTGGACTTAATATATATTGCATGGACAACTTGATTTTTCTATGAACTTCAATGGATAAGGACCAAGGAGCACATGGTAGTTTATATCAGATAGAATAGATGAGTGCATAAGTGTCACGGATATTTCTTATAACAAGTATACTTAAAACATAAAAATAAAATCAATGCAATATTAAGCAATTTTAAACTAAAATTTTAAATTATAAAAGTTGCTCTTAGAGTACTAAGTGGCATTTGTTACTTTTTTTGTTGTTTTGGTTTTTGTTTTCGAGGTAGGATTTCACTCTAGCCCAGGCTGACCTGGAATTCACTGTGTAGTCTCAGGGTGGCCTCAAACTCATGGTAATTCTCCTACCTCTGCCTCCTGAGTGCTGGGATTAAAGGCATGTGTCACCATGCCCGGCTTTTATACTTTTCATTTAGATATGAGGAAATGGGAAAGAAACTAAACATGTTTATATCACGTTCAACTTACATATGTCATATGAATAATTTACCAAGGTACAATTTAGTTCATGTAGAAACATGAAATGTTAGTGTAGCATAGAAACACAATGTCTTACAATTACAGAAACTGGAAAATTCTTTTAGTTATTCAAAAACAAAGTCTCACATTAATGGTAATAACCCTTTACATGTGTCATTATAAAGGGGAGCTAAATTTACCACAAGTTTTCATTGAACATCTCATGAAATAAATAGTTTGAATTTCCCACACTCATTCGAAAAGTGATTATGGAAACTTGGTCTTAAATATGTAAAGCACCCAAGCCAGAAACAAACATCCTTCTTGGAGGGGAAAAAGCCTCTTTCATTCATTTATTAGCATACAAAGACTAGGTTTCATAGGTTAAAAACATACTTTAAGAGAAAATTACTTTCATAGGATAACAAAACACCAAATCTTTCACCACAGTGGTCCGTCTGCTCCTCGTCAGCGCCTCACCTTGAACAGGTAGAAGCGGTGGCTGCCCTGAGGGGCCAGTTTCTCCTGCAGCCTCCGGACGAGCAGTTTCACCTGCTCTGCGCGGGTCGCTGTGATCAGGGGCTCCGCTCTCTGAATCTCTTCCACCAAAGCACCCACATCTGTGCTGAAATTCACCCCAACACGTTTGCAAGTCAAGGATTGCAATATATGTTCATGATACTGTGCTTATGAAGCACAAGATTTATAAAACAATGCTATAAACATCATACTCTTTTCCAAAGAAAAATCGCACGGGTCAGTAAGAAGCATGAGGTGCGGGAAGCAAGGTGCTGGGACAGTTCCTTCCATACCTGAGCTCTTTCTGGTGACCACTGTGCCAAGATTCTCGGGCAGCCCCTATAGCTATGGCTGGGATACATATGCTCTCACCAAAATGTATGTTGAAATGTAATCACTATGACATACTATTAAGAAATGGGCTGAGACTAGAGTGAATTCCAGGTCAGCCTGGGCTAGAGTGTGACCCTACCTCAAAAAAAACAAACCAAAAAGACAATGGGAGTCAGGAGGTGACCAGCTTGAGGGGACGTTGTCCTTCTGAAGGGGCTAAGTGGAAGAAGTTTGCTGTTTCACCCTCTCTTTTCTCCATGTGAGAACACAGTATTAAGATACCCGAGGAAACAGAGTGAGCGCCAAGCAGCCATGCCTACCTCTACTTGAGCTTGGCATCTGCAGTCCCCAGAACTGAGAGACTGGACTTCCTGTTCCCTCAGCCTCGGGTATTCTTGTCAGAGAAGCACAAATACAACCAAAACGCCGAGTGAGCTCGAGGACACACCGGTTCTGAGCACGGTGAACTCCATGCCTTTTGTACAGTTTCCACTGACCGTGTTTTGAATGTGCGGGGCACTACACTTCCTGACCCTATGTACGTTTTCTCACTGAATTCTGTAACCTACTAAGGTAATGCTTTTATCGTAGTTACTTCAAGGATGAAGATGCTGATGTAGAAAAGTTAGGCTTTGAGCAGGGCGTGGTGGCGCACGCCTTTAATCCCAGAACTCGGGAGGCAGAGGTAGGAGAATCACGGAGAGTTCGAGGCCACCCTGAGAATACACAGTGAATTCCAGCTCAGCCTGGGCTACAGTGAAACCCTACCCCAAAAACACAAACAAAAACAAAATTAAGGGCTTTGAATATTTTGAAGAACAGAGGAAATACCTAGCTATAAATAAACTTTTAAAGGACGTTGTTAATTATTGTTTCTTGTGTGTGGACATTTCCTTAAGAGAGCTAAGCTGAAAATAAAGTATGAACAGATTTTAGATTGCCTCAGAAATCAAATCACACAAGAAATTCTGGTAAATATTGCTGATGTAGAATGAGTTCATTTCCAGAAATGTATCAATGTCCTTATACCAAGCAGCCAAAATAGAGTCTATTTTCACATCGTGTCACAGGCATTCCTGGAAGCTGCACTGTGTGGTGCCCCGGCCAGCAGGGAGTTGAACAAGGAACTCAAGGAGAAGCTAACCTGGGTGAAAGAAGGCAAACAGACACAAGAAGGAGACCATGCTAGGTGTTTGTCACGGCCTCAAGAGCTTATTCTTACATGTAGGTTTATATAGGGTTGTAGGGGGAAGGGGACGTGGTTAGGGCAAAGATCACAGAGTTATTGGTTAAACCACAATGCCTTTGTTTCTTCATCAGCTACCGGCAGGATGGGGGAGTGTTTAGCCAGGTGTACGATCCCATTGTTTCTGGTAGTTGAATATTAGGTGAGGAAGTAGAAAGTTAACTTGCTATATGGCAGTCTTTGTTTCTAGTAGTTGAGTATTAGATGAGGAAGTAAAAACTTAACTTGCTATATGGCAGTCTCTGTTAACATGGCCCAGGTTTGGTTCATAGTTCCCAACAGTGTGGGTCCAGCTGCAAGGAGGACTCCTGGCCAGCTATAAGGAATCTAGATAGCTCACAAGCGCCCCCTCGTGTTCCTTCGTGGTCACTGCAGCACTGACACCAAGCCCGCAGTAAGCAATGGGCCTTTTCTGCCTCAAGAGAGACTCTTCGAAATAACCCACTTTGCTTGGTGGCTCCCCTTGGGTTGGTAGGGATCTTTATCCAGATGGCAGAGTCCCAGATGATGCGGTCCAGGCTGCAGCAGCCCAGATGGCATTGTCCATTCTGCATCATCCCAAAAGATGTGGTCCAGTCTGCAGCACCCAGTCTGCATCACCAAGCGGCTCTGGCTCAAGGTAGCTCACACTGGGGTCTGTCCCAGATCTCACTGCGTGAAAAAGCTCGTACCCACTGATGGCTCTCTCAGCACGTCCTTCCCTACATGTGACCTCGAGTAAGCACACCTCCCCTCCTCTTTGGTCAAGATTCCCCTGAGCTCCAGTCTTAACCAGGGCACTGAGCTAGAAGCCTGTGCGTTTGATCAACTGTTGAGTATCTCTGACAGCTTAACCTCTGCGAATGCAAAAAATACAAGCTGGGCCTCAAAAGAGTCCAGTTAATTAGAATAGGAAGGAATATTATGAACAAAAATGGATTAGAGACCATTTATAACCATTACATGGATAAACTCAGATTATTCAGTAAACAGAATGGTTTTAATGGGATGGGGAAGGGAACAGGAGAAGGGAGTTGGGAGCAATAAGATCAAAATATATTATATGCATGGATGAAAATGTCAAAGTGGATTTTTTAATGTAAAGAACTACCCTTTCATAAGAACTAAAAGAAAAATAATGCCTCTTGAATGTTTGTTTACACTTGCTAAGGATCAAAGCAGATTTCCTGGCAAGATCCAAATTAATGAGATCCTTAGTATGGACACCCAGCCCTGTGCAGTATTCTAATCCAATGTGGCATCTATAAGGCACCTTTTCTTTTTTATTTTAAGGCACTAGTTTTGTAGGCATAATACTTTCAGGTTCTTGAGAAGAGCTAGAAATAAGAGTCATACTTTTTTAAACATTTAGATAATGATGTACTGTCCCACAGTCTCATTGTGGCTTTTGAAGCGTAAACTATGGTGATCTTGGGAAACTGCAACTCACATCTCCTCTGGGACACAGATTACAGCTGCGTGATTATGTCATGTGTGTGGCCATGCCCAGACTTTCACAGGGGTTAGGTTATCAAACTCAGGAGTTCTCAGGCCCTCTCAAGCTCTCATGCTGAAGCAGCGAGTGCATTTACCTACTGAGTCATCTTCCCAGTCCCCATAGCTGATTCCTGAATACACAGTAAGCCTACTGAGGGCAGAGATTATGAATAGCATCTTTGTTCAATCTTCAGAATCCAATCTTGAATTACTCTGCATGTGGCAGGTGCAAACATAGAATCACTAACTAAAAAGGAACATAGCAAACCCTGCAACCTAGCACGCTCACATGAATCAGTCACAGACCACTTACAAAAGTAATCAAGGTTTGTTTGATCTTAAACCCTCCTCTTACCTGAAAATAGATTAAATAAACAATTCTGTGGATAAAATTCAATGACATTATTTATTTGTGTCATTGTTTATTTGATTTACAAAACTACCTATCAAGTATCTGTTTTGCACTAGGCACCCAGAACAAAATGTCGACCCTACCTGGAGCGGCATCCTCTGGGCCACACCTTTTTATTACCCTGAGATAAGCGTCTCCCTTAAACACCCCGGTGTCATCAGCTCGAGGACTGCCCGCCCCTCCCCGGCTGGCTATGATGCTATTTGGGATCATTTTACAAGTACAGAGAAGCCCTCACGTAACTGTCCTTTCGCTGACAGTCTCAAGCCACCACTCCATAGCACAGTATTTCTATTCTAAGATTTAATTTCCACAGCATTCACCTTATCTGGATTTGAACTCCCACTGTGCAGACACACTCTGACTCTGCTGAAGTGGAGAATTATGCATGAGATTTCCTATGGTGAGACAGTTTTTGGCATTTTGACTTTCTGGAGAATTCCTCTGGGCTCACACCATTCTACAGAGATAGTTCAAAGCTCTGCCCCTCCCTGACAATCAGTCAGCCCTGTGAGATACATATTTACTGAGACAACAACACACTCGAGAATGCTTCTGAAACTCAAGTAAGAAACCAGTTCTCCTTAAGAAATATAAAGGTCCCTGACGATAAAGAAACTGTCACAGGGCTGGAGGGACGGCTCAGCAGTTAAGGCATTTCCCTGCAAAGCTGAAGGACCCAGGTTCTATTTCCCAGGACCCCCATTAGCCAGATACACAAGGGGCGCACATATCTGGAGTTCATTTGCAGTGGTTGGAGGCCCTGGTGCTCCCATTCTCTCTTTCTCTTTCTCCCTCCTGCCCCCCTCTTTCTTTCTCCCCCCCCCCTTCTCCCTCTCTTTCTCTGTCAAATAAATAAATAAATCAAAATAAACTATTTTTTAAAAAGAAACTGTCACAGCTAACTTGAGCCCAAGGAGATGAGTTGATTAAATGTGTTATGCTGACCAAGGTCCTGGAAGACAAAGGAAATTACAGAAAAAGTCAGGATGCGTGAATCAAGTACTCAAGTACATTAGTAATAGCAGATCAATAATGATATGTTAACTGCGACAACTCTACTGAGTCAATCTAAGGTGTTATCAATAGAAGAGGGCTATGCGGCAAAGGGCTCAGTCTTTAGAACTTTTCTAAAACTATTCCTGACCAAACAATTTGTCCTTAACCACCACTACCTCAACACTCACAAGTCCAACTCATGGAGACAAGCAGGAAATAGCACCTGGCACAACAATGTCTGAATGACGCGTTCCCTGTAAGCAAGGCAGTCCACCCTCCGTGCATCACCCTGCACTGGGGTTTTCCACTAAAAGGCTCTGACTGAAAATACGTACTACATAATGCCACTCGCTTACCTAGGACTGAGTTCAAGCAAGTCTATGGATTTGGTCTTCAATTTTCCACCTTTTTCATACTCCAGCATAATTCCTACAAAATAAACAGACATACACAGAATTTTAAAGTTAATATAATTTGACTAAGTTCTTTTACTTTTTTTTTTTTTTTGGTTTTTCAAGGTAGGGTTTCACTTTAGCCCAGGCTGACCTGGAACTCATGGTGGCCCTCCTACCTTTGTCTCCCAAGTGCTGGGACTAAAGCATGTACCACCACACCCAGCTCCATGTTTTTAATTCTTTAAGATAAAATCATACATACTGCTATCCACCTCTGGGCCAAGGTTGCATAGGGTAACTTCTCCTGGCCTTGTCTACTAAATGTCCTTGAAATTATTCAACAGACAGTGAGTCATGAACAGTGGGCTAGAAGGTGGAATCGTTGCTTGGCTAGAGGATTGATGTGAAGAATAACAAAATGTGAGTTTCTGGGCTGTCTTTTTATCTCCTAAATTCCCCAAACTGGGACCCAGCCACCTGAAGCCAGAATCGGCAATACGCACAGGCTGAGAAACAAGAAGCCAGCAGTTTGTTCCCTGTTAGGAACCAGGCAGAGGGCAGCCAAAGCATAGAAGGAGCCTAGAACAAGAACATAATCTCAAACTCCACCAAATCCAGGAAAAGGCAGTCAACATACGCCAGTATCCAGTATACAACAGTTGCAGCTTCCTTCTCATGGCTGGGACAAACGCCTGGCGCGATGCAGCTCAAGGGAGGGAAGGGTTTATTTCCAGCTTACAGACTGGGGGAAGCTCCAGCACGGCGGGAGGAGGCTGGCTCGCTCCACCATGGCTGCACAGCAGGGACACAGCAGCGTGCCCCAGCGGGCACGAGCCCCCTGAACACACACAGCTAGACCAACGTCAGGGGACACACGTCATCTGGCAGGACGTCGCTAAATAGGAAACGTAATCACACCAAACAGGAAACTTAATCACAAACACCTGAGGGCATAGGGGCATTGCATTCAAAACCACCACAACAATATTCTTTTAAATTCACTCATCATACCAAGAACTGGAAAAAAAAAAAGTCAATAAGAAACACTGATCCTGAGATGAATGAGATTTTGGAATTACCTGATAAGGATGTTTAAGAAAGTGTTCATTAAAAATAAATGCCTCAGTGGGGGCTGCGGAGACAGCTCAGTCAGTAAAGTGCTTGCCAGCATTATTGGTACCTGAATGCAGCCCCCGGGTCCCACCTAAGAAAGGTGGACATGGTACAACCCCAGCACTGGGGAAGCAGAAACAGGCTAGTCCCCGGGTATCGAGCCACTTCGTGGGTTCGAGGCCGGCAAGAGAACCTGTCTCTCAGAAGCCGGACAGCACCTGCAGGAGTAAGGGTGTTCTCTGCCCTCCACCTGATCACACACACATGAGCACCCACACGTACGTGCACATACACACAAAAGGCCTCAGGAATCACAAACCCACTTGCAATAATTTTTTTAAATGGGAAAAAATCTCAGGAAATAAACTGAAGTTAATAAACTGGATCGCAGGCTGGAGAGAGGGCTCAGTGGTTCAGCGCACTTGCTGCACAAGCGGGAGGCCTGCGTAGGGCGTCAACTGTCCGAGTTCAAACCTCCACTAACTCCAGTCCAGCAGAGGAGGACACAGATCAGGGAAGATCCCAGGCTTGCAAAACTGACAAGAGCCGGTTTCAGTAAGAGGCTCTCACTCAGACAGGAGCAATGGGCTGAAGAGCGGAGCACGCGGCGTGCAGCCCCGGCCACGGCGGTGAGCGGCCTCTGTCATACGTGAGCATATTCGATGTGCATATGCCATGCCACATACATACACATGCATGCACACACACACACACATGCAAAAACAATGAATCGTACAGAAATTACAGAACCAAACAATGCAATAACTTAATTTAGTGAATGAGTGCAGTACTAGATATGACAGAGGACAGAGTCAGAGACCTTTAGGACTGGGAAATACAATATACTGACTGTGAACAACAGAGAGAAAGCAAGTGGGGGACTGGCCACCAATCTCATTTGTCACCTGTCTCGTCGCAGTCCTCTCTGGATGTTGTTTCTACTTATAAACTCAGATTGTTGGCCACTTTGAAAATTCAGCAAGGACACAAAAAGGCATTTATATGTAACGTTTTCCTTGTTAAAATTGAGGGATTTTAAATGTATCTTAGGTTGATGGAAGGGTATGTGTGTGTGTGCGTGCAATGGGCATGACACCCCGTGGGCCAGTCCCCGCCTGCCCCCACGTATGAGGCAGGGTCACTTGCTGTTCACGGCTGCATTCACCCGAGCAGCAGGGCTCACATCCTTCTGGGGCGTCCTCTTGTCCGTCCCTGCCATCTGACCACAGAAGCGCTGGGATTACAGACACGTGCTAAGGCTTGCTGCCTTTCACGGGCTCTTGGAATCCACACTCGGGTTCTCGGCTTGTACAGCAAGAGCCTTATCCACAAGCCAGCTCCCCAGCCCTTAAGAGGTTTTACAGTAGATTCAGTCTATACACATGCATTTATTTAAAAAAAAAAAAAAAAAGTGGTCTGGAAATACTGCTTAGTGGTTAAGGCATTTGTCTGTAAAGTCTAAGTACCCAGGTTTGGTTTCCTAGTACCCTCACAAGCCAGATGCACAGGTGGGCACATTCATCTGGAGCTTGTTTACAGTGGCTAGAGGCCCTGGCATGCCCATTCCCCACAAGCCTGCCTCCCTCTCTCTCTCTCTAATAAATATATAAAATTTTAAAAATAGCCCCATGTTTCCTCTCCCCCAAAAGTCAACAGTATATATACATAATTTTGCAGCATCATTAATATCTGGCCTAATTAAGACCAACTGGATTCTCACTCTGTCTCGGCCTTCAAGATATTGCCATATATTGTCTTAGATAAAATACAAAGAAAAAACCTGCCCATGCATACATAAGTAGCATTTAGCTTTTGTAGATAATTGTCATTCTTTTTGGGTATGGTGTTAAAACCCAACAAATCATAGTTTCGTAAACGCTAGTTGCAATGTTGACTTGGAAGCCACTCGGGGACTCTCCCACACTTGCCTACAGTAGAGCCCTTACTTTGCATGGCTCTTCTATCCAGACATGATTGAAAGGTACTGTCTCACTGCATTATGCATATCCACTAAATGCTGGCATACTTTATCACACAGCTCCCAGCAATCACATTGGTTAATATCACTTCCTCCAACACTACAAAACTTCCTGCTGGCAAGCTTTTAACTTATGGTAGATACTAGTTTTCTGAATTTCTATTTTTTGTTTGAAAGCTCAAATCTTATCACTGGCAAGAAATGCTGACAGTTTCAGTGGAAACTTTCAGGCTTACTTTATTCTTTATCAAAAAGTGTCTGCCAAATCCCCAAAGCTGGACAAAATCTGTTTATCTTTAAAGTGAAAGGGATGTTTGGGCCTGGGGAGATGGCTTATCTTAGTGGGTAACAACATTTGCCACACAAGCTTAAGAGAGTCTGAGACAGCCTGGATTTGACTCCCCAGCACCCACATAAACAGCTGGGTATAGCCACGTATATCTGTAACCCCAGTCCTGTGAGGAAGAGAGACCAGAGAATTGCTGAGGCTCACTGGTCAGCCAGTCTGACTGAAAATAGCAACTCTGGGTTCCCTGAGAAACTCTCAAGAAAATACTCAGACAAGCAAGAGGAAGACACCCAGAGTTCTCCTCCGGCCTCCGCATGTTGCACATGGGGCATCTGCACACACATGGGCATATACCACTTGCTCATCAGAGCATTTAAAGATACAAGCTGTGGTGGTTTGATGCAGGTGTTCCACATAAACTCATGTGTTCTGAATGCTAGGTCCCCACCTGGTGGCAGTTGGGGAATTGGAGCCTCCTGGAGGCAGTGTATTGTTGGGGACAGGCTCATGGGTGTTATAGCCAGCTTCCCCTTGCCAGTGTTTGGCACACTCTCCTGCTGCTGTTGTCCATCTGATGTTGGCATGCATATATCAACACAGTGAAAAATCAGACAGCACCTGCTATTGTTTGCATACCCTTAGTCACTCCTGAAAACGTTCAAAGCTGCAGGGGCTTGCTACACACGTTGAGAATCTCTGCTCTACACCAGACACAATGGCTCTCCTTTCTCCACACGCCAGAGCAAGGGGGAAAGCAAGGCTCTGACCTATGTAAATCCACCTGTAAACACTGAAGCACAAGGTAGGAGCGTGGCCTTGCTGTAAAGGCATGCTCCTGGATAAGACTAAAGTTTGAGCTTCTTCTTAATCCTTTTCCATTGTCATACTGACAAGTTTTTTTTTTTAATTTATTTGTTTGTTTGCGAGAGATAAAGAGGCAGAGAGAGAGAGATTGAGAATGGGTACACCAGAGCCTCCAGCCACTGCAAACCAACTCCAGATGCATGTGATCCCCCTGTGTATCTGGCTTATGTGGGTCCTGAAGAATCGTACTGGGACTCTTTGGCTTTGCAGGCAAATACCTTAACTGCTAAGCCATCTCTCCAGCCTATAATCTCTTTTTTTATTCATTTCTTTTTACATGTGTAGAGTGTATGCATGTATGTGTGTTCATATGAGTGGAGTTCCACATGTGTACACATAGGTACTCATGCACATATGTGGATGTGGAAGCTCGAGTCCAACATCAGGCATCC
Source organism: Jaculus jaculus (assembly GCF_020740685.1). Lineage (NCBI taxonomy): Eukaryota > Metazoa > Chordata > Mammalia > Rodentia > Dipodidae > Jaculus > Jaculus jaculus. The sequence continues at coordinate 5,358,009 of NC_059105.1, forward strand.
TCCTCAGTCACTCCTGGGTTTTGGAGATAGGGTCTTGCAATGAGCCTAGAGCCTGTACATATACATATATATATGATAGTCCATGTAGGAAGTCTAAATGACCAGGTGTTTCCTTGCTGTTAACCAAATATGGTCTGTGGTATGACCCACATGGTCCTTTGAATCACAACTGCTCTTAAGTCCTCTCTTCCCAGCGAGACCATAACATCTATGGGGAAGGGAGAAAAGCATATCATATGTGAATCACTTACTTTCTCAGTTTGGGGACAAAATACACAACCAGAAGCAACGTATGCAAGGGAAGGATTTACTTCAGCTTACAGTTTTGAGGGGAAGTGCCCATAGTGGAGGGAAAGCATGGCAGGCACAGAGAGAAGATGTCATATCCTCATACCAGCATGGAAGAGTAAAGAACAGTCAGGGCTGGACCAAAACACCTCAGCACCTGACCCCAGTGACACACGTCCATCAACAGGATCCATAACCTTCCACAACAGACCACCAACTGGGAAGTAGGGATTCAGATACAGGACTCTATGGGAGGCATTTTACATTCAAAACCACCACAATATGTTGCCATATATTTCTTGGAATAGATTCTTCTTTAAAGGTCATTATTATTTATTTATTTATTTATTTATTTGACACAGAGAGAGATTGGGTGTGCCAGGGCTTCCAGCCACCGCAAACAAACTCCAGAAGCTTGTGCCACCTTGTGCATCTGGCTAACATGGGTCCTGGGGAATTGAAACTGGGTCCTTTGGCTTTTCAGGCAAATGTCTTAACCGCTAAGCCATCCCTTCAGCCTGGGATAGATTCTTCATCTTAATTCCTGATGACGTGAGCACCAGATGTACATGATTTGGCCAGAATCATGCACAAGTAACATTTTGAAAATCACACTTTTCCCTCCCAGGCTCCCATTTCTCTCCCGACGGTTGCCTGCCCCGACTGCCATCTCCATTGGGCTTTCAAAGCACTCAAGCAACGCTGCGCGTGTCCCTTGGATGCTTAATTCAATTGCCACTTCCTATCTTTCCAGTCTCGTGACCTTTCAAAGTGTTGACTAAACCTTTTAGCAGGGGAGACATGAACACAGTCGACTCACCCAGTTGTGCAGGGGGCCACACAACTCAGACACGAGCTGCGCTGCACCCAAATCCAATTCTGCTGAACCAGTGAGTGTACTGGGTTTACTCATGGTACGGCTGTACAGTAACTTCCTCTTTACTGTCAGGCTTTGTTCTGAAGGAACGTTCGTTAAGGTCCAGGAGGAGGTAAGTATAAGTACCCCATAAGTCTTGGGATGCTCCTGAAACTTACAAGATCATAAGACCCCTGGATGGCGAAAGCGGCAGTAAACAAATGCCTGATGAGAGCCTCTGGCCACCCAGCTCCCTGAAGACTTGCAGTGTGCCCGGAGGATGCCACTTCCGGGGGTTGCCACCTGTGGGGAGCTGGGCCCTGTGGTGACGCAGCTGCCTTGGACGCCACGCTCCTGTCAGCAGCCTCTCACCCCCAGCTGGCTCTGTAAGTCACTGCAGTCAGCTCAGCGGTTCACCTCAAGTAGGTTTGGTCTGTCACTGTGTCCTGCCTGGCATGGACAGATGTGTGCTCATGACTTACCAACACAAACTAATCACGCCACAACCAACCCCCATTTTCCTCAAATCTATTCACTCTGGGTCTTTCTGCAGTCTCCCCTTTCTCCTCCTTCTCCATTGCCTTGTTACTTTTCCTCCCCCTTTAATAATAAATATTAGTGACTGGTCTTTAAAGCTCAAGTCCAAGAATTCTTTTCTTCTCAGTTTATGGCTTTCACTGCCATCACTAGGCTAACCAGTGATCATAGCTCTGCAGTCTAGACCTCTGGCCTCCAGACATGGGGGTGACCTGATTCGCCTTAACTAAGGCACACTCTTTCCTGACAGTCTGTCTTCCTTTAGGGTCCTTCCTTGGTGTCACAGTCTTGGAAAGAATCCTTGTCCACAGTCTCACTGCCCTGACTTGGTAAAACCCACACAGGTTCCCCAAGCATCTGTTGAGCAATGAAGCTGACTACCTTAGAAGAGAAAAGTCATTCAGAACGCTTTGAACAACCCAGGAAGTTGCCCCGAACACTCCAGAACAGAGAGCAAACAACTAGAGTTAAGAGCTTTGTTTGGCATAATTCAGTCTTGAAATTTCCCCCAAACTGTAGTTCTTTTGCATTAAAGATTTGAAGTCAAACTCTAGTCTGAAAAAGCAAGGAAGGGTTTTACACAGAGCCAACCACTGAAAATTACAATTTTTTAGAGTGAAAGTATACAGCACTTTACAATTTTCAAAATATGAATTTTATAACATTACAAAAATCTTCTTTAAAACCTAGTTATATGCCATGTGCCCTAGGAATAATTGAAAGTGATATATAAAAAATAAACAGCCGGGTGTGGTGGTGCACATCTTTAATCCCAGCACTTGGGAGGCAGAGGTAGGAGAATCGCCATGAGTTTGAGGCCACCCTGAGACTACATAGTGAATTCCAGGTCAGTCTGGGCTAGAGTAAGACCCTACCTTGAAAAACCAAAAATAAATAAATAAACAGAACTTCTCTCCCCCCCCCCCCTCACTTTCTCTCTTTCTCTACCTGGCTCTCTCTCTCTCTTTCTCTCTCTAAGGTTGAAAGATGAGAAGCAGATATGTTGACAAATGTAGATGCTGCTAGTGGAAACAGCACATTTACAATTAAAAAAGAAAAAAATAATGACTGAGGATCTGAAAACAAAGTTAATGAGAAACATACAAGATCTTCTAGAACTATTCAAAATGAAAATTGTAATAGCTGGACAGATGCATTTTTTGTTGCAGAAGTCAGTGTTGTAGAGATGTCACATTAATACATGAAACTGATGTGAAAATTTTATGTTTGGAATCTGAAAATTTACTTTTCTAGTTATTGTAAATAACTTATATTGCACAAAATTAACTGACCCAAAATTAAGTCACTGAGTTAGAATTATCTCTTCATTGAAATTTTAAAGTAAGGTGAGAATACCATATCAAATTAATGGGAAAATAGTTTGTTTAGGGCTGAAGAGATTGCTCAGTGATTAAAGGCATTTGCTTGCAAAGCCTGCAGGCCCAGGTTAGTTACCTAGTACTCACATAAAGCCTGATGCACAAACGAGTGCATATGTCTGGAGTTTGTTTGCAAGGGCAAGAGGCCCAGATGCACTCATATGTATTTCTTCCTCTTTCTCTCTGTGTGTAATAAATAAATAAAATATTTTAAAAGAATTACTTAATAAATGTACCAGTTGTATTTTTGAAAAATTAATAATAGATTTCTACCACATAGTGAACACAAGTTTTTCAGAAATGTTAACACTTAAAATAGCCAGAATAATAGAACATATTTATATTTTAGTTTCTGTAATAATTTTTTTTTTTTAGTTTTTTTGAAGTAAGGTCTCACTCTATCCCAGGCTGATCTGGAATTCACTATGTAGTCTCAGGGTGGCCTCAAACTCACAGCCATCCTCCTACCTCTCTGCCTCATGAGTGCTGAGATTAAAGATGTGTACCACCATGCTTGGCCTATGACCTCAAATTTATTTTATTTTACTTATTTGAGAGAGAAAGAAAGAGGCAGAGAAAGACAGATAGGAAGAGATAGAGAGAGGAGAGAGAAGGGTGTGCCACGACCTCTAGACACTGCAAACAAATTCCAGATACATGCATCACCTTATGCTTCTGGCATACATGAGTACTGGGGAATCGAACCTGGATACTTAGGCTTTGCAGGCAAGCACCTTAACCACTAAACCATCTCTCCTGCTCAATAATTAACTTTTTAAGCATGATTTGAAAATCAATAACTAGGAGATGGGCAGATAAATCCATGGTTAAAAGTGCTTGTTATGCAAGCATGACCTGGAAAATTGGCTATTAATTAACGGTACTTACACATAAAGCCACATGCAAAGTAGTACATGTGCCCGGTATTCGCTTCCCATGGCAAGAGACCCTGACACCCCTGTCTTCCCCCTCTCCCTCTGTCTGCCTCTCTCAAATAAATAATAAAAATATTTAACTGGGGCTGGAAAGATGGCTTAGCAGTTAAGTACTTGCCTGTGAAGCCTAAGGACCCTGGTTCGAGGCTCAATTCCCCAGGACCCACATTAGCCAGATGCACAAGGGGGCACACATATCTGGAATTTGTCTGCAGTGGCTGGAGGCCCTGACATGCCCATTCTCTCTCTCTCTCTCTCTCTCTCCCTCTCTCTCTCCCTCCCTCTCTCTCTCTCTCTCTCTCTGCCTCTTTCTCTGTCTGTTGCTCTCAAATAAATTAAAAAAAATATTTAACAAAAATATGCATACTTGTAAATACACACACTAGTACATACACGTCATGCAAAAGAAAAAAACAGAAAGGACTAAGATGATGTTTTGACAGATTTTTCTGAAGAAAGTTTCAGACTTCTATACAGTAAAAGAAAAATGACAATTGGCAAAAACATTTCAACAACAAACAAAACTTAGGGTATTTGATATGAAGAACTCTAAACCTGATTTTAAATGAGCTTTATTCATTTAGGGCATGAAAATAAACACAGGCAATGATGAGGAAATAAGCAAAACAAAGGGCTTTCCTGTAAGCCTCATTAATAAGAAAAATGCAAGCTAGAAACAAATTTTCTTCATCAGAATAACAAAAATTACAAAGACATTAGCTGCTTAAAGAAACAGTGTTCATTTAACGGTTAACTAAAGCAACATGTTAAATGGCTTTTTGGTGACCATGACAAAAAGAGAGTAAAGATAATAGTGCTGGAAATTATTTGAATATAAATGCTTCACAAGGCTACTTGACCCCAATAAGAAACAGTACTTTAAAAGGTATAAAGCCAATCTGGGCATAGTGGTGCATGCCTTTAATTCCAGCACTTGGGAGGAAGAGGTAGGAAGATTATTGTGAGTTTGAGGCCAGCCTGAGACTACATAGTGAATTCCAGGTCAACCTGCACTACAGTGAGACCCTACCTTAAATTTAAAAATAAAATAAAATAAAATCTGTGAAGTTTACATAAATTCAAGGCATAAATATTGTTAAGAATTATTTCTTGGGCTGGAAAGATGAGTTAGTAGTTAAGGTGCTTGCCTGTGAAGCCTAAGAAGCCTAAGGACCTATGTTTGACTCTTTAGATCCCACATAAGCCAGACACACAAGGTGATGCAGGAGTGCAAGGTTACACCTGCACACAAGGTGGTCGTGTGTCTGGAGCTCAATTACAGTGACTAGAGGATGTGGCATGCTAATTCTCTCCCTGCCTCTCTCTCTCTCTCCCTCTTGCTCTCTTGCATAAAGGAAAAAGGTCAGTCTGTTGGGCTTGCCTCAAGAAAAAAAGAAAAGAATTATTTCTTTCCCTTTCTGTGGTTGTGGGGCTTTTACATTGTATATAAAAGTGTTCAGTGTGTACTGCATATTCATGAGGAATGTATGCACTCAGTGAATATAAGTACGCTATGAACAATGAATAGATATATAATAGTCTATAATGAAAAAATTAAAAGATCACATCTTATGTAGCATAATCTAACATTTTTAGGAAATATATCAAAACTTACTACATGAACAAAATTCAACTTTCTCTATTTGCTACTGTCTTGTTTCTAGAAAAATGAACAATATTCAAATCCCTTATGCTGACTACTGAAAATCATTTGAGTTGCTGTACAAATAGATTCAAAAATTAAGTGCAAAATTTGAAACATACAATGTCCAATGTCCATAATTTCATTGACCTCCAGCATAAGCAAAAGGCTGTGGCCTGTTGAATAAGGATCTCAAGAGAAAACAGACAAAGAAGCTGGCATAAGTGTGTATATCTTCCCTTGGGACAGTTTTCCCATAACATCTCAACATTTCTCATCTTCCCTTGATTATTAATAATTATACAATAAGCCTAATTCTCAGAATACTTAGGCAAAATGCCTGTACCTGCATAATTTTGCCAAGTAGGAGACCATGCATCAAAAAATAACAGGTTGGGGCTGGAGAGATGGCTTAGCGGTTAAGCGCTTGCCTGTGAGGCCTAAGGACCCCGGTTCAAGGCTCGGTTCTCCAGGTCCCACGTTAGCCAGATGCACAAGGGGGCGCATGCGTCTGGAGTTCGTTTGCAGAGGCTGGAAGCCCTGGTGCACCCATTCTCTCTCTCTCCCTCTATCTGTCTTTCTCTCTGTGTCTGTCGCTCTCAAATAAATAATAATAATAATAAATTTTAAAAAAATAACAGGTTGGAGAGATGGCTTAGTGGGTAAGGTGCTTGCCTGTGAAGCCCAAGGACCCAAGGGCTTCCCTGGGTTTGATTCTCCAGAACCCACATAAGCCAGGTGTACATGGTGGTAATGCGTTGGCAGTTTGTTTGCAGTGGCTAGAGGACCTGCCATGCCCATTCTCATTCTCTCCCTCTCTCTTCTTCTCACTCTCTCTAATATATAAATAATTTTTAAAAATTAAAAATATACACACAATAGTATTTTGCACTCAGATTAGTAGAAATATTTAAGTGCTTAGCATATTAGCCAGTTTAATTGATGTTTATCTACTTCCTGGCCAGGGAATGTGGGACCTTACACAAAATAATAAAGGAGATATATAACCTGTCAAGATTGATTTCATGTCTACTCTTCACAAAGCCAAGAGTTGATGGATTAATGAACATGGCCAAAATGGAAAGAAAATGCCCTGTGTTTGGTTAGCCCTATGCTTTTGGTCACCAGAGATTTAGGTAGGAGGAGGGGTACTTTACTGGATGTTAGCAGAAGGATGTTCCAGTCTTTGTAAGTGGGCGGGCTGAAATGAGAGGATTGGAACATCAAACAGAATTGCTCTACATGCAGCAGATAAGGGGAGTATGTGAGTGATTCAGTAGCAATTTTGTTTCCTCTTTGATAATGTCATTGAAACACCCACCTGCTATTCAGTGGTGTCTGGGAAACTTGCATATACTATGGCACACCAATGACTGAAACTAGAAATTAAATATCTAACATAGTCTTACTATAAGACAATCATTAAGGCAAGAGTTGCAAACATGAGTGTAAATAAAATGGAATCAGAAACTAAGTAGCTAATGGTGGTAATGTGACCTCATTGTAAGACAATCTTTAAGAGCTGCACACTTGAGTTTAAATAAGTCTAAAACAAGGAACCACTGGCTTTCCGAGTTGGAACAAACAGAAATCACTTATCTGATAGGGATGTTGAGTCATGAGAACTGTAATTGATAATAAATAATGTGATAAATTCATGGACTGCTGTGGAAGCATAGCTTACAGGACCTCTTGATAGAATAAAGAGAGTGTAAAAAGCTGCAGTGAGCAGCGAAATAAGGCATGGCCACCACTGGCTTTTACGGAAAAACAACCTGAACGGGTGGTGATGTCATCTACCACGAGAGCAATGCAAAAATGGAATTACGGTGAGTCATGAGATTTCTGCCTACTAGACATTTTACTCAATATGTTAACTATTTGGTGAGATGTTAACTATTGGCTACATTGCTGGGGAGATGAGACATGAACCCTGACATTCCTTAAGACCCTCCCTCCATAAAATTAGCTTACCTGCTTCAATGTGATCATCATTCCAAGTTCACTTTCATCATGTCACCCCGTGTCATGTTTTGCAGACTTTATTTTATTAACTTACTCTTAGGACACATTCTGACTTAGAACACAAAAATTCTCTTATTTTGCCCCTTACAAGCTTGGCTTCACTTGCTCTCTAAAGATGACTGTTGTCACACTGTAAACAAGGGGTCCAGAAAGGTCTGTCCTAAAACTATAGACTTACACACACGCACGCACGCACGCACGCACGCACGCACTGCCCCAGACCTTCTCAGTCCAGCAGCCCAGGATCTACATTTGGGGACCCCGTACCTGGCGGGTAATAGCGGAGCAGGAGACTCTTGAGCTTCATGTTTCTCCACTCGGATGGGCTTCGTAGCCATGGAAACAGACAAACAGCAGCTGGTAGCAGCGCGCATGCGCAGGTGACTGAGCTGGAGCGCGGCTTCCTCTGCGGAGCCGCCTGCAGAGCGCGGTGCCTCCTGGACTGAAAACCCTATTGGTGAAACTTGCCTAAATTGACTCGCTTATTCTACCTCTTGTTTAAAAAGTGAGGGGGGGAAAAGTTACCATGGTAAAAAAAAATTACATACAGTTTTCAATAGTGAGCAGGTAAAAACTGCAACTTTTTAAAGCTATTAAATTAGTATATTTTCTTGCCAAAGGCTCTAAACCCAAGACCTTTTCTTTCTTTTATTTGTTAATAAATAAATAAATAAAGGAGAGAGAGAGAGAAAAAAGAATGGAAACTCTGAGATTTTTTTTTTTAGACTGGCTGACAGCCACCTAAGCACTTCCTGTACTCAGAAGACCAGAAAGATCTTTGAAACAGTAAAACTTTGCTAGTCAGTAACACAATTAAACACAGTAGAAATGAGCAATATGAAAAATCATCTCCCGTACCAGCCCACATGTTTCCATACTGGGCAAACAGAGCCTTGTAAACGCTGAGCTTGCTTTCAGCTCCTAGTCACTGGGGCTGGGAAGAGGTAAATTAGGAGGAGGGAAGCCCATTTGATAGAAATGAAGAAGTGTTCGGTAGATTTTCTTTTCCCCCATATGCACATGTTACTTTAAAAGGGGACCGCAGACGTCATAGGTAGGTAGAGAAAAGTCTTGGTCTCAGGGGTGCGCATACCTCCTAGTGAGTTGTTGGTCAGGAAGGCCCATGAGGCTTCCAAAACAGCACAGGCTACTGTCAATGCTCTTGGCTCCCACTACAACTAGAACATAAAACATCAAGCCCGCACTGAGTTCTGGGCCTCCTCTGCTGACTAGCTGTCACAGTGCTGGAAGAGAGAAAAATCATGCCAGGCTTAACCAGCAGTGGATCCTGTAAGTTACACGCCTGACCATGTGCCAGGCACCATGTGCCCACCACTGCAGCAGTAGCATGGTTGTGTGGAGCTAACCAACTACCTCCTGGAATCCTTTCCTGAAGCCGGATCCATGGGAGGAAATGAATACCTGCTACTGAGAGCCTGTGGCTTGTAAGGTCATGGGACCTAGGAGGAAAACTGCTACTGTTGCTTGGCTATATGGATACATTATGCCCATCAAATTCTCCTTTAAATATTTACGTTTACATCCATAGATTAGTGCTGGTCTCGCCTTTGGTCAGAAAGGTATTTTTGTTTGTTTGTTTAAGTTGGCAGTAACTACTGACAAGACTCAAAGCTCATCAAAATACTGAGTGCTTAGAACTAAATGAGACCTCTCTATCATGTGTTTGACGTTCGGAGAACATTGCAAAAGAGGAGGTGAGGAGACTGTGAGAACCAGAGGGTGGGGAGGTGTGTTGTGAAATCCCTTCTTCCAGACACGGAGTAGGCTCTGCATTCATGACCTCACAGTGACTATCACCACTTGCACAAGCTGCACAATATTGGGCCTGTTAACATTCCATCAAGGGTGGTGAAGGGGGACAAAAAGAAAGACATCAAAACAGAAGAGGAACTAGATGCTCTTTACATGAGAACAATTTTTCCAGGGGTCCCAAAAAGCACCTTGATTTGGCTTCCAAAGCCTTAGCTTCTCCCAAGAACCTGGAGCATCTCCTATAAATAGCTTGCCTAGGGTCCTCAACTGATAACTTAGAACTTTTATCAAATTCCCAATTTAACCCACTCTATCCCCCTTTTCTAGAAGACAACAGGTTATTTAAAATGAAGAGGTGATCTAAAGGAGAGCAAGTGACGTTCTTGGCATGGACCTAAACTGAGGTTAAAGCTGTGTTGCACTGCCTCGCGCCTGCGCATTGCCAGAAGCTGTGGAGCCGTGCCCTCAGCCCGACACAGGCTTCTCCCACCTGCAGTGCGTCTGTTACGAACGATACACAGACGTTCGCAAACAAGCACATGCATCGCTCGGGTGATACTCCTCGCCCCTGTCTAAGGCTGACCTTGGTATGGCTGCCTTACAGGCTACTGTAGAGGCCTTCCTGACAGTTTTGTAACTCTGAATCTAGTAATGGCGCCCTCTACACTTTTGAGCATTGCCTCGCCATAGGAACAATAGATTGATGCATGGAAATACAGTATTTGGCTCTGGGTTTCTTCCCTGCATTAGGCTATCTGTGCAACCCCTACAAACTTCATATGTGAAAATTCCAAACCAAATATTATCATCTAGAAAGTGGAATCTTCATGAAGTCATAAGAGTAGAGCTGTTATAAAAGGCCCCCTTTCTACCATGTCCAGTGAGACACAGACAGCTTGCAGTTCACAAGAACTGAGTAGGGAGGCACGTTGAGCTCAGACTTCCCAAACCAGGAGAAATAGGTTTTTTAACGCATGAGCCACCTAACTGGGTTTAGCCTCTTGAGCTAAGACATCCTCACTGCAGCCAGCCGTGAATGGCCAGAAGCTAAATTGTGAGTGTCATTAATTTCATTCCTCCAGACTAATCCCAGGTAGTCAAGTGAGGCTACTATAGCCTTCAGTCCTCACATGTGTTCCCTCCTCTGCAGCAGCAGCCATAGGCTGACCTGAGGTCTCCTTGGAGACGCTGATTCTTGCCTCTGTCCTGCCTCCCTAGACCTGCGGGATCTGGAAGGTGAGTGGTCAGGCTCAACAGTCCCTGTGGAAGCTCGGTTTCCTGGTGACCATGGCAGAGGGTAGCTTAATAGGTGACTCTGGCTTGACAGTGAGGAGACGGCCCCAGCAATTTAAAAGGGAGAAAGGGGTCTATCAATTTACAAGTTAGAGAAAGTCCAGAGATCATTCTTTTTCTGTGCTAGTCCAAAACACCGTGGGAAGGCCCAGGATGGGCAGCACCTTCCATTACCTGTGTACAATACGTTCTTGAGTTAGCGATGCTTAAGAACTTGGCCGATCCATCTGGAAGAGGGAGTAACTGACTACACGTAAGGCTGCGGAAGGGCGGTGAGATCAGGGTGTGGAAGCCGGGTCAACTCGATATAATTTTGTGCCGGTTCATAGCAGCAATAAATTAGGCTGTGCTAGCATTTGGATCTAGGATGTCCCCCAAAAGTTCATGTTTTCAAGGCTTAGTCCTAGTTTGGTGTTGTTAGGAGATGGTAGGACCTTTAGAATATGGGGCATCTCCTTCCCTTACATTAATAAAGTATCATTAAACTTTATTTTTTAAATCTTACTAAGATTATACTAGGGTGTGCACTCAGAGGCAAAGGGAGCCTAGCTTCTTCTCTCTCCCTCTCCCTCTCCCTCTCTCCCTCTCTCCCTCTCTCCCTCTCCCTCCCTCCCTCTCTCTCTCTCTCTCTCTCTCTCTCTCTCTCTCTCTCTCTCTCTCTCTGTGTGTGTGTGTGTGTGTGTGTGTGTGTGTCTTGGGCTTGTCTGCCTTGAGGTGAGAGCTCTTCTCTGGCACGCGCTCCCCACCATGACACTGCCTCACCACAAGCCCAAAGCATCAAGCCCAAACCCTCATGTCCAGAAGCCTCCAAAAGTGAGCCAAGATAGCTGTCCTCTCTCAAATTTGATTTATCTCAGGTATTGCTTACAGCAATGGAATGATGACTAACCCAGGCTGTCTTCCACAGTCCAAAGAATTTCCCAGTGTTAGAAGCGTTATCACAGGCATACTGCAACCAGCTGCCAGGACTGGTACAGGGCACAGCACCAAATTGGCTGAGAAACAGAAAGAGATAAGATTTCCCTCATGATTCTAAGATTGTGTACATTCTCGGTGTCTGTTTTCACAAGACAGTAAAGGAAGAGAGGTAAGTCAGTGTGCTGCTACTTGAAAGGCTAACCAGCCCTGGTCCTCTCATCCATAACCTTTATTAAGCAAATTCTTATCCTTCTCACCCTTGGTGACTCAACTGCAGATGATTTTCATTCGTTCCGTTCAGCTCTCACGTACCACAGCCTACTTATTCCTGCTCTGGAATTGTGTTCTTGCCATGCCTGCTACCTGATAAGACTCCCACTTCAGCTGTTTGAAGCCTTACCAGGCTAGAATCATCTTGTCCGTGTGCTCAATTCAATTTTGTGTCACTGTGTGGTGGGCGTGGATTGCATGTCACAGATTCCAGAATGCTTCATTCTCTTATCCCAAACCTCCATATACATCTGGCCACTCCCAGCTAACATCACATGAACCATGGGTTCCTTACTCACTTCATGTTGAAATCTTCATTACATCCCATATTCTTTTTTTTTTTTTTCTTTATAGATCTTACTCCTTTTGATGTTTATTTCCTTCATTCTAAAATCCTATGGAAACATAATCCGGCTTCCAACTGGGACACAGAAGTCCAGCCCCTAAAGGATGGTGAGTCCTTCCTTTCACACCAGGGTCCCAGGAAACCTAAGACAAGAGACAGAAAAGCTGAATAAATGTAAGCCTTGGCTACTTCATGGGTAATGCGTGGGCAAAACATTGGCCTGGGACCACTGTTCAGCAGGCCATGTGTGCTATTTGCCTGCAGTTCTGCATTTTTCACGTTCTGCCCTAGGAAGTAACCAGGACCCATGGACAATCTTTTCAAGTCCACCAACATCATTGCCAGAAAACTACAGAAACTCCTGAGAGCCACTCTCTCAACGGTCCAGTATCCAGCAAGATTCCAGTTTCCTGCAGGGCTCTTGGGTACTGGTCAGAGGAAAGGGCGGTGTTTGTTCCCTGAAATCTTCATGCCATCTCCAAAAGTACTCACATTGCAATATGGGACTTTGCCATCCTGAAAGGACCTTTCCAACTCTTGGTAACTTCCACACTGTACCCCAGAGTCCAGTGGTCTTTCAAACACCTACAATTGTCTGTTTCACAAGAAAAGAAAAAAAAGGGAGAGAGACTTTTCTCCAGCCTACAGCTGGCTGACATTTCTGCTTAATTTCCACCTGTTTTGATAATTCTTGAAATCTCCTTTGTGGGCTTTCTAGTGAAACCTTAGGGGATATAGGCATTATCCACTTTTTTCATCTTGGATCCCAAATTCTGAGGAAGTTAGCTCTTGCCCTCCTACGTCTGTGACAATGTCTCTCTGCTCCCTTCATATACCCAGCTCAATGGACCGCGTTCAGTTCTCAGACTCCTTGGCCTTGCCTGAAAATTCCAGCAATGCTTACACACAGCTGCCACTAGCAAATGCTGGGCTTTGAGATAATCATGAAAAATGTCACCTCTAGGTTAAGGAGAGTTCCTTCATACTCCAGGGCCAGGTCTGAAGAGGATATTCCCACAGTGTGGATGCTAGAACTGAGAAGGCCAGACTTGACCCCACTCATGTTCCTTAGCAGAGGTCTGTCTGCTGACTAGACTGGCAATTGTCAGTGGGAGCTGAGTGTCCTTATGAGCCTTCCATGGGTTATCCAATTTAGGACAGTTTGAAGTTTTTGAGTTTTTTCCTTGTACAATGGGAAAGAAATATTACATAGCAGAAATCATTCACTTTGAGTTTTGAATTTTTGATTTTCACTCAGGCAACAAACCATAGCTCCCAATTAGCTCCAAGATCTCAAGGGCAACATGGATAATACTGGACAGGGTACCTACCATGCCGCTAAGCTGTGGTGTTCAGTGGGACATTCTCAGCTTGGAGGAGATGTTGGGGTGTAACTAAAGACGCATCTGTATTTGCTTTTCAAGGTTGCTTTTAAACAAGGAAGTAGGGGGAAGATGGTGACATGCATACTTAGGTTAGCATGGCCAAGAGTCTCCCGTCTTCAGGGAGGAGAGACGCCATGGTCGTCAGAGGACACAGTCATGGACCAGAGAAGTCGATGTGTGAGCATCAGTTCTGCCTCTTAGTCACAGAGCCACTTCTAGAAGGTTAGTTTCCCCAACTTAGAAAGTGGGAAGCACAACTTTCTGTCTCACTGTTAGAGGATTTAACCATCTGTTCAAAATAAAATCACTTTCAGGGCATTTTGCAATTCAGGAATGTTTCTGTATCTGCTGAATAGCTTACTGCCAGCAGAGGGCAGCAGTGTACATACCTCCTCCATGGGCAAGGATGCTTTTCTTTGCAAGCCCATGGCCCAGCCAGACCAAGAGTATTTATTATGTACTGTGCTAAGTAAACACCTTCATTTTGGCTTTCTGAAACCTATCTTTGAAGGTAATTTCTTTGATATACCAAAAGAGTATATAGACATAGTCTTATTTGTTTTTTGGTTTTTTTCCTTTTTAAAAGTGTGCATTTGGGCTGGAGAGATGGCTTAGCGGTTAAACGCTTGCCTGTGAAGCCTAAGGACCCCGGTTCGAGGCTCGGTTCCCCAGGTCCCACGTTAGCCAGATGCACAAGGGGGCGCACGCATCTGGAGTTTGTTTGCAGAGGCTGGAGGCCCTGGCGCGCCCATTCTCTCTCTCTTCCTCTATCTGTCCTTCTCTCTGTGTCTGTCACTCTCAAATAAATAAATAAATTTTTTTAAAAAGTGTGCATTTATTTATTAAAAGTAATGCAATGTGAAGGTAAGGTGTCCTCTTTGCTTTGAAAGAATGTTCAAACGTGATGAGCTAGTTGCATACATGCACTGAAATGTCACAGGGTACCCCATAAATATGTATAATTAATAAATATAAATTAAATATAAGAAGTGTATCTTCAAAACTTTTTTAATTGATGAATTTGGGCAGAAGAGATGGTTCAGCCATTAAGATGTTTGCCTGCAAAGCCAAAGGAGCCAGGTTTGATTCCCCAGTAGCCACAGAAAGCCAGATGCACAAAGTGGCACTTGCGTCTGTAGTTCATTTGCAGGATCCAGAGGCCCTGGTGCATCTATACTCCCTCTCTCTTTCTCTCTCTCTCTCTCTCTCTCTCTCTCTCTCTCTCTCTCTCTCTCTCTCTCCTGCCTCTTTCTCTTTCTCACACTGTCTCAAATAAATATAAATAAATAAATAGACAAATTGATGAACTAGATTTGCTTGCCATTTTCTACTGAATTTAACTTCATGAATTTAACTTCATGTATTTAATACTATTGTAGTTTTAGCCAAATCTTAATGCATTTGGCTGAAACAAAGAATATATCCATGTCTTGAATATATAATTGAATGGCAACAGTTATGGTGGACAGAACTATAGAATTAAAACTCCAGATTTGAATAGCCCTACAAAAGGCATACAGATATGCTAGAAGCAGCACTCATAATTCACATTCCTTGAGTGCCCACTGTTTCGCCCAGTGCTCGCTAAGTACACTACACAAATTATCACCTAATGCAATCTTCACTAATCTCCTTGACATAAAGACCATTTCTGCCATTTTAGAGATGAGAAAATGAGACTCTGAAAGGATTTTTTAAAAACTTGAGCTTCTTACATTCTGTATTCATATATTTCATGGTTCTTTTATTTAGCCCACTTTCTTGCTTGCCTTTTAGTGTACATTGTCTTCTTTTAACAAATGAAACTGTATTTTCTTCTGTCTTTGCTTGTGAGAATGAAATGCCGTCACCGTGAACCCAGAACTGCTGGTGCTGGTTTTCCAGTGCTTTGTAAATATCTGCACGCACAGCACACGCTCTCACCACGGAGCCGTCTCCCCAGCCCCTCCCTATGGATGATGCTGAGAGACCCATCTCTGGGCTTGTTGCCATATAGCCTACAAATAAAAAATAATAATAATAAGATGCTGCACTCTTTACCTCATCCCATTAAGAAGCAAAAGTTGGGGCTGGGAAGATCAGCAGTTAAAGGTGCTTGCTTGTAAAGGCTGCCAGCCCAGGCTCAGTTCCTAATCTACCCATGTTAGAGAGACATAAAAAATAAAATGGTGTAAGAGTATGGTGCTCATTTGTAGCATCAAGAGGCATTAGCATGCCCTCCACCCAGTAACACACACAAAGAAAGAGAGAGGGGGAGGGAGGTAGAGAGGGACAGAGGGCAGGGGAAAAGAAGGAAGGAAAGAAGGAAGGAAGGGAGGGAGGGAGGAAGGAAGGAAGGAAATCTTGGTGAGAATGTTTTGAGTTGTCAACTTTGACTTTATTGTAAAGTAAACCAAGCAACCTGAACGGAAAGGAGTTTGAGAAAGATCTTTATCCGGTCCAGGAGAGATGCAAGAGAGTGAAAGGGTCTCTGGCTGCTGAGGACATGGCACTCAGCCAGGCACTGATGGAAGAATCACAGTGCAGAGCCCAGGATTTGAAGTGATTCATCCCCTCTTCTCTAAGTAATTCTTCCTTTGAAAACAGTTCTTGGCTTCCTACAGGGATCTGGAAGAGACTAAGGCCAGATCTTGTAAACAGGTGTCTATCCTGAACTGACTCATCGACCCATGATCCAGGCAAAACCAACAGCACGCTAGATTAGGTGGGAAAAGAATTTACAGTTTCTGGTCAGAGAAAATCCTGAGTCAGTTATGTGAACAAGTGTTAAATCTGCGCATGGCTCCTTGCTAACGTCCTCTCCTGTGCCCGTGTCTACAGCTCCATGGAGAGCTCAGTTGGTTTCAATAGAAAAGAAAAATCAAGTATAGTTAAAGTACGTCCTCACAAGAGGGAAATGAACTGCTGCAAAGTTATAGTCCCAGCCAGGGTGGCCCTAAAGGACAGTGTGGATGAAAAGCCATGCCGTGAGACTGAACGTGGGCCAGCCCACACTCACGCCCTTCACTGGGAAAGGAGGTGGGAGGGAGATGGTCTAGTGAATGGGCAATTGCTGCAGTCTGGGTCAGGGTTCAGAAGGAAAAACATAAAATTTGAAGATAAGGAAGTCTTGGAAGAAGGAAACCGCTATCTAAACCCCCACAGGGGGCTGGATTACGTGAACGCTTACCAAAGGCCTGCACAGGAGTGGAAGGTCTCAGCAATGGTTGTGAAGACTTCTTTTTCAGTGTCAGTGATTGTACCCATGGCCTCGTGCAGAGGAAGCACCCTATGACTGAGCTATATCCCTAGCCCTGGAAAGATAACCATTAATCAATAGAAAAAGAAACCCCCAGTGGAGCTGTCCATCATGCTTCCTTCCCCCACCACCCCACCTGAACCCTGTACTCAATGGGATCATGCATGAGCTTTGTAACTCACACCCACACTTGAGCTATTGTCTTGGCTAAACGTTGAGGTATGTTCCGGTAGGAAAAATGGGAGTTCAACTCCCTCTACTACTACCAAATCCTACAAGCAAGTGGGCAACTTATTCACTACGTAGGAGTCTAGGCTTCATGGTCCCACGTGAAAAGGGCTCTCCATACCTGGGAGGATTAAAGAAAAAAATCGTAAACCACCTGGCACAAGTCACAAGATACTGGTTGTCTATCCCTTAACAACTGACACATCAATTTGGCACTGTGACAATTGGTCGTGTCTTTTCCAAGGACATAGCAAGTAAAAACTGTGCAATGTTACAGGAGTGATAAGAAAAGAATTTATGATATTGTCTAAGTGGGCATGAAGCCAGGGGAAATCTTACCCCAACTGGGGTCTGGTATCTTTATGACTGTGAAAAGTTCTCTAAGCAAAAGCTTCCCGAACTCACAGTGAAACCTGCAGCATATCTCACCACCTCCAGAAATAAGTACTGAGAGTCTGTCTGTAGTTGCTGGGGATGAGGGGCGGACTTGTGTTCACCTGCAGACCCCCGCGCCCTCTACCACCTTAGTGTCTGTCTTACCTGGAGCAGGAAATGCTGTTGAACACATTGTTATTACCTTCAGGGATATCTTTTTCAGTACTTTCCAAGTTAAAGGTCCTGAAAGATGTTATTACACGCTCTCCAGTTTCTTATTAAAGCAGAACAAGTTGAAATGTTTGTTTTTCAAATTTGATTGTGAGTTTAACTTCCAGAAGTGAAAAATTCAAGTCATTTCTTCACAGTGGAAACCACCCCTTTTTAAACAATGAGGTGCAGTGAGCCATCCTCCTGATTCTGGACACCTGAGCACAGTGGGCAGAACAAGAAGGCTGTTCATTAGGCAGGAACAGAACACACCGAGCGTGAGAGTCCCCACGGTAAGCACGTCAGGACTTCCTGAGCAGAAGGTCAAGCGAGAAAGTTCCCCTTCTTATTGGAAGGGGAAAGGAATCTGTTTTCTCTTTTATTCAAACATGTCACGAGTTCAACTAAAGTTATGCAGGTGATACTTGAATATTTGCAGACTGCTTTACCTTTCTACTGTAACCAGAAGCATAGAAACAGCTTTAAAATATTTCTATAAGTATAGTAGTTAGACATTATTTCATAAACACAGGTATAAGCAGTTGTAGGTAGCTCTTAACTAAACCAATCTCAAAGTTTAGAAGTTGGGAAAGATGTGGGAGCAACGTTGTATATTTCCCTACTTTGAACTCTTGTGCTGAGGTTAGGTTGAGGGATCCTCAGAACAGAAGCACGGGTCAGTCACAAGTATTTGAAGAACTAGACTCACGCCACAGTCAGTTCAGCACTACTGGATCTTTTTGGAAATCAAGGATGCTCTTCACAGAACACTGGGAGATAACTTTCTCCTAACAGGTTAAGTCCTCCTTCTTGTATCGACTACAAACTTTAGCCCTTCACACTGTAAGGAGCAAATCCAGCTCTCTTCTCCAGGACAGCTCAGTAGAAACCTACTGGGCATGCCTTTGGAGATCACCCCAAAACCCCCACTGATACCTTTTATCAGTTTTTTCTTAGTCCTCAGCTAGTGGTGCTGTTTGGAAGCTGGTGGGACCAGACGTTTCGACCAAGTTGGTTGCTGGGGATGGGACAGTCTTGGGGATTATGTTCCTGCCTCACTTCTGGTTTTTGTTCAGCTTCCTGATCTACTGAGATCCGAGCCACACAACAGCTCCATCCTGCATGTTCTCCCCACTGTGAAGATTGTATCCCCTAACCCAGAGCCGAAATAAAATCATCCTCCCTGAAGTTGTTTATTTGGGGATTTGGGGTAATTAATTCACAACCCCAGACTCCTTTTCCAAGTGTGGCTCATTTTTCGGGTGTGGTCCAAATAGCACAAAGGAATAGGACCACATTCACCCTCATTCTAGAAGTCTATCATACTGTGCTTTCCATTCAAACGATTTGGGGACACAGCAGAGGAACATCATAAATAAGAAGAGCTCACCCTGAAAAGCGCCTTACAGCTTACATGCCTTGCACTGAAAATCAGATTCTGTCCCCTCCTCTGGGGAGCTACTGAATAGTGAAAGGCTGCATGTCTTTACTCAAACAAACATCCTGCACTCACTCTCCTTCCTGCTGGGAATGTCCCCAAGTACTCTTCCTTCAGCTTCTGCGTTTAACAAGGCTCTCTGTGGACTCACTCTAATCAGTTAAACCTCTGTACTGGCTTCCCTCTGGAAAAATCCCTCCATAAGCCCTTTCCCAGACAAGTGCTAAATACTTCTGGCCAACAGTCCAGTGAAGAGGCAAACACTGAGCAAGGCCACATCCTACACAGCAGCAGGAATCTAAGCAGTAGACCTAACCTCCATTCCCTCGCCTGCAACAAGAGGGTGGTCTGTGGGAGATATGCTAACCTCTGCACCCCTACCGTAAGACTGGAGGCTCAGCACATCCTCAGGAAGTTCTGCTCCCTGTCATTCTGCTTACCCTGGCTCTGCATTCTATGCAAGCCCAGGATTTATACACTGAGGAGTGGCAGACTATTGGCTTCAGAGTATCATGGATGGTATTGCCTAATGTTGGGCTCAAGGAATGGCATGCACATGCATGCATTTTCTCCTTAAATACTCTACTATGGTTGCAGACCAGCATTATGTGGGGAACCTTTATAACTTTTCTGTCATGGTGTTTCACTAGCCATATATATTAATTCCATTTGAATAAAGTCATTTTTTAAATGCAGTAAATTTAGCTTGGTTTTCACATTTAAAAAAATTTTGTTCATTTTTATTTATTTATTTGAGAGCAACAGACAGAGAGAGAGAGAGAGAATGGGCATGCCAGGGCCTCCAGCCATTGCAAACGAACTCCAGATGCGTGTGTCCCCTTGTGCATCTGGCTAACGTGGGTCCTGGGAAATGGAGCCTCCAACATGGGTCCTTAGGCTTCACAGGCAAGCGCTTAACTGCTAAGCCATCTCTCCAGCCCTGGTTTGCATATTTTTGTATGTATCTGGAGAGCTCCTTTAAGGCCAGTATTTTGAAGATATTGTTTCATAAGGATTCAATTATATCAGTGGGGCCCAGGTATTTGTACATTGGTTAAGCATCTTGAAGTATTTTTTAAAGTTCTTTTTCTCATTGTTTAGGCTCTTATTTATGGCGCAGGGGCCTTCCCTGTAAGTTAGACAAGAGCTCTATACTTGGTAGAGAGCAGCTATTTCCAAGACTCTGGATTTCATGGACATATTTTAAAAAATCATTGGGCAGAAACAGCAGTAGGGGCACAAAGAAAAGAATTGTCAGTTCTTTATTTCCAAGTAAGGTCATTAACACAAAGAACAAGCAACATTTCATTGATGGATGCATATTTTAACATTGAATATGTGGAAAGAGCAGTTTCAGATGTGGTACTTTGAATAGATGCCCCCAAATATATTCAGTGTTTTATTAGTTTGTATTTTTCATCCGCAGCCACCTGTCACTGGGCGGATCTTAAGGGATAATGGTGGGTTTGAGATTTCAATCTAAAGATATGCAAAGTGTGCCTTGCTGGAGTTCCTGAAGTGTGCTGTGCTGTGTGGTTTTTGACTTTTAGGCTTGTGCTTCTATCTGTTTGGTCCCATTAAAGCAGGCCAATTTCTTCTGCCATTATGGAACTTCCTCTGGATGTAAACTTCAGTAAATTCCTTCCTCCATAAGTGTGCCTGGTCTGGAAGTTCATCTCAGTGAACCTAAGGCTGTCTGCTACACAGAACAATAGCAAACATTTAAGAAATCATCAGAGGTGAACTTATATTGATATGTAAGTGTCTGAAAAAGCATATTGAAGAATTTAGATAGATAAAAGTTATAGCACAATGGCTTATTTGGCCTTATTTTTTTTTCTTGATACAAGTTTGTCCATTCATACACCTATTCTTGGTGCAGTGCAAAATGGAGTGACAACAGCCTACATCTCCTAGATTTCATTTCCATCAGTCTATTACTAAAAATCTGATCCCGTACGTGTATCTGCAGATATAGAAATGACTACTTACTTCAGGCTATTTGTTTCAGGTGAAAGTACTATGGATAGAGATAAAGAGGAAGACATCAGTCATTTTTCTATCTTGTCTCATCCTCACGGAAAGAGAGACTACTGTGGTTGATTTGCTCCAGGGTCACTGTTTCCTGGAATCTACTCACAAACAATGCTGATCCGTTGGGGGCTTGAAGCCAAGCCTGTGGGTCCACATGAGAGAAGTCTGGCCAGGGAAACGTCCTCCTCAGTAGTTGCTATCATGCTGACTTCTGTTTGGGAGCCAACCTTTGCTCATCAGCTTGCAAGTCAGTGGTCATTAGAGCAGACCAGAACTAACTGTGTAGATTTAGAACCATGCACTTTTCAGTTTTACTTCAGACCCACGGGATCAGAGGTGCTGGGGCATCGGTATCATTTCTCCTTGAACCACCCGGGCAGTCGTATGCCCACTTCTCTTAAGAACTCGTAACAGCTTCAGCGTCACAGGTCTACCTAGGGCTGCTTCTACTTGAATGTCCGGTGACATGATGGTGCTGAGGTGGACTTTGCACTAAAAGTTATAAACGTTCCCCACATAATGCTGGTCTGCAACCATAGTAGAGTATTTTAGGAGAAAATGCATGCATGTGCATGTCATTCCTTGAGCCCAACATTAGGCAATATCATCCATGATCAAATGTTTCTGAGAAGTCGGGAATAGCGACTTCGAAAGTGCCCTTTTGGAATCAATAGAGTCAGGCAGGAGAAAGAATGTTAGATGGATGGATGAATGGATGGGTGTTGAAGCAGGAAGACAAGAAGGGACTTGGAAGAAAGAGATGATTAGATGTAAAAGAAGAGGAACCCATGGCATGGGCAGCATTGAGAAAAGAATGAGGAATCATTTTCAGCCCCTTCTGAAAATGAACTGAGATGTTCTGGTTGTCCCCAGTGTCCTTTCCGGTAGTGCGTTTCCTGTGTGTCCGTCAGGTCACCTATCAGTTTCCTACCGTCACTGCAACAAGTCAGTCGCAGCACCCTTGCCTGGCCTCTCACAGTGGGAAGTGAGGGGACCTGCGTTCCAGGGATCTGTGCAGCCCTCCTGTAGCTCCAGGCAGGCCGAGGCGATTTGCATCTTCTGCTTCCTTGTTCTGCTCATACCTCTCAAGATTGCCACATTGCCTTGGGATAGGGTGGCCGGATTGAGCAAATAAAATTACAGAACAAATCTTTAGCCTTGAATTCCAGAAAGCAGTATATTTTTAAAACTACATGTGGGTTCCAAATACTACATAGAACGTAACTTTGTTTTAATTTTTTTTTTAACAAACAACATGCTCTTTGTCTGAAATTCAAATTTGCTCGGGCATCTCCTCATTTATTTTTTCTGGCATCCTTCCTTGAAGATCATACCTGACTCACCCTGCCAGATGGAAAACGCCATACGGAATCATGCTCAGAGGGCTATTTGTGATCTGGGTCAGGCCGTATTAGCTCATCAAGCAGTAGCCTCCGACACTGGCTCCACACTCTGCCCAGGGTCTCCTACATCATTTTCAGCCCCTTCTGAAAGTGAACTGAAATGTTCTGGTCATCTGGAAAGGACACTGGGGATGACCAGGACAGGCACCAGGCACTCTAGTCCTCCTGGGCATCTGCTGCAGGATGCAACTTTGTGCTTGTAGCCTCTTTTTATCGCCCTGCCAGGCCCTTCGTCAGGGTGCCCCTGCCAGAACCCAGCTCAGCAGCCTCCTCTATGACCTGCTCCTGCTGCCTCCACTTCTGCCACAGGGCTCTTCTTCCTTCCCTCCTAGAATTCCTTGTTCCAAGCTGGAGCCATCCGCACCTTTGAAATTGCCCTGCAAGGAACACATGCCATAACAGACATGAGCCCATTGTCATTTGAGACCCAGAACCAGCAAGGAGGGGCTCTTTTGGCTAGTTTTCCTCTTTCCTGTGAAATCAATCCCAGATGGTCTCCTGTCTGTGGATTTTTGACTCAGGCTCTCTAACTGGCCTGGGCAACTCTTCTCAGCATCTCCAAAGAGGTAGAATGGAAATTGATGATAGAAAATGATGCAAACTATGAAATGATTTAAGGCAAGGTGGTTTTGAGATTTCCATTCAAATAGTTTTTTTGTAATTGTCTGACCCAGTTTCCAACTAGGCCAAGATGCGGTTGACTGAGTGAAATCATGAAAAGCACAAGTTATGAGAGCCAGATAACTTTGTCAAGTAACTTCCGGGGCGCTCTGTTGGCTGGTGAAGAACTTGCCCTTCCAGTGGAGTGAGTGTTGTACCCACAGGGGTGAAGAGAGCTGAATGCATAACTCAGTCCTCTGCTGGAGTTTTCCCATCCTCCTCCCAGCTTTTACCCAGTCGCACACTCCTTTCTGCAGAGGTTAGTTTCCCCTGTGCCAGTGACCGGGGACGGCTCAAACTGGATGAATGCAGTGCTTTTCATTTTTAGGTTTTACTTTTTAGTGAAATCAGGTGCAAGTAGAATTGACTTTAGAGACCTTGCCAGCTTTTTGTTTTCAATATTTGTGTCAGTTTATTTTGGAGAAAGAAGGGGAGAGAGGAGACATGAGCTCACCAGGGCCTCTTGCCACTGCATGTCAACTGCAGATGCACACGCCACTTTGCGCAGCTGGCTTTACGCTGGTCCTGGGAACTGAACCCAGGCTGACAGGTTTTGCTAGCAAGAACCTTCTACCTCAGAAACAGATCCCCAGCCCAAGAATTGACTAGTTGTTTTTACTTTAGTTGTATATATCTTCTGTGGCATCATTTGGTCCTTACCAAATGATCAATAATCAAATTAGTACTTCCAGGTTAGCCACGTTTTCTCTTACTTGATTCTTCTGATCTTGGAAATCTGATTCCTTTTGATTATCTGCAAAAGTTTGTTCCTTTAAAAAAGGAGAAACAGGCCGGGCGTGGTGGCGCATGCCTTTAATCCCAGCACTCGGGAGGCAGAGGTAGGAGAATCGCTGTGAGTTCAAGGCCACCCTGAGACTACAGAGTTAATTCCAGGTCAGCCTGGACCAGAGTGAGACCCTACCTCGAAAAACCAAAAAAAAAAAAAAAAAAAGGAGAAACAGGGCTGGAGAGATGGCTTAGTAGTTAAGGTGCTTGCTTGTGAAGCATAGGGACCCAGATTCGATTCTCCAGGACCCACATTAGCCAAATGCACAAGGTGGCACATGCATCTGGAGTTCATTTGCAGTGGCTAGATGCCCTGGTGCACCTATTTTCTCTTTGTCCCTCTCTCTAATAAACAAATAAATTATTTTAAATAAAAATGAGAAATAAAAATAGCCTTAACTTGCATGTTTCTTTTTTATGTAATTCTGATTAATTTCTCTCTTTAGGCTAACACTGATTTTTACCCTTTCTTCCCCTGACGAGGAATGTTTGTAAACTCTCCTGTCCTCTCTGCTTCTCCTTTCTCCCTGTAGCTCTCCCTTTCCCCTGCTTCTTCTCCAGAAAAAAATTGCTGAGTCACAGCGTACATTTTATTAGAAAATGCCAAAATTATTTTCCCAACACTGTTGCCACAGTTTACAGTCCAACCAGCAGGGAATGGGAAATCCTTCCCCTCTGCAGTCAAAAGTCTTGCTCATAGGATGGGAAAAGGTGGGATTTTCATTTCTGTTTCCCAGAGCTACCAACTTGACTGACACGTAGGAGTTTCCATCCATTAGTTAATTCATAAAATTCCTGTGCATCCATGAATCATTCATTACCAGCTCTTTCTCTGTCTCAGAAAATTTCCAGGGATTAACGTTAAGATGACTTGTGGTCAAGAACATATGAACAAATCAAAACCTGCCCCCCAAACATCTATTTTCCATTAGCTTATAAAATATTTTTTTTACTAGTACTGTAAGTTTATAGGGCAAAGTGTATTAAACTTTTTACAGAACAGGGTGTGGGAGGCAACAATGTATCACACAGCCAATACATAAAGCCCTAAAGGATGGGGTTGACCACAAGTCTCCTCTCCTCTCCTCTCCACAGGGCACTGAACCCAGGTTCAGGTCCTCACGTATGCTAATCAACCACTACATGGTAAGAGTCCTAATAACCATATGCTTGGTCTCAGGAGAAATCTTCCACCACTACCTCACATTTAAGTTCTGTGTCCAGGGGCTGGTGAGATGGCTCAGCAGTTAAGATGCTTGCCTGCAATGCCAAAGGACCCCGGTCTGATTCCCCAGGATCCACACAAGCCGCATGCACAAGATGGCACATGTGTGTAGAGCTCATTTGCAGTGTTCAGAAGTGCTGGTGTACTCATTCTCTCTCCTCCTCCTCCTCGTCCTCTGATTCTTCTCTGTCTCTCAAATCAATAAATTAATTAAAATAAGTTCTGTGTGCAACAGATTTGAAATTGCTTAGAATTTCCAAAGAATTCTGTTAGTTTGTGGAGCCGAACTGCTAGGAGGATACTGCTTTTCTACCATCACTATGTGGAGCTTCCACTTAAATTCCACCACCAGTAAATAAATTGATACCCAGGTCCCTACGTGTTTATTTATTTATTTATTTCCTTTTGAAGGGTACTCAAGGGAGGGTCTTGCTCTAGGCTAAACTGGAATTCACTGTGTAGTCTCAGGCTGATTCAAACTCACCAATCTTGGCCTCCTAAGTGCTGGTATTAAAGGCCTGTGGCAATAGACACTTTTAAATAAATCTAACACTGCTCCATGATATAAAGAAAAAAATAGACCTAATTATCTTTCATATTGATGCTAAAACACAGATAAACAACATTACTTCAGGAAATATTTTAACACAGAACTTTGTAGAAGCTATAGGATGCATTCCAAGGTCAAGTAAATAAATTTCATTCCTGGGTTTTATTCACAGAAGCCATTCTTTTTCTCTAGCCATAATACTTGTACATGTTTGTGAGGGATGGTGCAAGGGTTCAATATATGCGTGCCTTTTATGACGATGAGCCAGTATAAGTAGCGTTTACGTCACCTCAAACATTATTCGGTTTGGTGGAGCAACCATATCCTTCACTGCCTGCTTTTCTAGTTACAAAAAGAAGATGAGGTCCTGTCATGTAGCCTAGGCTGGCACTGATCTTCTTACCTCTGTCTCCCAAGTGTGGTGATTATAGGTGTATTCCATACATGTGCTATGTAGAAATGCAGTGTCTTAAGGAGGAGGAAGAGGAGAAGGAGATGAAGAAAAGGAAAGAGGACTGGAAAATGAAGGAAGATGGAAGGAGAAGAGAAGAGAAAGGAAGAAAATAAAAGAGGAAAGAAAAGAGAAACAAAATGGAATGAGGGAAGGAGACATATATTTGCTGATAATGTCAGTTATCTGTCATTCTGCATCCTTAACCTGTAAAACAAGGGCTTCATAAGAACAACAGATTAAAGGGGTAGATCACAGATGAGCCTAAATAATGGTACCAAACTGCCTGTATTTACTGAAAAGAAAACTAATAAATTAAATTAAAAAAAAAAAAAAAGAACAACAGATTACCCCGGGAAGTGGTTGGTTCCAGCAAGTATCACTGTGTGTATCAAACAACCTCGTAAAATCCTAACAGGGAACTGGATATGATGTCACAGGACCGCCCCATGAACTGTCATGTGTAAAGGAAACCCTCCAGGGAATAAACAGATCCTCTGTCACAATCTCCCCAAAGCAAACAAATTAGCATTAGTAATTGTGGGACAGGCTGGCATGAAACAAAATGTATAATGCTAGCCTCGTATATGAAACTATGTCAGAAACGTTTCATGAAACTGTGAAACATGATGAAATAAGAACCTTCCCAGAAAGTCAATGTGATTTTTAAAAAAGATACTGAGGGAAATCACAAAGAATTTTTAGATTCATCCACTAAGTACAGCCCATAAACCTTTGTTGGAATATAATTTGGAAAAAAAAAAATTTAACTCAAAAGACATGTGAGGCAGAGTTTTGAGAAGTGTAATATGGTTGGATATTAGATATATTAGAGATTATTAATTTTAATAGTTCTGATATTGACATTAATTTTAGGAAATAATTTTATTATCTTTAGGAGATTTATACTAAATACATGTGAGATATTGCCCTCTCTGCAAATTATATGAAAATTTCAGGTAAATAAATCAGAGAGAGAGAGAGAGAGAGAGGATGATGTGGCAAAATGATTACAAGTGTCAAAAAGTAGTTGGTAGATAGACAGTTTTCATTGTTGCAGCCATTTGACATTTCTATACATTTAATATTTCATAATAAAGGGTTTTAACAAAAACAATGAATAGTGATAAATACAATGTGTCATAACCTCATAACAAATAACGTGATTTTAAAATAAGGCAGCATCCAATCAAAATATGTTTGTTTCAAATAAAATTAAGTAAACTTCAGAGCCAGGCAAGCCTGGTGGGATAAGCTTGTAACCCCAGCTAGAGTCATTGGCCAGAGAAGCTCATCTTCAAGGCTTGACTGAAGACCAGAACAAGTTCATGACAATCTTGGGTAACTTATCAAGACCCTATCTTGAAATAAAAGTAAAGTAAAAAGAAGGCTAGAGACCCCGAGGCAATGGCTCAGTGGAAAAACCGAAGCAAGCATACTGCCTGACTTTGAATCCTCAGAATCCGCACAAAGCCAGATGCCAAAGCGCAAGCCTCTGGAATCTCAGCATCCTGTGGATAGCTGGGGATCAGAGACCCAGCTGTCTGGAAGCTCACAGGGCAGCAGTGAACCGGTGACCCTGCCTCAAGTACGGTAAAGGTAAGGAGGGAAATCCAAACTCGTGCCGTGACCGCTGCATGTGCACCTTAGTCCACATTACGTGAGCATGCCGACACACGACAAAAACACATAACACATGCACCCAAATACATCAATCAACAGTAAGAGGGCTGGCACAATAGCTCAGTGCGCAGGGCTGGCCTAGCACTGGGGACAATAGGCTCATTGCAAACACGGGCGTGGGGAGGGTCCCGACGACTTTCCTCCATTCATGGAGGCACAGGTCCTGGTCTCTAATCCAATCAACGCCTCGTGACAAAAAATGACTTTGCAAAGACTTCCATGAAGTAAAATAAAAATGACAACCGATTTGTCCCCTGAAATACTCCTAGTCAGTCAGACAAATGACTAGCTGACAGAAAAATGTCTTTTGCTCCAAAGACTGCTTTGTTTTCCCAGAGTGAGAGATACTGTAGATGGTTACCTCGATAGTAGTTCTATCTTCCTTCCTCCCTCCCTATAGATTAGAAAGCAAAGAGCAACATCCTTCAAGCTGCTTGTCATCCACGCAGCAGGATGGAGGGAGTCGCATGTGCCGTAGATGGAGCGCTTCAGGACTAAGAGCGGGGAGCGGGGTGGAACATCGTTACTTCCTAGCTTGCTGCTGCTATCACCTAGAAAAGCCGTGCGTGCTGACTGTTTACTAGCGCTCTACACCCGTCTCCAGCATCAAACGAAGTGGGAAGGACTTCCTCCTCTCCCATTTCTGGATTGCATAGCATGAAACTCCTTAGACAGTTGAGAAAAGCAATATATTCCCAGATGCCTCCCCATCCTTAGAGGGTAACAATCTCTGGAGGTAGAACTCAAATGTGTATGATGCATCTTGTCTAGCATGGAAATCCAAGCCCTGCTATGTAAGATTTTTTTTAATGTAAGGTCACATAGATGTCATGCAACCCAACCTGCTTCCTGATGCAAGAGTCTCGGGGCTGACATTTTCGCGTTGCCTAACCCTCCTCTCCTGCGCATTCCAGGCCCCTGTGTGCAGCGCTTTGTCCGCCCCGCCCGACCTGCCTACCTGAGGTAGACAGCATCGTCACAGAAGGAATGAAGTCACTGCTTTCGAAACTACCTAGTCAAGTAAGCGTCATGTTGAAGTGTGACACAAAATACCGCAGAAAATACAAATTAGGCTCACAACAGCATGGACTGCACAACTGAACTCTTTAGAAATTTAGAAATGGTGT
Source organism: Jaculus jaculus (assembly GCF_020740685.1). NCBI lineage: Eukaryota > Metazoa > Chordata > Mammalia > Rodentia > Dipodidae > Jaculus > Jaculus jaculus. The sequence continues at coordinate 5,387,064 of NC_059105.1, forward strand.
GAATGTAAAACTCTCTTCACAGGCTCACATGTTTGAGCACTTGTCCTAAAATGGTGGTGCTGTTTGGGGAGGTTGTGGAATCTGAGACCTAAGCCCTAGGTGATGGAAGTGGGTCACTAGGGACAGTTATCAAAGGTTTTGGTGGCATCTAGTTTCAGCCAGAGCTCTCTGCTTCCTCGTCATTTACCACAGATTCTCGGTGACACAGACTAAGACACTGCTACCACTATATGGACTTAAACTCCCTGGAACTATGAGCCCAAATAAATCCTTCTTCCTTATGTTGTTTCTGTTGGACATGTTTGTCACAGCAATAAGAGCAGTGACTACTGTATGAATTTAAAACACATCCCAGGGCTCGAAAGATGGCTCAGGCAATAAAGCGCTCCCCACCCAGTGCCTGAGTTTGATCCGCAGGCCCCAGAGAAAACGCAATGGTAGGCTTCTGTAATCCCAATATGCTGACACTCATGGCAAGACAGCCGATATGGAGACAGAATTTTCTGGAAGACCGTGCTGAACACAGCAAAGGGAAGCTGTGTTAGCATGCAGAGCAAGAGGCTCAGCTCAAATGAGGTAGACAGGGGAGGGCTGACTACAATTGTCCTCTTAACCCCATCATGTGCTGTGGCATGTGCATACATGTACACATAGAACACACACATAAATGACAATAAAAATCTAAAAGCATATTCCAGGTACTGTTGGTATACAAAAGAGGACATGTTATCAGCATGCCATGGAAATATGGAATTATAAAATTAGAAGTAAACTGGAGGATGATTATTTTATTTATCTTATTACACAGATCTATAGTTGAAGGCATACTTTAAAATAAGAACACTGGGAGAAATATGAACTCATGGGCACTTACCCTGCCTGGTCTTTCACTCAATGACTAGTTGTCCAAACAACAATGCATTGAAAAGGGAATGTGGGGTTCTTTTTAAGTAAATGCCAGCACATGTTCATTCCCTCCTTATTCATCCTTTAATTTTATTGAAACTATTCTTTGAGGTGTTCATTAACATATCCCCTTCTGCGGATAGCATTTTAACATAAAGACAGAAAGCTGACAAGAAACGTTCTTGGTGGTCGATAAAACAAAGGGAAGTAAGATAAAGGAAGCAGCAATCTATGATTGTCAAAGAGGTGAAGGAACAAAGCCTCCCCCAAACTCACTTCAGCAAGCTCCCATTCCAGAAAGCCAGCCCATCTTAGTGATCACGCTCTGACGCCAGCACTGCGCTGAGTCACTTTTCTCTCGACGCCAGAGGTGGGACACAGCTGAGCCCACGTTCCTTTGAGTTTTTCCTTCCCTCTTTTGGGAAATACATGTGTTTTCTTGAAGCTTATTATGACTGAACAGGTGAATGTTAGTTAAATATCACAGAAACAGTCTTAAGTGACCTTTAAAGAATTGTTATTCACAATTAAAGAAACACGAGACATTTACACATCCTTTCTAGCCTGTGCAGAAACAAGTTCCTGGTACACAGCTTCACGCAGATTCAGCATCTGATGAAAATGAAGTCCGCCTCAGAGTTTAGAGTGGAAACTACTGCTACCATGTCCCATCAGAATGACTGTCAAGAAAGACTGTGTGCCTAACAGAAAACAGGAAACCAACTAGCTGCTCAAACCTTGGAACATCACACCTTTATTGTGCTGCACTTGTCCAGGTGAACTCAAGATCCTTCAGGTGGTGAGATGTGCCCTGGGTACCTCACAGGGGCCAGGTGCTCTGTCTACCTGGGACAGAGTGGTGAAGAGGGTCCTTGTTACTGTTGTGCCTATGACCTTCAGGGCGTGGTACAGGTGCCTGGAATGTTGCTGGTGGCCCCAGGCTTGTTTTTTCTCTTTCTCTCCAAAAATACCTAAAGACATAAGCATTGGGGCCAAGCTGATGTGGGCTTGATGACCAGTTTCACCTCTTGGTAACCATGATTATTGGTTCCATCTCTTGTCCCTCCACTTCTCGGCTCACCAGGAGGGATGTGTCCACTAACAAGGTACCACTTTGTGACAGCAAATGATCTGATCTCACAGTCAGAGAGACACTTCAACTGTGTCCTTCAGAAGAGGAAGGCCAATACTTGGAGAAAGAAAATAAAATTCAGATGGGACCTCTGCCACCTGCCCCGGGCCTCCACTGAGGAGAATAGTCCTGTTCCCTCTGCATGGACTTGGTCCAGAAGCCATGGTCACCTGGTAATGAAAAGGGGCTGCTGCACATGCCTTGGCCCCACTCAAGGTCTCATACGTGTAGACCACTGGGAATGTCTATTTGTAACAAGCAATATGGAAAACGTGCAACTTAACGATCAGACACCTCTGGACACAGTCTAACGCACAACTTAAACCAGATGGCTTGCCAACTACCAGAGAAATGTTCTCCCAAGGTGCTCCCAGAAAATATAGTCATCCAATTTCTTTGGACACCACCAGGAGTAGCCTAACTTTTAATTACAGGATATAAGGAAAGAGGGCTGGCATATGGTACCTTGTTACAACTTCCCCTAGTATTCAGGTTTTCTTTGAAATTGAAGTGTTGCTTTCCTGTTAGATTCACAAATATTTCTCCAGGCATCCTACAAATGTACTGCCAATATATCTTATCAGAATTCTAGATAACTTTCTTTTTTGAACTTTCGCTGATTATGAAATTAATGCACATACATAGCATTATGTTTTGTAAAAGGAAAAACATGTTAGGAAGAAAACAAAATGTGTTTATTGCCTCAAGGCTTACAATTAAAAAAATATTTGATCATTGTTTCTCTTTTCATTTTGTTTAATATGCACATATATAGTGACTATAATATTTTTCTACTTCTATCATTTATTTGCTTATGCTTGTATGATGTATGTGTAAGCTCATATGTCCCATGGTTTGTACTATGGCTTCATGTGAGCTCTAAGTCAAACTTGGGTCAGTGATAGACTTGAAAAGAGAAGGTTTAACCACCAAAATATCCCTCCTGCCCCTAAAAGATTTTTGTTGTTGTTGTTTGCTTTTTGAGACAGTCTTACTTCTAACCCAGGCAGAACTGAAACTAACTTTGTAGGCCAAACTAGTCATAAGAGCATGATGATTATCCTACCTCAGACTTCTGAGTGCTGAGAATAAAGATGAACCACCATATTCATAATGAAAATCATACTATAATACAGAGATTTCCTTAGCTATTTTTATATTTATTTTCCTCTTTATACATAAAAATGCATGGTTAATATTTATACATGTGATATATAATATATCTGTGTATATATTGAATACATGTCTGATTAACATTGTACAGAAATCATTTCCTTCACCATTGTTAACAAGCATCCCCTATGTGCAAACACTGTTTCAAGTGTTGGGAAGGCAACAATGAACAAGAAGGAATAAACTACTTCAATGGTGAGAAATGGTCAAGATACAAAATAACCCATGCATGAAATAAAATAACTGTAGGCAATCTGAGAGTCAAGGAAGATAACATTAGGATGTGTGGTGGGTGTCAGGAATGGTTCACAGTTAAGCTCAATTCTCACAGCAGCCCTACATGATAAGGACTAAGATGAGCTGTTGGGCCTTGAGAGGCCCGGACGTGAGGCCTAGTGGAACTTCCTGAGCCTAGCTAAAGTTTGGCGATCTGTCTCTGGCCAGCTATGACTCAACAGGATGCCTAATGGCCTCTGGCCTGCTACTTCCGTGTAGGAAGTTGGAGTTCTCTCACGCGTGCTTAGAACCAATCATTTCAAAAGTTTCAGTAGATCAATTTTTAGCTGTCTTAGGAACCTCCATACTGATTTCCACAATGGCTGGACCAGATTGTATTCCCACCAAGAGTGCAGAAGCTAAAAATTGATCTACCATATGACCCAGATATAGCACTCCTAGGCATATATCCTAAGGACTCATCTCATTTCCTTAGAAGTACGTGCTCAACCATGTTTATTGCTGCTCAATTTATAATAGCTGTGAAATGGAAGCAGCCTAGATGGCCCTCAACTGATGTGTGGATAATGAAGATGTGGCACATTTATACAATGGAGTTCTACTCAGTGGTAAAGAAAAATGAAGTAATAAAATTTGCAGGAAAATGGATGGATCTGGAAAGGATTATTCTAAGTGAGGTAACCCAGACCCAGAAAGCCAAGTGCCACATGTACTCCTTCATATGTGGATCCTAGCTACAGATGATTAGGCTTCTGTGTGAGAAGGAAAAAACTCAGTAGCAGAGACCAGTAAGTTAAAAAGGAGATATAAAGGGAAGAGAAAGGAAGGGAGGAGGGTACTTAATAGGTTGGTATTGTATATATGTAAGTACAAGAATAGATTAATGGGAGTGAAAAGGCCCAAAGTGAGGTCAGGGGAAGAGATTGAGTAAAGGGAGGGCTAATCAAAATCTAAGAGGATGCAAATGAATCATATGGAATTCTCCAGTTTAGGACAATATAACACTCAGAAGCCATAGATAGTTGTTAGAAAATTTTCAGTGCCAGGGATGGGATACATCCAGTGAGTCATTGGCCAGGAAGGTCCCTGATGCCCCCAAAATATTATAGGCCATTGCCGAGGCCCTTGGTTTACCACCAGGAATAGATGGTAAGACCCTGTTGCTGAAGACTCCACCTACTTGGGCTGCAAGGCCACTGAAAAATCCTGCTGGAACCGAGCTGATAACCTCCTCCATGTAGACCAGCTTACAGAAAGATGGAAGAAGCCATTCTACATGTAGTTCAATGGGAAAAAGAAATACTGCCAGTGAAGATACTCAACAGTGGACACTGCAAGCCTTATAATTGGCCAGCCAGGCCAAATGAGCCAACAGGTGCAACAGTGGCACGTCTGTCATGGTGGAAACCAACTGCCCTCCAATTGGACTGGAGGCCCGCTCCATGGGGTGGGGGGGAATACATCCCTCATACTGAAAACTTAAAACAGGGATAGTCATGAGCCCTAGTAGTGTAACATCTGCTGATGTCTGGATAAGTGTTTATACTATGCTTAATCAAACTACCCAGTAAGCACATCTCTTAATTTTTTTTTTAATTTTTATTTATTTATTTATTTGAGAGTGACAGACACAGAGAGAAGGACAGATAGAGGAAGAGAGAGAGAATGGGCGCGCCAGGGCTTCCAGCCTCTGCAAACGAACTCCAGTCACGTGCGCCCCCTTGTGCATCTGGCTAACGTGGGACCTGGGGAACTGAGCCTCGAACCGGGGTCCTTAGGCTTCACAGGCAAGCGTTTAACTGCTAAGCCATCTCTCCATCCCACATCTCTTAATATTTATATCCTTATATTAATGCTACTCTCACTTTGGGTAGAGAATCTTCTCTTTTCAGATGGCAGTGACTTTAGGATGACTCAGAAAGTATCATAGTGCTGGAAAGAAGTGACTGGAGTACTGAGTAATGTCTCAATCACACCTTCCAAGGCTCAGGGTCTAATGCGAAAGAGGTGGCAGAAAGAATTGTAAGAGCCAAAGGAAGGGTAGGACTACTTACAACATGCTCCTCCAGACACCAAATGGCCTGCATATCCATGACCTCACCATGCCTGACACTACCTACACAAGACCATCATAAGAGGAGGAAATGATCATGACATCAAAATAAAAGAGAGACTGATTGAGATGGGGAGGGGATATGATGGAGAATGGAATTTCAAAGGGGAAAGTGTGGGGGGGGTGGAGGGTATTACCATGGGATATTTTTTATAATCATGAAAAATGTTCATAAAAATTGAGAAAAAAAAATTTTTTTGGCCCTTACCTATCCCCCATCCTAGAATCCCCACCCTTGTTCTCAATGATATATAGGTACCTGCCTGTTACAATAAAGTGAGATCCTGCTTTGACAAGACTCCCGGCTTTGTGGTGTGTTCCTGGCCATCAACACTCACCCTCCACCTCAACCCCTTGGGAGGAACCATCAGGCCTGGTCCTTCCTCAGCACTACCTGCCGGGGGAGCCCGGCAGTCTGGCACCCAACGTGGGGCTATGGGAACCAAGCAGACTGGTGCCCTTTGTGAGGCATTCTCATTGAGGAGGTCAATGGTTGTGTGGGTGAGTGTACCCTCATAAGTTATGAGGCAGTCTTCATATTTAATGTGCTAAACTTTGCTTCTATAACCTGTACTTGCTTGTCAACATCTCCTCATTCTCTTTCCTTTCACTTTTGGTCCACTGGCAAGCTGCATCTGCAGCTCTTGTATTTCTGAAGGGGTCATACATCCCTAGTGGTCACACCATGTGGGCAGACCTGGAGGAGACTCAAGGTATATTGCCCCCTCATTTGAGTGAGGGCTCTGTCCTGGAAGACAAAGCAAATTTGCTAGGGAGACCTGCTCCCATCAAGCCATCCCCTAAGGACACAGACTCGTCTGGACATCACAAATCTAAACTGAACTCAATGCTACCGCATGTTCACCTGTCTTTTGGGTCCTTGTGTTTGTGTTGTACTTTGTGTCTGGGGGTTGCTATTGCCCTAATTTTACAGACATTTGTCTCTCAACTTTATAATATAGGATGGTCTACCTCTAAATCCAGTCCTGCCTTAGAATCTCCCAAGACACTCCTGAAGAGTAGAGGGCTTGATATGACTAATAATCAGGTTCGACAGACCTGGGATTGCCTTCTTAAGGTGGTGCCATGGCTGCTGGAAGTAAATTTCTTTTATTGGGACACTTGGGACAGGGTGGAGGCCCTTGTTCATCGGGCACATGTGGAGAAGGGTCAGATACCCCCCCTTAGGGGTCCTCCCTACTATCTCCGCCCTTAAGGGCTACTTCCCTCCAAGACCAACCAAACAAAAACAAAAGACAGAGGAAAAAGGACAAGATAGTATACAGCCTGATCCAGCTACTCCTCCTGGAGATGCAGCATTAAAAACCTCAGAAAAAGGTGGATCCTTATACCCCTTACTCAATCCCTTTGGGAGTGCTCCTTGGCCTTCAGGGTGACCTCCCCCACCTTCTCCATCAACTATGCCATTAGTCATATGCATCAATGCTTTGCCACCCTTGGACTACCTGACCAAGTTAAGACAGATAATGGCCCCTGCTTCATAAGCAAGGCCTTTGTAGAGTTTCTCCAGACCTGGAAAATCTCACATTCCACAAGCATCCCATACAACCCCCAGGGCCAGGCTAATGTTGAAAGATATAATTAGACTCTCAAGTCTCAATTACAAAAACAAAAGGGGGAATCCTTACCCCCACACGACCAACTAAAAAAGGCATTATTTACCCTAAATATTTTAAAATTTTCCAAAGAAGATAAACCATTATCCCCTTTTGAAAAACATTGGTCCTCATCCATTACCTACAGTTCTATCTGGGTAAGGTGGAGAGACCCATTGACTGGGGCCTGGAGAGGACCAGACTTGCTCCTCACAGCAGGGAGAGGGTTTGGATGTGTCTTTCCTCAAGATGAAAAAAGACCCATTTGGGTACCAGCGAGAGACCTAAAATATTTGTCCCAACAAGGGGACACTGACAATCACTTCCCCAGGGAGTGTCCCACCCCTGAGGACTGATCCTAAAATGGTCTTCTACTACCAAACAACTCCCTCCCCTGCAGAGGATTGCTGGCTTTGGCTCCACTCTGGGCCTCCCTGGCTGCTTGCAGTAATTACCAATTATACAACTACAGTTGCCCATATCCATATGACCCTAAAAAATTGATCAGCCACCTCCCCATCCCCATCCAGCTTTTCTCAGTGTCTCCTTCTGGAACTTGCCTTTGGGCCCCGCCTTCCCCTAATAATTCCAATATAGATGTGGGATACATTCATCCTTCCTTCTGTATTTTTAACACAACAGAGCCCAGTACTCAACGCTGCCCACCTTCTGGAATGGTTTGATTGTGGAGGTGGGATGGCCTATGACTTTCTGCCCACCAATTGGACGGGCCTTTGTGCCCCAGCCACCTTAATCCCAGATGTAGATATCACTCCTAAAAATGAGGCCCTCCCTATACCCTCTTTTGATTATACCCGAGGGAGACCTAAGAGAGCTGTACAAATGATACCTTTATTCATTGGGATGGGAATAACCACAGGAATGGCCTCCAGAATAGCCAGGATAGGTATGGCAGTCCATCTCCACTGAAAGCTCTCTCTTCAGTTGATTAGTGACATAAAAGCCATGTCCAACACTATCCTTGATCTCCAACAACAGCTAGATTCCCTGGCTGAGGTAGTCCTACAAAACAGGAGGGGACTAGCCTACTAATGGCCAAAAAGGGAGGCATATACTTGTTTTTATAGGAAAAATGCTGCTTTTATGCCAATAAATTGGGAATCTTCCAGGACAAGATTGAGAGGCTCCAGGAAGTCTTGGAGAGGAGGCAGCAGGACCTCCAGGACAACCCACTGTGGACGGGCTTACATGGCTTCTTACCCTACCTTCTCCCTCTACCTGGACCCCTCCTTTTCCTTATCCTCATCCTCACTGTCAGGCCTTGTGTAATTAACAAAATTACACAATTCATTCACCAGTGGCTAAAGGCAATAAAACTCCATCATGTTGAGCTACATTACCACAGGCTGGCAAATCAGGAATTAACTTCCTCAGATGACCCACTGCCACCTCCTCTGCCCTCCATGTGACCGAGGACGGGTAAGACCTCAGACTGACTGAGACAACCTAAGACAGGCCATGGAGTGGGTTCTCAGTGAGCTAAACACATGGTACCCAGTGATGGGTAAGATCCCCAGAGGGGGACAACCTAAGGCAGGGGCCATGGTGACTAATGCTCTTACAAAAACAAAAGGGGTAGATGTTGAGTCTTGAGAGGCCCGGATGTGAGGCCTAGTGGAATTTCCTGAACCTAGCTAAAGTTTGATGACCTGTCTCTGACCAGCTATGACTCAGCAGGGCGCCAAGTGGCCTCTGGCCTGCTACTTCCACATAGGAAGTTGGAGTTCTCTAACACGCACTTAGAACCAATCATTTCAAAAGTCACAGTATACCATTGGTCCTTACCTCTCCCCTGATCCTAGAATCCCCACCCTTGTTCTCAACACTATATAGGCAACCACCTGTAACAATAAAGTGAGTTCCTGCTTCGACAAGACTACCGGCTTGGTGGTGAGTTCCTGGCCATCAACACTCACCCTCCTCCTCAACCCCTTGGGAGGGACCAGCCGGCCTGGTCCTTCCTCAGCACTACCTGCCAGGGGAGCCCGGCAATGAGCCTCATTTTTCAAGTGCAAAGACAAGAAAAAATTATGTACGAATATGTCTATTAATGAGATGCTATGAAGTAAATCAGTAGGAAAACCAATTGAAGTCAGGTGACCAGGAAAATCTTCTCTGAGGAGATATTTGCTTAAGGACTATACTTTAGAGAACAAGGATATTGTAATTTAAAACCTGAGTAGAAGGGCTGGAGAGATGGCTTAGTGCTTAAGGTGCATGCCTAAGATGCAAAAGGACCCAGGCTTGAATCTCCAGGTCCCACATAAGCCAGATGCACAAGGGGGCACATGCATCTGGAGTTCATTTGCAGTGGCTAGAGGCCCTGGCACACCCATTCTCTTCCTCTCTCTCTCTCTCTTTCTCTCTCTCCCTACCTCCTTCCTTCCCTCTCTGTCTAATAAAGAAATAAATAAAAGTAAATCTTTAAAATTTGAGTAGGAGAAAACTATAAACAGTGGAATACCCCCTTTACTATTTTGCTGGGTAAGGCAGTGCTCCCTTTAGTTTCGATGTTGTAAAGAATTCTGGGTACTTTGGGAAGGCAAGTCTAATATTTTTTACAAATAATAGGTCGGCTGCATATAATCCATGGATGCACTGGATGTGCAAGAATATAAAGCCACAGTATATTTAAATTATCCCTCCTATTTAAATATTTCAATACAATATTTCAAGAGCTATTTTTAAAAAATAGGGAAGCTTTTATGTGCATTTGTATCTACACATTTATGTGCCCTCATGCAATGATTTCTTTAGGATAAACTGTAGGAAATAGAAATGCTATAAAATCTATACATATCATTACAAAACTTATAATGCCCTCTGAAAACTTGTCTTTAGAAAAATTCTATAGTTATACTTCTCCTAGTTTTATAGATAAGAATGCTGGTATGTTTCCTGGGAATAATCAAATCATTTTCAGTACCAAAGACCACTTTCTAGGCATGATTATCAAACCTAGGCACTGCAAAAAATGAAAAATAAATACAGTATAATATTCTTCGCCTGAATAAGAGCACAGTATTCTGCAGAAATGAGGAACATATGGTAAGTACATAAAAGTACATGGGAAAATAATGGATATATTCCATCAGTGGCAAAAAGATATATGTGCTATGGATTAAGAACAGGCAGAAGGGCTGGAGAGATGGCTTAGTGGTTAAAGTGCTTGCCTGCAAAGCACAAGGATCCAGGTTGGATTTCCTGGTACCCATGCAAGCCAGATGCACATGGTAGTGCATGCATCTATCTGCTTCTTTTCTCTCTCTCTCTCTCATAAATAATTAAAATATTTAAATATTTTAAATTATGTTGAATATTTAAATATGCTTGTCTGGATGAGTTTGTGAATGATCCACATTGGAGCTCAAGCACTGGAGATGAGTCTTGTTTATATAGTGCTGAAGGCGATGTGGAGTATGTGGTACACTTAAGTGGTTCTTAAAATCAAGCAACACTCAGTCATAAGGGCTCTGCAATCCAGGATGAGGACTTGACGTGTAATGGAGACCCAGGAACAATTTATAATCCTGAGAGTTCCAAGATTGTTATTGGGAGATAAAGATGGCCTAAGGACAAGAGCTACAGAAAGAAGGCGAGGACAACGGACAAAGAGCAGGGGTGACAGTGTTCATAAACAGCAATGGGCAGGAAGGTCAGCCATCAGCGGAGTAGGGAGCAGAGGATGGCTTTGGAGGGTTAGAGCCCAAGTGACTCCTCTGGAGAGAAAGAAGGTTGGACAGAATAACAGAGGAAGTTCAACCTCAAGGTGAAGTAGGAGGTCGTGTGAGTCATCTTCTTGTTATAATAACTAGCACCTGAGATAAATGAGTTGATAAAGAGGAAAGTGTCCTTTGGGCTCACAGTTTTCGAGATTTCAGTCCATGAACAATAATCCCTGCTGCTTTAGGCCTGTGGGAGCACAACATGGTGGAAAAGCACAGCAGAACAGAGCTGGTCACCTCGTGGCTGGGGATGAAAGGAAAGAAGGCATGGGTTGTGGTACCAATGACCCCTTCAGGGGAACACAAATGACTGGAAGGTCTTCTACAAGCCCTGTCTCTGAAGGGTTCCACTGTCTTCTGACAGTTCTAAGCCAGGAGTGAAGCCTTTCACAGATGAGCCTACGTCTAACTGTAGCAGGAGAGAGAGGCCTGGTAGCTGTCTGAACACAAGAAGGAAGAGCAAAGCTGTTTGAGAATCAGAATAAAATAATTTTAAAACTCACTTATTTATTTACTTGAGAGAGAGAAGGAGGCAGAGAAAGAGAATGGGCATGCCAGGTCCTCTAGCCCTGGCAAACTAAGTCCAGATGCATATGCCATCTTGTGCATCTTGCTTTATGTGGGTAATGGGTAATTAAACCCAGGTCCCTTGGCTTTGCCAGCAAGTACCTTAACCATTAAGCAATCTCCCCAGCCCAAGAATGAAGTTACTTTTGGACCAAAGTTATGAGAAAGATAAATAAAAGGTTCCATGTGCTGGAGGGATGGCTAAGCAGTTAAGACACTTGCCTCCAAAGCCTAAGGTCCCCAGTAACCATGTAAAGCCAGATGCACAAGGTGGCACAAGTGTCCTGCATCCATTTGCAGTGGCAGGAGATCTCTGATATTGATATGTTTGTTCCCTCTCTCTCTCTCTCTCTCTCTCTCTCTCTCTCTCTCTCTCTCTCTCTCTCTCTTTCTCTCTCTCCCTCCCTCCCTCCCTCCCTCCCTCCCTCTTTCTTTCAAATAAATAAATGTTAAAAAGAGAGAAATTCTTGCTAGAGAGGATAGGGTGACCTTGGTCTAAGGCAGAGTCCATTTGTCAATCAGAGTGTATTCCCTAGCCTAAGGACATCTGCCAATGACCTCTGTTCCTTGTGAGGCATAAAAAATGAGGGTCCCTGAAGGAGCTGTGCATGATGACCCCTTGGTGATACAGGAACATGGGGTGTGTTTGAGAGTGACAACGCCATCTTTGGCTCTTTGTTGAGTTTCAATCCAGGAGTTAGGGTGCCAGATGGTCTTGGTCACTCTAACTTTCCAGAGTCAGTGGCTTCTATGTTTGTCTTTCATGAGTTCCATAAATGAAATCTTTGGAACCACAGAGGGTGAGGTTTAGGAAGGTTTTATTGTAGACCTTAAGAGAAGGAAAGAAGACAGAGTTCCCTTCTAGCAGGAGGGGTCCCAAGAGAGTCATCCACTCAGAGACTCAGATAAAGATTTCTTATAGGAATAATACTTCATTGGATGGGGGGATGAAGTGCTGATATCCGGAAAGTTTAGGAGTGGCAGGGCCCCAAAAGCAAAGATAAGGAATGTCCTTGAGTTTGTAAGGGACAATCTGAGTCACACTTATCTCCTTCCCCAAAGGACTAGAATCCTTACAGCCTCTACTTTTCTAGAGGCCAGCAACATAAGGGAAGAACCTGGTTTCCCCATGTCTCTCTCTTTCCCAGAGGAGACAACTAAGTCATGAGATCACTCCCCTCCCTGAAAACCTAGCGGCACCCAGACACATGACCAGTCCAGCTCCCCATCCAGTAGACTCCCATAAAAGACCTCAATCTGGGTCCCTAGGTGGGCTTCCCCATTTCTTTGAACTTTATCCTTGCCTCCTCTTGGACAGGAGCTCTATATTCTTTCCTCTTCCATCTCTACCTGTGCTATAATCAAATCTCTCTAAACTCAAGCCTCTGTGATCTGTGAATATCATTCTTCAAATTCACTAGACCAGAGCATGGGAGGTGCTGACTCGGCAGAAGCTTTGTGTGGTTGTGGTGCTAAGAACCCCAGATCCTGCCACCCAAGATGCAAGAAGGGCTCTGTTGCTCTCAATGGTGCTCCCAAAATTCCTGTATCAATATGGCAAAACGGAGTAAATGGGACATGTAGACAAGATAATTGGTTTGGTGTTACATTCAGGGACTTAGGCTAGCTGGAAAAATAAGTGGAGCCTATTGACAGATGGAAAGAAAAAGGAGGAATCAAGGGATTTGAGGACTTCATGAAAATTTTTTTAAAAAGCAGGTGTAAGTACTGAATAAAATGGATGCCAGTGAAATTTAAATAGCAGGAACAGCAGCCTTCTGCAGAGAAATGGGCAAATTCAGAAGGGGCCACTGGCTGCTGGAGTCTGTTGGGGGTTGCTGGTGTGTCGGGAATGAAGGAATTTCTTTTAGACAGCTGCTGCCTCGTGCACACTCATCTCCAGCCACCTCTACAGCATGGGCACACGCACACTCACTAGCACAGCCGCACACACGCTGGCCCATGCACACGTGAATTATTGTGCACACACTGATTTCTCCACCGGAAAACTTAGAACACTCTAAGCAACTCTTGAAAGCCTTCTCCAAGGCCCAGGTAGAAATCACTGTCCTCTTATCCTCTGTAGCATTTATATTAGAGTAAAAAAAAAAAAAAAAAAAAAAAAATCTGTGCTTCTCAAGTGTAGGTTAAAATGGGAGAGTTAGGATTTTGTTCATAGTTTTTCATGTTGGTGGGAGACAATAATTTATCCCCAACCCCTTTGCTGTGCAACAGAAAACATTCTTTCACTCAAACTGACAATTGTACCCAAAATGACTCATGTGCAGGCAGGTTGCATCATCCCGAGAAAGTCAAGCTGCGCTTTCAGAGCAAGCGTGGAGCGGGGCAGGCTGGGTCAGGCCCAGGCAAGGTCAGACGTGGGCTGAGCATGGTGGCAAAGCGGGAGGCGGTGGGAGGGAAGCCCTGGCCAGGACCCTGAGGGTTGAAACTAGAGAAGTGGAGTACTTTCAGCAAGTGAAATGCAGTATTTGGGCCAAATCAGATTGCACCCTGCCCTCCGAATACAGGGAGCCACCGGAACCAGGTGATGAAAGAGGGTGGAGGGAGCTGCCACAGTCACCGTAGACTTTATCTCCCTAAAGTAGGCAAGCACCACGCAGCCTATATGCAATCTCTGCTCTCATGCTTCTAACAAAACTCCGTGACCAGGGAGAACACAGCCAGAGACAGAGATTGTACTAGTCCTCTGTTCTGTGCCCTTCAGCAAAAACAGCCATTCCCACCTTCACCAGGAGCAGCTGTGACCACCTATGAGTGACCCTGGACAGGGAGCTTGTTGGCATTCCCTACAGAAAGCAGGGTATGGTTCTTAGACCCCCACCTGAAATCTCACCTGCTCACTGTGCCGGTTGTTTGTGGTGATGTGTGAGATCTCATGGTGCCAGAGAGACAGAGCATATCTAGAGTACAAGATCTAGATATACGGAATGGGGACCTTCATATACACTACTGTGGGGAGCGGTCATCCACGCTGGGATGAGACTCAGCGCTCTGGCTGCGCTGAAGTTATCCATGCTCCTGAAATAACCCCTCACCTCTGCTCCACAGGGAGGTGCAACGTCAGCGGAATCATACTTGAGTCTGTCCTTGGCTCTCTACCTCAGGGGAACAAGTGCTTGTCTTCATCTCCCCAGAGAAAAGTTAACACGACACTCCCCACGCCCCATCCAGGGTACGGGAGAACACACGTATATACACACAACCATATCCTTCATCTGCTTCAAGGCAAACCATGCATGGAAGACTCTGCCTTGTGATGGAATGGATTGTTTGCAAATAATTAATTGAGGTGGTATGGGTCAGTCCATTAATTAACAAAGAAGCATTGTCACTTGGTGGGTGTAGTTTCCCCATATAGAGCTAAAATAGACGTGAGAAAGCGTTGGTGTCTGAGGAACTCACGTCAGGATTTGAAGATCCTATAAGAAAGTGCAGTTTCGGTGGACATTGCAAGTGGATTTATGGACAGATGTGTCCCAAAGTTAGGCTTCCCTATGGTCTTTTTGACGTTTTGTATTTTGAGTTCCAGATCCCCACCTGCCTGGATACACCTCAAGATCTGACCTCTAGGTGGCGAGAAGTCTGTTTTCTCTGTATTTGGGCCTTGAAGCTCACTATCTCGTGAGTCTAATGTCTCTAAATCCTACCGTTCCCAATCCCCTGAAGTTTAGGTAGATTTAACTTGATATGTTACTGTTAAGATTATTATTATTTGGCCTGAGGAGGAAGATAGCAGGGCCATAAAACATGTAAAGATGTTCCTGTGTTAGATTTTCAAACCTATGACGGACTGTTCCTTGCTAACAATGCCTTGATGCCAATCACTGGGAAAGGGAGATGGTTTAGCATCCTAGGCTATGGACAGCATTGTCCTTAATCACATTGTTGCAGAGTGATTCGTAAGCAAGGTTTACTTGTTTTCACTGAACAGAAAACATACCCTATATGCTATAAACCATAAGTCAACTTAACAAAGAAGAAAGGCACAACACTGAGATGTGCATCTGCCACTGCCAGGGAGAGTGGCATTACAACTGAAGCTTCCTCCTTGAAGGAGTGCCCTTTGGCAGCAAAGTCTTTGTGATATAAAGAGAGAAGTCTGAAATAGCCTAGCATTTTGGTACCTTCTAAAGCTATGGAGCGGGTTCAGATGAGGACTGCAGAGAGTGAATATCAAGGACCCCGGGAGGCCAAAAGTGCTTCTCTCTTCATTGCCACAGATAGGCCTCCTCACCCGAGGCCTGGGTACCATGCACAGGACTACTAATTCCGTGATTTCTCTAAATATGGAGTGGCCTTTAGTAAGCTCCTTAATTCCACCTATAGTCTTTATTCCTTTACAGTACTTTACTCCTCTGGTCAGGAGGATGTGTCTTTATCCAACATATGTGTATTCAAAACTCACACCTGCTTCGTGTTTAAGTGAAATAACATACTAGCAGTATTAGCAAGCCATCTTAGCACTAAAACATATAGTGAGGCAAGTAGGCATTAGGGTTAGAGGTCATTGAAGAAAGAACTTCATCTTCTGTTTCCATGGAAATCCACCTTCAAATGGCTCTACAAAAATTAACTCTTTACCCAGGTCCCTTCTGATTGTCCTGCAGGGCCTGAAAGTCAGCAATAGTGGAGACCGTACAAAACCGTCTACTCCTGGGTGAAGTCTAAGCGAGCTAGATTGAGTTGCCACCCATCTCCTAAATGACTTTAGAGTCTTAAGTCTTGAGTGGGGGATGTTGTAGGTAGGCAGACATTGGTCTTAGAGGTCTTTATGGAAGGTCTGCACCTTCTGTTTTTCTGACAATATTAGAAAAGGAAGAGACACTTCCTCTGACCCACCTTCTGTATATAAATTGAGGTCAGAAAACAAGCCAAGAACTATACATGCAAAGCAAGACCTAGAAGGCCAGCCACTACAGAACAAGTGCTCTTGTTTCTCCAGAGAAGAGATTGCAAAAGAAAGAGAAATTGGTGGTGAGGAATTTTCAGGTTACAAGGAAACATAAACAAAGCAAGGAAATGCCTCTCCCTGGTATCTTCATTCAAATAGCTGAACTTAAAAAAAAATTGAAGAAAATCTGAATATTGACTAGATATTTGGTGCACATTAGGGAATTACTACTGATTTTTAAATTTATAATAATGAATTTATACATTTTAAAAGTATATATATATATATATATATATATATATATATATATGACTGATATTGAAATATTTATAGACAATTTGATTCAGGGGATTGCTACAAAGTGATTTAGCAGACAGAGATGGGGAGAAGGGAGTTGGGTGACACAAATAAAAGAGGACTGCCCACTAGTTTGTTGACGCTGGTGGTGAGTAAATGTCTGTTCTTGTATTTCCCCTGAAAAAGGGAGGGAAGATCAGTAGCGATGACTAACCCATCCCAGGGGCACTCAAACCTCCATTGCCCGTGAGCAGAGCACCCAGTCACACCCCTGGACCTTGGCTTCTGCATCTGCCTCCACCCTCAGGCTACCCACTCTCTTCTGCCCTTTGAACACATCTGAAGGCCTTTTATCTGGGGCCTCTCCATTTCCTGCTGGTCTAATCCAGGCTCACTGTCTGGTCATGCACTCTAAACCCCATGATTTTGTGCTGCACCCCCTTTATAGACACCCCTGTCATCAGCTCCTCTCCTCTGCATGCGAGGCCTCAGCTGAGCTTGTACAGCCACTGGCCCCACCCCACAGTGTATGTCAAGTGTGGCCATTGCAGCTCCATGACCGGCAGCCTGGTGAAGGCCAGCACCATGGGGCGACCCTCAGGGGTCTCCCACCACTACTACTCTGGAGCTTCCTCCAGCTCCAAGGCCCCACTCTGCCCACTCCACTGGCTCATTGGTATCCATGGCAAACCAAGGCAAGTCCACCAGATTCAAGCCCACCAACTTCCTCTTCCCCAAAGTAGGAAGTTTTCCTTTGCTATTCCCATTCTTTCTCTTCTCCCTCCTCCTCAAGGTGGCTGAACCACCATTTATCCCAGTCTCCCTCCCTTCCCCCTGTCCTTTTATCTCCCTCCCCTTTCTCTCCTCTATTGCTTCTTTGTATAATTTTCCATTCCACAGCAGACTAATTTCTAGGTTGTTGTCTCCTCTTACTTTGTTTGCCAAAACACTTGTCACCACTCATTCCTCAGCTCATTGTCATTGAGGTGGCCTCCCCTATGTCTCACTGAACCCCTCCAAATCTCCAATGATAACAAATTTCCAGAGTCAAAATGCAGCATCCTATCCTTATCTTAGCTGATATCTTAATGACTATGACATCAGCGGATCAGTGAGGCTCTGAAGAACTTGAAGACATCCCTAGGAAGACACAGTAAGATCCACATACCGGGTCCCAACATGAGCCATCTTAGAACGTTTTGAAATATATGGCTTAAACCTCAGAAGCACTAAGATGGCCAGAAAGCAATTCCAGGAGATAGGCATAGACCCATGTTATAAGTCAGTGGTGGTTTGTGTTCTCAGGAGCCTGTATGAGCCATAATTATCTAAGTCTGAGGATAGAACAGACAAATTCTGTGGTATTACCTCTGGAGAGTCCAGGGCTTAATGGGGTTTGCCACTCTGATTCACTGCGTCACCACTGCTTGAACCTAAGAATAAAAATAAATTCATGGATTACATATGTAGTTCAAAATAAGTTAACCAGTTGAAAATAACTTATAAGGGAAATTACAAAGATTTTGCACCGCAAAGGACACAGTGAAAAAAGCAAAGAGGCAACCTACAGAATGGGAAAAAATCTTCGCCAGCTATATATCTGAATGAGGATTAATATCTAGGATATACAAAGAACTCAAAAAGTTAAATAATAAGGAATCAAACAAGCCAATCAAAAAATGGGCTATGGAGCTAAATAGAGAGTTCTCAAAGGAAGAAATACGAATGGCATATAAGCATCTAAAAAAATGTTCTACGTCACTAGTCATCAGGGAAATGCAGATTAAAACTACATTGAGATTCCATCTCACTCCTGTCAGATTGGCCACCATCATGAAAACAAATGATCATAAATGTTGGCGGGGATGTGGAAAAAAGGAACTCTTCTGCACTGCTGGTGGGAATGCAATCTGGTCCAGCCATTGTGGAAAACAGTGTGGAGGTTCCTAAAACAGCTAGAGATTGATCTACCATATGACCCAGCTATAGCACTCCTAGGCATATATCCAAAGGACTTATCTCATTTCCTTAGAAGTATGTGCTCAACCATGTTTATTGCTGCTCAATTTATAATAGCTGGGAAATGGAACCAGCCTAGATGTCCCTCAACAGATGAGTGGATAATGAAGATGTGGCACATTTATACAATGGAGTTCTACTCAGCGGTAAAGAAAAATGAAGCTATGAAATTTGCAGAAAAATGGATGGACCTGGAAAGTATTATACTAAGTGAGGTAACCCAGACCCAGAAAGCCAAGCGCCACATGTTCTCTCTCATATGTGGATCCTAGCTACAGATGACTGGGCTTCTGCGTGAGAATGAAAATACTTAGTAGCAGAGGCCAGTAAGTTAAAAAGGAGACATATGGGTAGAGAAAGGAAGGGAGGAGGATACTTAGTAGGTTAATATTGTACATATGTAATTACAATGAATGTAATGGGGAGGTAATATGATGGAAAATGGAATTTCAAATGGGAAAGTGTGGGGGTGGGGAGGGAGGGAATTATCATGAGATATATTTTATAATCATGGAAAATGTTAATAAAAAAATGAACAGAAAAAAAAGAAAAGAAAATAACTTATAAGGGAGACTCCAATGAAAGAAGCCAGGTACCAAGAATATATTTTGTAAAGCTCCACATAGGTTAAATAAAGAAAAAGAAAGTGAATCAACTGTGAAATTAGTGCAGACAGATATTGCAATGAGGATAGCATTTTCAGCCTTACTTTTTCCCTCCCAGATGAGAGAGTGTACAAAGACATATTTCTGGGCACTAAGAACATCAAAGGAGCACAGTTGCTACACAGATATGTACCACCTTAAAAATTCATTAAGCCTTATATCGATGTGTATTTTGATACATGAAACTGAACTGAGAGCATATCCCTAATCCAAGAACACGGTTAATCCAATAAGAGTAATGGATGAAATGCTCAAATTACAAAATGAGCACCCCTACCACCACCAAGCATTCAGGCCAGCCTTTGTGATTTCAATGTGACTTCTCAAGTGTCTTGCTCACCTCATCCAACTGTGAGTTCATATCCATGCACTTAACTTTCATTGATGGCCACTCTGTCAGGCAGCCATTCTGTCCTGGAGACTTTGGTTTCCAGAAACTTGCCTAATAGTTATTCAAATGTCTCATTCCCAAAGACTTAGGCACCGTCAGAATATTAACATGTTTTCTTAAATTTTCTCACCATGCAAGGCTTACCTAGTGGGCTCTCCTAGCAATCAAATTTTGTGTCCCTTCACGATGACGTTCTTTAGCTGTGCAGTTCCAAGAAAGAGTGCCTAGTCGGGGTAAGCTAGAACGTTGTCTAGGATGCCTCAGCGTTCACTACTTGTCTCTTCTGAACGTTTTCTTCTATCTCATCGGTAACTGATTAGTGACATTCCTCATTGCTGTGACAAAACACCCGGCAAAAACAATTTAAAGATGAGATTAAAAAGAGTTATCTGGGCTCATGATTCAAGGACATAGTCCATCAGAGCCAGAAAGTAAAGCCACAGAGCATGAGGTGGGCAATCACATTGCATCTGCAGTCAGGAAGCAATGCGATAAGTGTTGGCACTTGGCTGTCTCTTTATTTGGTCCACGACCTCACCCACCCATGGAATAATGTTGCACATAGTTACGGTGGGTCTCCCACTTCAATTAACCTGATGTTTAAAAAGTCCCTCAAAATATGCCCAAAGAAGGTCTCCTATGGGATTGTAGGTTCCGTCCAGTTGGCAATATTAACCATCACAACTGACATTTTACCAGCTCTCACCTTACGACAGGTACCCCTTGTACGTCTGCTTCCCTTTGCCCAGCCTGCCTTTCCTGTGCCACCCTGAGCTCACCCTGGACCTTTCAGTGGCTCCTCGATGATTTCACGTTCAAGGTCAAACCACCACACCTACGCCAGCTCTCGGCCCTGTGCGATCGGCAGCTACTCGGGCCCCACCGCACCCCCACGTCCGTGCTGCTGGGTACGGCGCGATTCAGGGGAGGCGTGAGTGTCACTTAGGGAGAGACACTTCCTCACTGCGCAGAAGTGCCTCGTGCACTTCAGCACACTTAGCATCCCAGGTTCCTGTCAGCCAAATGTCTGTGGTCCCCCACCCACAGGTATTGTGACAACTCCAACAGGTCCTCGGTGTTTCCAAGCACTGCCTGCTGCCCCTTCCCATCTACCCGCCTCTCCTGGTCCCTCTCGCCTCAGATGAAGCCCTGGGCTGAGCCATGCCAACCTCCTTATTCATAGTCTAAGAACATGGGGTTAGCTATCTGATATGGCCAAACTCAATATTCGGTCCATCCGAAGCCTTCCTAATGATATCCAATGACACCGCATGGTTTCCTTTGCTAAGGATGCTTGTCACCATTGCTGTAATAGCTTGGTGATTTGTTATCCCTCCCTCTGGCCGCATTGTTCAACCCTAATTAACTATGAGCAAATTACAAACCTTAAGTCACTCCATCTCTCTAGCACTTGGCGCAGTGCCTGGCACGCAAAACAACTAAGCTTGAATGAACAACAGGATGTTGAGCATACTTTCCCTGATGACTCAGGGTTTCTATTTCATGGCAGGGAGATGTCTCCAGGGCAGATTGAACCTCTTATACTTTTTGCCTCTGCATCAAAAGACGCACCTCTGCTCTGTCTTAGGGATGTGTGTGTGTCTAGAGTGCACGTTGCTTCATCAGCATGCATGCCTGAAGTGGTCCTTCCCATTCTTTGGAAACTGAGGCAGACCATCTGCAGGGCTGTGGTGAGGCATTCTGTGAGCTTTGGCTCCCTGAATATTATGAAGCAACTGTATCCTTTCAGGATCCGGAGTCATATTCCTGATTCTCATGAACTTTCATATGTTTTGAGTCTTGGTTTATGGGACCCTCCTGAGCAATTATTGTATTTTGGGAATCTTCTTTAAAGATGTTTAAAGATATATGTGTATGTTTAAAGAAGATGCATTGTGCCAGCTGAAATGATTGGTTTATAACTGAGTGATGTACTAAGTGATTTCTCCAAGTATCATGTTTCTTGGTCACAAAGTATCTGGCTGTGCCTCTTTATATTTTTGGATGACTTTCAACTTACAAACAGCAACATTTTCATTGTAATTTATATATAATCAAGCCTGAAATCTTAAGAAGATAGGTAAACAGTCAGGCATAATTAAATGATGATTATAAATTTTCAGAAAATTTTCATAATTATTGTGCCTTTAAATATTTTCAGTCAGGGGCTGGGAAGATGGTTCAACAGTTAAAGGTGCTTCCTTGCAAAGCCTGGTGGACTAGGTTCAATTCCCATGCCACCTATATAAAACTGACAAAAAATGGTGTAAGTGGCTAAAAGGATGGATTAGCAATTAAGGTATCTGCCTGCAAAGCCAAAGGACCCGGGTTCAGGTCCCCAGGACCCACATTAGCCAATTGCACAAGGGAGCACATGTGTCTGGAGTTTGTTTGCAGTGGCTGTAGGCCCTGGCATGCCCATTCTCTCATTCTCTCTCTCTCTCTCTCTTCCCCTCTCCCTCTTTTTCCATCAAATAAATGAATAAAATATTTTTTAAGTGATGTAAGTGACTGATGTTAGATGCAGTGGCAAAGGCCTTGGTATGCCTCAAACCCCCCCACACACATACATATGCAAATAGGTAAAGAAAAATTTGTAAAACTATATTTCAGTGGGTATCTTATAAAAGATGAGACTCAGTCAATAAGTAGCTTGTTAGTTCCTTTATTTTCAATATTCATTCTTATAATCAGTTTCTTCTTACAAAGTAATTATAATTTATTAGACAAAATTAAGCATACAGAAGAAAATTTAAAAGTTTGAAAAAATTAGCTGGGTGTGGTGGTGCATGCCTTTAATCCCAGCACTTGGGAGCCAGAAGTAGGAGGATTGCCATGAGTTCAAGGCCACCCTGAGATTACATAGTAAATTCTAGGTCAGCCTGAGCTAGAGTGAAACCCTACCTCAAAAAATCAAGAAAGAAAAAATTGCTTGTAAGAAGCCCCATATAATCTTATTCCCCCCAAACCATAGTATAATAACTTGCACTGAACCACATAGTTTATGGGAAATTAGTATTAAATAACTAACTATAGAACATCTAAAACTATAAATAACTTAAAATAAAATACAGCATAACTCTAACATGAGCTGAAACAAAGCAAAGTATGATGCAATATGAATCAATTTCATCCATTGGACAAGTCCAATGAGACACAGATCATGTAAGTGCTGAATGGGGTGCGGGTGAGATCTTTGACCCCAGTTGTATTCTTTTACTTCTTGGGCTGTGTCCAGTTCCATCACAGAAGACATCAGTTCTCACATCCTCTTGACTTTTCGGCTGTAGGAAGAAGAGTGCACACAATGAAGGGGGAACTAGTTGGTAGGGATGGCCTTGGCACCTAAAAGTTTCCTCACATACCCTCAATCTCATCTCAAGAAGCAAAGCAGCTCAGAGTGCACATGAAGAAACTGAGGTTGAGGGAGGAAGTCTTCACCCAACACAACTGAGCTAGTTAAAAAAATAGGACATGACACTCATCTTCTGTTTCCCCATGCAGTGTCCATGGTACACTACTGTTAGGTGCCAGCTATGGAAAAAATGTGACCCTCTGTTATATTAATATAAACCAGAACCATTTGGCATCTTTTTAACTAATGTCAGGAAGTCTAATATTCGTGTGGTGTGTGTGTGTGTATAAAGGTTCAAGCAGCTAGGGACTAACAAATGTACAGGGAAATCTAATATATAATGTTAAAAAGAAAGTAATCACAATAATGATGATAATCTATAGGTGGAAAATGTATTCTTTGCTTGCATGGTCCAATCTAAATTTTTCCTTCCATTGTACTTAGGCAGGAGAATTCCAGCAGACCCATGATCCACCTTTCTTGCCCATCCTACCTTTATTTCCTTTGAAAAGATCTCATACCTGAGGATTTGAACAGCCTTCTTCACCCAGCTCTGTTTTGGATTGGCACACACAGACAACTTCATTTTTGTGTGAAAGCTGAAAAGCAGAAAGTTTGATTAGTGTTTAGCAAGCTTTTTAATGCCTTTTACAGAACATGCAATGGGAATTTTAAATCCCAGATGACTCTACACACTAAACATTTTACTTCAAGACATGAAATGAGAGGGAAAAACTGATTATGATAAATCTTGATACAAGAAATGAAATTGATTCTTCTTGACTTTCTCTGTAACATAACAGGTGACCACACAGTGTGGGAAGATAAAGTCCAGAAATTATCATTCAACTTTGCTGCTTTGGCTGCATGTAAAACACATGAATCTGATTGATAACGTATCATTCCAAAACATAACATTCCATATGATTCATAAATATCATAGCTGACAATATAATTAGTCCCAAACATTGTCCAGTAGAAGATGCACATTTCAAAGCCTATGCTTTCGTTGCACGGCATTCAACAATGTATAAGTTTATCTAAGAAAGCGATTTCTGCCTTATGCTACCTAGCTTAAAAAAACCAAACAAAGTTTTTGGCTTATTTCCATCTTAAGTTAAGCTTTGAAGAACATATGAAATAAAGCTATTCTTACCACAAAAAAGTGAAAGAAAATTATACCTGTATTCCTGACCTAACTGAGTGAAAACGGAGAGGTAACTTACATAACAGCATCGATGTCACAAGCCTCGTTGGCCGTCTGCTTGGTGAAACCCACAATGAGGTGGTTAGGGATGGTCTTCTCCGTGTACCGGAGGCAGCAGTCAAAGTTGCTCGCTGCTAAAAGGAAAACAAAAGGCATCAAGTCCACAGCAATAAACTTCTCCTATAACTGGTATTGTGGAATTAGTTAAAGTTGCTACAAGTCTACTGCATCTGATTTTTATGGTAAACAATCTGTGTAGTGGAAGGGTTTTCGGACCTTTGAAACCTGTTTGGGGTAATTAAGATCCAATTTAATGGTTTCCAGTGATTATTTTAAAATGCTGTGCTGAGAAGTTCAGGTTCACTTATGTTGTTTAGAAACCACAACTTTTCTCTCTCTAGCAAGAAATGTAATTGACCGTTTCACCATAGTTACTCAAGAAGATGGACACCTATCCCAACCTCAACATTTAGGAAATATCATGGTTTATTGTCTATAATTATGTAAGTTGTCACTAAAAATAGTTTTAAAAACACTTCTTTAGATATATTAGGCTTTCAAATTCAGAAAAAGATAATGACAGGTTTTAATTTTTATCGGGCTTTGCACCTGCAGCTTAAGTGAACACCAGTAACAAAGCAACGCTTGAACACCCCGCTGAGTCACCCTGTGACCTGCTGTAAGGTGCTGGTAAACACGACCTCAAAGCTAGAGAGCAGTGTCCCCATTCGGGAGGACATCCAAGTGAAGTTCCACAATTTGCACCTAAATGGACAAGTTATGAACTTTCCTGACATTTAGTTGGGAGGTGAAAAGGCTGGGAAGGGGAAGCGATCTCTAGATCTCAGAAGGACCTTACATACTGGGAATGCTAGACAGTGTTACCTCACCCCGAGGACCTTGTCCTGAAGTTCTGACACTTCTGAAAGAATATCACGCCCTAACTTTCCTGGAATTGCCAGCAGGGAGCCTGCCTGATTGCTAGCCATGGCGCTTCCCTCCTCCACTCCCCAGACAGCTGACGACTACCCCCTCTCCCTCTGCTACACTTCCTAGCAGGCTGGCATCCCTTGGGCCTCCTGGGTGAGCCTGGGGCTGAGGGAGGAAGGAAAACAGGCGTCTCTGCTGCACAAGCATCCAGGGTGCTTACCTTCCGACTGGCTGCAGAGGCAGAGGAGCAAGGCTGACCCCACAGCAAGGAGAAGGAGAGTCTTGCTGCTGCATGCCATGCTCAGCTCCAGGGGAGATCAGCTCCTCGCCCAGTGCCAGGAGTGCCAGCTTGGCTCTGCCAGCCGCCCTACTTATAGCAAAATATTGGGAATGTACACAAAGAAGGCGGGCTCTCACTGGGGTTTTCCCCATTGATTAATCTGCCCCACCATGGTGTCGTCACAAAGAAAACCCACAGGGAAAACTTCCTGCTTTCCTTAATGTTGGGAAGGTGTAAAGTTTAAGTAGGGGTTGGGGCGGGCTGGAAAGGAAAGAATTATGTCAATTCCTCTGGATGTACAAAGAGGAAAAGCAGCTCCTTGCGTAGCTCAGAAATGGCTTTTGTCCATTGTTAACTGGATTGCTCTTGACTCTGAAATAGAGGAGCCCCGGTGATACGAAGATCAGCCCCTGCATGGAAACGTTTCAATACTTTTGCACCCTGCGTCCTGCCCACAACCACACAGGGAGGGGAACAGTTAGGTGGGATGCCAGGAATCCTCGGACACACACTTAAAATTGTATGATTGAGAGTCAGCTGAGAGAAAAGCCCTTGGATTTCTAGACCAACCTTCACAGCGGGTAATGTAAGAGCTTGGTAGTTGCCCAAACTATCATGGAAAAAGCTAGCATGTAAGATTGAGATTGGAGCCTCCACTTAGGTCAGTTTGATGTCAGTGTATCTAAGCATCTTATCTATTTATATGGCTCAAATCAGTGTTGCAGCCCAGAAAATTAGACCCACCTGCCTACATTCTTTGTGATATGTACTTATACAACACACAATTTCAGAAGGGTCAGTAAAAATCCTGTCAGCAATAGCCAACCAGAAAAACATTTCTAATGGTGACAACGACTATAATGTGTTAGGAATTTCTAATCTAAGGTGGCTTAACAAGAACTGCTCACCAGGATTGAATTGATTGGAAGAAAAAAGATATGCTTTGAAAGAATAAACACAAGAGGGCTAGAATTGCAGACAAAACATATTTTTAAACAAAATAATCCCAGCACCATGAATTTGAGGCCATCCTGAGACTACAAAGTGAATTCCAGGTCAGACTGAACTAAAGCCAGAACTTATCTCAAAATAGCAAAAATAAGTTATTACAATAAAGATGAATTTTCTGAATATTAAAAGATCATCAATCAATGATCAGGAATATACATATATATGTATATATATGTGTGTATATATACATATATATGTATATGTATACATATGTATACATATATATATACATATATGTATATATATATGTATATATATATATGTGTGTGTGTGTGTGTGTGTGTGTGTGTGTATGTGTATTTATAGCAAAGAAAAAAAGAAAGAAAATTCCCACAGAAATAAATGTACATCACTGACTGGAAAGAAACAAAGGACTATAAGGCAAAACTATAAACTCCACACCAGCAAAAAAGAAGATGCAAATTAGTAAAATATATGATTAAAGAAAAAAAGATATAAAACAATAATTAAATAGAAAAATTGACCCAATTTATGACAAGGTATCATACTGATAATTATCTCTTTTCCACAAAGAAAATCCCAGGACCAAATTTCTTCACTGGTAAATTCTATCAGTCAAAGAAGAAATAGTGTCAACCTTCCAAATCTTTTCCAAAAACTTAGAAGAGAAACTTTCTATTTATTTTATTTTTCTGTTTTTTTGAGACAGGGTTTCACTCTCGGAGAACTGTCTAAATCCTTCTATGAGTAGAACCCTGACAATAACAATGTAAGAAAAGGACAGACCAGGGAAAGAAAACTGCAGATTTATCCTCTCATGAATACACACATGAAAATACTCAACAAAATAGTACAGTACATTTAATCTTAGATAAAAGGATTATATATTATAATCAATTGGGATTTATTATACAATCCCACCAGGGCATTGACCACTCAGAAGAGTATGAGTTGAAGAAAATGTAAGACAAGAGTTAGTGGAATCAAAAATGAAATCCATATGAAAATACTTGACTATTTTCTCATGAGAAGAGCACTCAGCAAATAGGAATAGTAGTGAAATTCTTCAGTCTGATAAAATTAATCTGTAAAAATCCCAGAATTCAAATGATACTTAATGTGGAGAGGCTGAACACTTCCCCCGAGATCATGGACAAGGCCGTCTGCTTCCAGCATTTCTACTTAGCCTTGTAGTGGAGGTGCACTTAACACAGGAGGAAATGGGCAACTGGGCTATACAGGAAGGAGTAACTATGTTAATTTGTTGGTGACAGTATGATGTATATGAAAAACCTAAAGAATTCATTAAAAAGTAATAAATGAGTTATGCAAGATTCAGTATCTATATACAAAAAAAAAAAGAAAGAAAGAAAGAATTGTGGGCTGTAGAAATGGTTTAGCAATTAAGGCACTTGCCTACAAAGCCAAAGAACCCAGATTTGATTTACCAGGACACACATAAGCCAGATGCACAAGGTGGCCCATGTGTCTGGAGTTCATTTGCAGTGACTGAAGACCCTGGTACACCCATTTTCTCTCCCTCTCTCTCTCTCTCTCTCTCTCTCTCTTTCTCTCTGTCTCTTTTTCTCTTGCTCTCAAATAAATTTTTAAAAATTTATTTCCTATATATTAGTAATGCACATTCTGAAAATAAAGCTACAAAAACAACTCAATGCATGAAAAAGAATAAAATATGAGCTGGGTGTGGTGGCACTTGGAAGGTTAAGGCAGGAAGTTCCTAATAATTCTGAAGCTAAACTTGGCTACATAGTGAATTCCTGACCTACCTTGAATATATAACAAGACCCTATCTCAAAAGATAAAGACAAAACAAAGAAAAAAATCAAATAGGTATAGTATTGATTCAAAAAGTTAAAATGTAACTAAAAATTATAAAACATCATTTTAAAAATAAAAAAGACCTAAGTACATGGAAATGTTTTCTATGTTCATACACTAGAAGAAAGTATTATAAAGCTGACAATATTCCCCTCAATTAATCTACAGATTCAACAAAATTCCTAATAAAATACAAATTAGCTCCTTTTTAGAAATAGGAAAAAAAATTAAATTCATATAGAATTTCAAGAGATCCTGAATAGCCCATAAAATCTTCAAAAAAGAAAGGAATAAAATTAGAGAAGTGAGTTTCTGATTCTAAAACTTATTATGAAACTATACCTGTCATGGCATGGTACTGGCATGAATCTGATTATATAGACCAGTGACATAGAATTGAGAACCCAGAGATTGCCTTGCTGACAGTGACCAGAGCATTTAATGAGAGGAATAAGTCTCCAGAAAATCATGCTAATTACATGAAAAAAATTAAGTCAGACACAAAATACACAAAGTGTGTCACAGTAAATTTAAACTATGAAACTCTAGAGAGAAATCAATCTTCATAACCTTGGGCTTAGCAAGGCTTTTTTTTCAGACATCAACAGCTCAAGTAACAGTATAAAATATAAATAAAATGGATGATAGCAAAACCAGCAGGAAGGCAGAGGGGGTAAGAGGATAGTATGGTTGAATAAGAAAAAACTGTAATGACATATGCATGGAAAGGTCAAAATAAGATCCATCCCTTTGTATGCTAATTATTTTAAATTAAAACCTTTTTGTTTCAATGAATGCCATAAAGAATCTGAAAATAATTCCAATGGAAAGGAAGGAAATATTTGCAAATCACATATATGGTAAAGAGCTTCTCATGTATCCAGAATATATAGAGAACCCTTACAATGATATGGTAAATAACTTAATTGCCATCTAAAATTGAAAACTGAAAAGCTACCATTTAAAATTTAAAAATTAACAATATATGTAAATAGACATTTCTCCAAAAGGAACACAGAAATGTCCATGAGGTACAAAAAAACCACAAGATGTTCAGTGCTCTTAGTCGTTAGGGACTGTCAACCAAAGCCTCCACAACATGCCAGTGCGCACCCACAAGGGTGTCCATAATCAAAGACAAGGAGAGCTGACAGGGAAGGAGAGAAACTGGAACATAATGTGTCGTTGCTGAGAAAACAAAAACGAAAAGATGGGTGGCAAACATTCCTCAAATGAGAAAATTCCTCAAATGTTTAATCATAGAGTTGACTTCCCACTCCTAGGTGTACCAAAGATAAAGAAATACATATTTATATATATTATACTTTTAATATTTATATATCATATTTAATATGTTATATGTGATGTATATATACTTTGTATATGAATGCTCATAATAACTGTATTCATAATAGATAACATGTAGTAATAACTAAAATGTCATCAATTGACAAATACATAAATAGAATGTAAGAAATTTATAGCAACCTAAAGCAATCTACACATTTAATGCAATCTCTATCAAAATTCCAAAGGCTTTCTTCATGGAAATAGAAAAAAACAATCCAAAGATTCATTTGGAATCACAAAAAAACTCGAATATCTAAAATAATACTGAGCAACAAAAAAGAGGCTGGTGGTATCACCATACCTGATTTTAACCTATACTACAGAGCCATAGTAACAAAAACAGCATGGTACTGGCACAAAAACAGACATGTAGATCAGTGGAACAGAATAGAGGATCCAGATGTAAGCCCAAGTAGCTATAGCCACCCGATATTCGATAAAAATGCCAAAAATACTCATTGGAGAAGAGACAGCCTCTTCAGCAAATGGTGTTTTGAAAACTGGAAATATATCTGCAGAAGGATGAAAATAGATTCTTTTCTCTCACCATGCACAAGAATTAAGTCCAAATGGATTAAAGACCTTAACATCAGACCGGAAACTCTGAAACTGCTAGAGGGAAAAGTAAGGGAAACCTTTCAACATATTGGTCTTGGCAAAGACTTTCTGAATACAACCCCAATTGCTCAGGCAATAAAACCACAGATTAACCACTGGGACCTAATGAAATTACAAAGATTTTGCACCACAAAGGACACAGTGAAAAAAGCAAAGAGGCAACCTACAGAATGGGAAAAAATCTTCGCCAGCTATATATCTGATAAAAGATTAATATCTAGGATATACAAAGAACTCAAAAAGTTAAATAATAAGGAATCAAACAAGCCAATCAAAAAATGGGCTGTGGAGCTAAATAGAGCATTCTCAAAGGAAGAAATACGAATGGCATATAAGCATCTAAAAAAATGTTCTACGTCACTAGTCATCAGGGAAATGCAGATTAAAACTACATTGAGATTCCATCTCACTCCTGTCAGATTGGCCACCATCATGAAAACAAATGATCATAAATGTTGGCGGGGATATGGAAAAAAAGGAACCCTTCTGCACTGCTGGTGGGAATGCAATCTGGTCCAGCCATTGTGGAAAACAGTGTGGAGGTTCCTAAAACAGCTAGAGATTGATCTACCATATGACCCAGCTATAGCACTCCTAGGCATATATCCAAAGGACTCATCTCATTTCCTTAGAAGTACGTGCTCAACCATGTTTATTGCTGCTCAATTTATAATAGCTGGGAAATGGAACCAGCCTAGATGTCCCTCAACAGATGAGTGGATAATGAAGATGTGGCACATTTATACAATGGAGTTCTACTCAGCGGTAAAGAAAAATGAAGCTATGAAATTTGCAGAAAAATGGATGGACCTGGAAAGTATTATACTAAGTGAGGTAACCCAGACCCAGAAAGCCAAGCGCCACATGTTCTCTCTCATATGTGGATCCTAGCTACAGATGACTGGGCTTCTGCGTGAGAATGAAAATACTTAGTAGCAGAGGCCAGTAAGTTAAAAAGGAGACATAAAGGGTAGAGAAAGGAAGGGGGGAAGATACTTAATAGGTTGATATTGTATATATGTAATTACAATGATTGTAATGGGGAGGTAATATGATGGAGAATGGAATTTCAAATGGGAAAGTGTGGGGGTGGGGAGGGAGGGAATTAGCATGGGATATATTTTATAATCATGGAAAATGTTAATAATAAATAAAATAAAAAAGAAATTTATAGCAACAAAAATAATGAGATGCTAGCAGAAACAACAAAATGAATGAATTTTGGAAAACACTGTGCCAAGTACAAAAGGCCACTAAGCATGATTCCCTGGGTATCATGTGTTCAGAGCTGGAAATCTATACACTGAGGGTCTAAGACAGGCTGGCATGCTAGGGAACAGAAGAAAAAACAACAGGATGGGGAGTGTGCCAGTAGATAAGTTTTTGTTGTTGTGTATCTAAAAATAGATACTGCCCGACCTGGGGAATAAAGCTCACCGGATTGTATAGTTCTCAACGAGTGAATTTTATGGCATGTCAATTGCACCTCAATAAAGCTGACAACAAGGGAACTCTCCATCCACCTGGGTCTAATGCCAACCCCAGCCCACAGTCAGCCCTTCCTCTTCATCGCTACAGATGGCTGCCAGCGTTTCTCCATCCTTTTGTCTTTTCCTCCCCCCCTCCCCCGTCTAAATCACGTTTATCCCTTCAGCTTCCTTTAGTAGCCATTAAAACAACAATGACTTTTTAGCTTTTTATGCTTATCAAAATGTTTGTTTCTCTCTGTTTCAGTGTGACGTATCATTTCAAATGCATCACTTGAATACTTTCTCCTTGGGCAATTTTTTTCTATTTTTTGTCAATTTTTTTGTAACTAAAATATGTTTGTTTGAATAAGCTTCAAATATTCTTTCATTTAATTCTATTATTGGATAAAAATTTCAAGCCGAAAAGAGTTTCATGCAGTGGTGGATTTTGCTATATTTCTTTTTTTAACTTTTTGTTGACAGCTTCGATAAGTACAGGCATTTTGGCATTTTATTAGTTTTTTTGTTAGCATACAGAGTATTGGACTTTGCTAAGACATTATCAAACATTATTTATGTTTCATCCTAATGCATCTGCTTCCCTGGCGCCTCCCTCTCCTCTTCCTCCATTCTGGCCAGTTCTCTATTGCCCCTGAACAGTAGCAACTTCTGCTTTCATGTGACATGCATTCCACCACCTTCTCCCCCCACTCTCTTAATATGGCTTTTTCTCCCCTCATGATCCCCTTTCTAGTTTCATGTTCTACACACACACACATACACAATCTTTAAACCCAGAATCCACAAACAGAAATCATGTGATATTCGGCTTTGTGAGTCGGGCTTATTTCAAGTAATGTAATGATTTCCAGTTCCATCTATTTTCCAGTTAAGGTTGCACTTTCATTTTTACCTATGGCTGAATAAAATTCCATTATGTGTATGCACCATATTTGTTTCATTCAGTTGTTGATAGACATCTAGGGTCTTTCAGTGTCTTAGCTATTGTGAATAGAGCAGTAATCGGCATGGATGTGTAAGTAACTGTGCCGTATGCTGAATTGGAGTCCTCAGTATATACCCAGGAGTGATACAGTGGGTCATGCGGTTGTTATATTTTTAGGGGGGGTGAGGAGCCTCCATTCTGATTTTCACAGTGGCTACACCAGCTCACATTCCCACCAGTAGTGAATAAGCGATCTTCCTTCTATATTCCTACCACTATTTGTTGCTTTCTTGACAGTAGCCACTCTGACTGGGATGAAATAAAGTATCAAAATGGTTTTGCATTCCCTGATGTCTAAAGATATTGGGTATTTTTTTTAATATTTTTGACCATTTATGCTGCTTATATTGAGAATTATTTATCCAGTTTCTTGATTGGAAGGCATGTACTTGATTTTTTGCTTTTCTGTATACATTCTAGATTTCAACCCTCAGTGTGACATATGGTTGGCAAGATATTTTTCCCCATTCTGTAGGCTGTCTCTCTGAGTGATTGTTTTCTTTTCCGTGATGAAGCTGTTTAATTTCATGTAGCCCCTTCTGTCAGTTCTTGGGGTTATTTCCTCTGCTGTTGGCATCCTGTTCAGAAAGTGCTTGCCTGAACCTATATCTTGAAGTATTTTCCCCTAGCAGTTTCAACATTTCAGGTCTTAAATTAAGGTCTTTGATTATTTTCAAGTTGGTTTGGATGCAGTATTAGAAACACAGGTCTAATTTCACTCTTCTAAATACGGATATCTTTTCTGTCCAACACCACTTTCTTCAAGTGTATGTTTCTGGAACCTTTGTTAAAAATTAGGTAGCTGTATTTTTTAAAACATCTTAAAAATATTTTATCTATCTGCAAGGAGAGAGAGAAGGAGAGAACAAGCCAAAGTCCTCTTGGCCCTGCAAACAAACTCCGGATGCATGTGCCCCTTTGTGTATCTAGCTTTACATGGGTACTGGGGCAGTGAATCTAGGCTGTCAGGCTTTGCAAGGAAGTACTTTTATCTGCTGAACCACCACTATTGCCTTAGATGGCTGTATATGTGTGAGTTTATTTCTGAGTTCTCTATTGTTTTCCACTAGCAACATAGCTAGCTTTGTGTCACTTTAAAACTTTCTGAAATGACCCTTACTAGTTCTTTTGTTTATTTGATTATTTGTTTGGCTGAGGATGGGATAGCCAATGAATAAGGTAATAAAAAGATGGCCTAAGAAAATTATTTTCATGGTTTTAGCATAAGTTATTAAAATGTTATGCATTCTACTAAAGTTCAGACTTTTTAATTTTTTATTTATCTTTTCAAGCAAAGAGAGACAGAAAGAGAAGAGAGAAAAAGAATAGGCATACCAGGGCCTCTAGCCACTGCAAATGAACTCCAGATGCAGGGCCACTTTTTGCATCTGGTGTTACATGGGTACAGGGGAATTGAACCCAGGATCATTTGGGCTTTGCAATCAAGTGTCTTAACTGTTAAGCCATCTCTCCAGCCCCATCAGCCATTCTTTTTTAATATGTCAGACAAACTCTTAGTGAGTCATAATTCATGCATGCCTTAGGGTTTGTACTTTGTTTTCCGCAAAATTATGACAAGTATCTTTTGGAAAGAGTTTAGTGGTGTGCACAAATGGCTGGAACTTGAAGTTTGAATGTAATGAAACTTACAAGAAGATGGCACACATCAAGCATCGATAGAATGATGCAATATGCAATGTGTCATGTGCATATTATTTAAAACACTATCATAGAGATAGTTAACAAAAGTTATCATCTACAAGTTGCATAACTTCTCTTCCATTTCCATGACAGTTGAGTATTATCTTGGTGTGCTCTGGAAATTGTGTGTCCATCTAAAGTGTTCTCTACCTGGTGAATTTCCATGACAAGTTTTAGGAAGATAGTGAGAGTTCCTTTTAAAAACTATACATATTGTGTATGTACCAGTTGCAAATTGTCCTAATAGAGAATGTAGTATGAAAACAAGGAGACTCTTTAATTCTTCCTAGGTAAAGCTCATTCCAGAAGGAATGTCACTGGCCTGGCATGGTGGCACTGATCACTGAGTTCCGCAACGGAAGCTCAAAAATGCTGTGTTAAAGAGAAAGCAGGAGCTCAAGTGGCATGAGATGCCCAGGTAAGTGTAGGAGAAGTGCCAGGGCATCGACTCAAAGTGAAATTACATAGTCCTTTCAGAAGATCAAGTTTGAATATTCCCAGCCTCTCTTCATGATCACCAAGAAACCAACAACTTTAAATTTCTTATGTCTTTCAGTGAAACTAAATTATGCACTTACTGGAAAGTATTGTGTATTCGTGCAGATTTAAATCTTAGCTCTCTCCCTGACTACTTGGCTTTGAAAGTAAGATTTGAACTGACTCCCAGATCTGTTTCTTGTGAGTGACATAATGAAATATTTCACAGCCCAGGGTGGGGTGGGTTTCAACAAATATTCTTCTCTTCTTCCTTCTCTCCTTTACATTTTAGTCTTAGACTTATGTCTACTTTTGACTAAAAATAATAGTATATTCATGTGCAACAAAACAAGGCTAAGATGATAAGGAAATGGGAAATTTCTGATTGCCTAGTAATGTAGTCATAAGAGCGTCTTAGCATTGCTCATAAGTGGTGTTGGTTCTGCTGTAAATGAATGTACCATGCTGTCAATGCCTGGAATAGAGCCTACAATGATGTATAGCACATGACAGTTGCTTATGGTAATAACTTACCATGTCACTGGCTTATGGGCTTACTAAATCATGGTTTTATTATCCTTTTTGAATATATGTTTATTACTTAAATTTTTTTTATTTTTTTTTTAATTTATTTATTTGAGAGCGACAGACACAGAGAGAAAGACAGTGGGGGAGAGAGAGAGAATGGGCGTGCCAGGGCTTCCAGCCTCTGCAAATGAACTCCAGACGTGGGCGCCCCCTGTGCATCTGGCTAACGTGGGACCTGGGGAACTGAGCCTCGAGCCGGGGTCCTTAGGCTTCACAGGCAAGTGCTTAACCGCTAAGCCATCTCTCCAGCCCTATTACTTAAATTTTAAAAATCTATCTTGGTCCTTCAGGAAGCCATTGTTACCCTTGGGGACAAAAGTTCCACGTTGTCATTGTCTCTGAAGACCTTCCACCAGGCTGGGATGTGGAGGCAGAATCCAGTGATATTGCTGACATCGACCCAGCTTAGGTATTGTCCCCCACAAACTCCTGTGTTTAAACACTTGGTCCCCAACTGGTGGCATTGTTTTGGGAACTTGGGGCCTAGCTAGCAGAAGTGGATTGCTGAGAGTGGACCTTGCAGGTAATATGTGCTTCTGATTCCAGCCAGAACGCTATTGCCTGATATGCTAAGGTGCAAACATGTTGTTGCAGTCTAGTTCGCATAGCTGGTAGAAATCACCCAACCAAGAGCAACAGAAAACGATGGCATGAGCAGAGGGTGGACATCACCCCCTGGCTAACATAAGGTGGACCATAGCAGGAGAGTGTGCCAAACACTGGCAAAGGGAAACTGGCTATAAAGCCCATAAATCCGCCCCCAACAATATACTCCCTCCAGGAGGTGTTAATTCCCAAATCTCCATCAGCTGGGAACCTAGCATTCAGAACACCTGAGTTTCTGGGGGACACCTGAATCAAACCCCCACACACGTTGTTCCTCACGCACCTGTCACCGTGAGCAGACCGTTCCAGCCACCGTGCTTTCCCTACCATGATGCACTATCTCCTGAAACTGGGAGCTAAAATAGGCCACTCCTTTCTTGAGATGCTTCTGTCAGGAATTTTGTCACAGCAATGCGAAAAGTAAAACAGCTGCTGTTCCACTGGCCCCAGGGTGTGACCAAAGAAAAGAGGCAGACAGAGCCCGCATCGCAGAGTGAAAGTTACTGGGGGACTCATTGACTCACTGACAGAAGTATGGTCCCTGGATTATAGAAAACCCATGTGGAACTCCACAGTTTGGGTGAAAAAATGAGGGCTTAAACCATTGTTAAAACTAAAGTGACTTCCCCCAAGCTGGAATGCACCTAGTTTATCTCAAGATAATATCAGAGGGTCAGGCCTCTGCCTGGCACCATTGTAAAGCTCCATACAGTAGCCTAATAGCTTTGTCTTTTCATAGTAGGCTTGGAAAGTGAGGGGAAAACCAGCTGAATTTACTCCAGAGAACCACACGAATTATGTCTCAAGATGGCTGCACCCATGGGAAGTAAAATTCACATAGAGGGCCTAAGCTAGTGTGTGTGCCTGTTTCTTTTTATTCACAATTAAAGTTTAAAAAAACCTGGAGCTTATGAGCTAACTCACTTAGTAAGTTATATCGTGCATAAGCATGAAAAGCTGGGTTCAAAATCCACAACTCACATTAAAAAAAAAAGAAAATCCAGAGCCGGGAGTGGTGGCGCACGCCTTTAATCCCAGCACTTGGGAGGCAGGGGTAGGAGGATCTCCATGAGTTTGAGGCCACCCTGAGACGACATAGTGAATTCCAGGTCAGCCTGGGCTAGAGTGAAACCCTACCTCAAAAAATCAAAAAAATAAATAAATAAATCCAAGTAAGGATTTTTATAATCACAGCACTGAGAGGAGAGAAAGAAACTAGATTCCTGAGGCTGTCTAGCCCGCCAGTGTAGCCTACTTGGAAAGTTCCAAGCCAATGAGAGACTCTGTCTCAAAAGCAGGTGGGCAGCGCCTGAGGAAGAGCATCCAAGATGGCTCTCTGGTCTCTACCCATGCGCACATGAAACTGCACACACATGAACACACACATATGCACAGGAAATGGTCTTAGTTAAAATAGAAAATACCCTTTGGAGCAAGGAAATAAAGAAGGAAAAGTGGACCAGGAGTGGCAGCACACACCTTTATTCCCCAGGACTCGGGAGGGCAAGGTGTGAGGGTTGCTGTGAGTTCAAGGCCAGGCTGATAGTACAGAGTGAATGTCAGTTCAGCCTGAGCTAGAGTGATTCTACCTCAAAAGCCAGAAAGAAAAAAATAATTAAAGTAAGAAGAAAGGAACTATTTCTGTGCAGTCACATGCTGTGTTTATGCTCGAAGCTACATGTCACAACGAAAGTCAAACAGGTTTTAAGACTTGAAGTCAATAGAGTGGAACTACTATGGCATGGAAAGGTTAATTTGTTACTTAGGGACTGGCAAATCTAGTGTGCCCTGTGTTCTAGTACTTATAAACATGGCAGGGGTTTGGACCAGTGCCCCTGGCCCTCTCATCACTCACCACTCACTGACTCACCCAGGGCAACAGCCGTTCACCGTAACTGCCTTGTACAACCTCACCATTTTTTACCTTTTACATCCTACTTTTATTGTGCCCTTTCCATGTTTATGTACGCAAACACCTAGACCTGTCTGCCGTAATCAGTACGGGAACATGCTGTGCAGGTTTATAGCCCAAGAACAATGTGCCATACTGTATAGCTTAGGTTTGCAATGGGCTGTACATCCAGGTTTGCATAGGAGACTTGGCCTGATAGGAACTCCCAACCACACATTTCTTGGAAGTAAGTCCCATTGTTAAACAATGCATGACTACAGTTCCTTTCATTGGCTTAAATCAAAACAAGTTTAATTTCAAGAAATTTCTCACAAAAATAGTATTCAGTATCTTCTGGAATCATTTTGTGTCTTCTTGGAAAAAAACATGTCATGCAATAACATGACATAAGCCTAAGGGGTATCAACATATCAGTACTAAAATACTGTTTTTCTATTTATTTCTAAAACATTGATAACACTGATTCATACTTACCTGCTTTCTGTCTCTGAAAATGTCTTTCATGATAATGCTATCATTTTATCATTTCTTTCTGTTTTATCATAATAGGCTTCCCATTTTTATACTTTCTTTTAAAAGTAAAAACATGCATGTGATTACTGTTATTTTTTATATATGAACACTTTCCTAATGACTAAAAAGATAGACATTTGCTGTAAAAAAATAATAATAATAAATAA
Organism: Jaculus jaculus; assembly: GCF_020740685.1. Taxonomy (NCBI): domain Eukaryota; kingdom Metazoa; phylum Chordata; class Mammalia; order Rodentia; family Dipodidae; genus Jaculus; species Jaculus jaculus. The sequence continues at coordinate 5,425,828 of NC_059105.1, forward strand.
AACCCTTCAATCTCACCCAATTCCAGGACTTCTCGACTGCCACTTGCTACATTGTGTGCAGTCATTGTTTGCCATCAGAGCTGCTGCACTGTGTAGTGCCCCGTGGAGCAATAAGCAGTCTTCTTCCCCCTAGCTGGGGTATCCACCACTGCCTCCCACCTTCAGCTATGACACATGAAAGGTCAATTGCCCCTGGAGGAAAAATAAAAAGCATCTCCAACTAAGAATCATAGTCCCACAGCCGGGCGTGGTGGTGCACGCCTTTAATCCCAGCACTTGGAAGGTATAGGTAGGAGGATTGCCATGAGTTCAAGGCCACCCTGAGACTCCATAGTGAATTCCAGGTAATCCTGGGCTAGAGTGAGACCCTACCTCGAAAAACCAAAAAAAAAAAAAAAAAGAATCATAGTCCCCAGTGAAGCACAGCTCATACTTTATTTTATTTCTGACTAATAATTTTCAAATATACATCTTCCTTTAAGAAAAACTGCATAGCCTATTTTTTAAAAAAAAATATTGTGGGTATTTTCTCATAGTATAATATTCTGTGAATCAAGAGTCTTCAAACTATGGCCCACTCTCCACTTTGTGAATAAAGGTTTGTTAGTATGTCACCCCAAACCCTTGTTCAGGTCTCCTACAGCTGCTTTATCATTCCGTGGCAGACATGAGTACTTGGGATGGACTATGTGGCATGAAAAACCTAAAATACTGGCCATCTAGTAGGGTTGTCTAACTTTCTGACATTGAGAAATGACTGTCATCAACAAATGTGCTGGGGCACATCCATGGTTATCCCAAGACTCATGTGGAGATTGCAGGTTGGACACACCTGGGACTTTTCACAAATCTGCTTCCCAAACCATTTTCTTAAATATGATCTTTAATGGCTACACAGTGTTTCATCATTCGGGTAAACTACAGTTTAGTCAATCACTTGCAACATTTAATTGTTTCTGGTTTTTATTATGAGAAAATAATTTTTGGTGAGCAAATACTTTGTATTTGCACTCTGGGACCGATTATACACTATAGGCAATTAGTCACTGCTTTTTTGTGTAATCTTTTCAATCTTCAATGATGGATAAGGTAGAACATTTCTATTCATCTCACAAGACTTTTATTCCTTTTACTCTAGTACAAATGAAAAAAAACAAACCTGACTTACTATCT